>NC_086105.1:85691754-85991754 GCF_963921235.1 Mobula hypostoma | reverse complement strand
GGCAACCTGGGATCAATTCCCACCGCCGCCTGTAAGGAGTTTGTACATTCTCCCTGTGACTGCGTGGGCTTCCTCTGGGTGCTCTGCTGTCCTCCCACAGACCAAAGATGTACTGGTTGGTAGGTTAATTGGTCATTGTAAATTGTTCCATGATTAGACTAGGATTAAATTGGTTGTTTGCTGGCAGCGTGGCTCGAAGGGCTGGAAGGGCCTATTCTGCACTGTATCTAAATAAAAAAATAAAAATAAAAAATAATAAACACATAACAAGTGGATTGGCTGATTGGCAGGAAACAGAGAGTGGGAATAAAGGGATCCTATTCTGGTTGGCTGTCGGTTAGCAGTGGTGTTCCACAGGGGTCCGTGTTGGGGCTGCTTCTTTTTACATAGTACATCAATGATTTGGATTATGGAATAGATGGCTTTGTGGCTAAGTTTGCTGATGATATGAAGATAGGTGGAGGGGCCAGTAGTGCTGAGGAAACGGAGAGTCTTCAGAGAGACTTGGATAGATTGGAAGAATGGGCAAAGAAGTGGCAAATGAAATACAATGTTGGAAAGTGTATGGTTATGCACTTTGGCAGAAGAAATAAACGGGCAGACTATTATTTAAATGGGGAAAGAATTCAAAGTTCTGAGATGCAACGGGACTTGGGAGTCTTCGTACAGGATACCCTTAAGGTTAACCTCCAGGTTGAGTCAGTGGTGAAGAAGGCGAATGTAATGTTGGCATTCATTTCTAGAGGAATAGAGTATAGGAGCAGGGATGTGATGTTAAGGCTCTATAAGGCGCTGGTGAGACCTCACTTGGAGTACTGTGGGCAGTTTTGGTCTCCTTATTTAAGAAAGGATGTGCTGACGTTGCAGAGGGTACAGAGAAGGTTCACTAGAATGATTCTGGGAATGAGAGGGTTAACATATGAGGAACGTTTGTCCGCTCTTGGACTGTATTCCTTGGAGTTTAGAAGAATGAGGGGAGACCTCATAGAAACATTCCGAATGTTGAAAGGCATGGACAGAGTGAATGTGGCAAAGTTGTTTCCCAAGATGGGGGAGTCTAGTACGAGAGGGCATGACCTAAGGATTGAAGGGCGCCCATTCAGAACAGAAATGTGAAGAAATTTTTTTAGTCAGAGGGTGGTGAATCTATGGAATTTGTTGCCACGGGCAGCAGTGGAGGCCAAGTCATTGTGTGTATTTAAGGCAGAGATTGATAGGTATCTGAGTAGCCAGGGCATCAAAGGTTATGGTGAGAAGGCGGGGTAGTGGGACTGAATGGGAGAATGGATAGCTCATGATAAAATGGCGGAGCAGACTAGATGGGCCAAATAGCCGACTTCTGCTCCTTTGTGTTATGGTCTTATAATCATAACTCACGTATTTAAGTAACTGCATAAAGTCCATTTGGAGATGTACAAATGACCTCCTGTGGGGGTGGGGGCAGTAGCAGAGGATACCAGCAGTGTCTTTCAGGATTATGTCTGGCAAATCATATAGTTGTTGCTACTTTCCTTACTAAGGTTGAGCATCTCTCATTTTTGATTACACTCATCATGCTGAGGGCAATACAGAGGGACCTGAAAGCCAGGATCAGGGAGGCTAAAGACAGGTACAAGAGGAAGCTTGAGTGGAAACTCCAGCAGAAAAACATGAGAGAGGTCTGGAGGGGGATGAGGACCATCACTGGGTTTCGGCAAACTAGCAACAGAGGAGCTGAAGGCAATGTGGACAGGGCCAACGAACTTAACCTGTTCTTTAACAGATTTGACATTGTGACCCCTGCCTATCCCCCACATGAGTCATCTCTTGTCGGCCCCCAACCAACACATATTCCACTCTCCCCTCCTACCCCTCACAATCCCCCACCTGGCTCTCATGACTATACCCCTCCCCCACACGAAATCACCACGGTGGGCTTCACAGCTGAACAGGTGAGAAGACAGCTGAAACGTCTCATCCCAAGCAAGGCTGCAGGACCGGATGGTGTCAGTACCAGGGTGCTCAAAGCCTGTGCCCCTCAGCTATGTGGAGTACTTCGCCATGTATTCAACATGAGTCTGAGGCTCCGGAGGGTTCCTGTACTGTGGAAGACGTCCTGCCTCATCCCTGTGCCGAAGACACCGTGCCCCAGTGGCCTCAATGACTACAGACTGGTGGCATTGACCTCCCACATCATGAAGACCCTGGAGAGACTTGTTCTGGAGCTGCTCCGGCCTATGGTCAGGCCACACTTAGATCCCCTCCAGTTCGCCTACCAGCCCCGACTAGGAGTTGAGGATGCCATCGTCTACCTGCTGAACCGTGTCTACGCCCACCTGGACAAGCCAGCGGGCACTGTAAAGGTCATGTTTTTTGACTTCTCCAGTGCGTTCAACACCATCCACCCTGCTCTGCTGGGGGAGAAGCTCACAGCGATGCAGGTGGATGCTTCCCTGGTATCATGGATTCTTGATTACCTGACTGGCAGACCACAGTACGTGTGCTTGCAACACTGTGTGTCCGACAGAGTGATCAGCAGCACTGGGGCTCCACAGGGGACTGTCTTGTCTCCCTTTCTCTTCATCATTTACAGCTCGGACTTCAACTACTGCACAGAGTCTTGTCATCTTCAGAAGTTTTTGGATGACTCTGCCATAGTTGGATGCATCAGCAGGGGAGATGAGGTTGAGTACAGGGCTACGGTAGGAAACTTTGTCATATGGTGTGAGCAGAATTATCTACAGCTTAATGTGAAAAAGACTAAGGAGCTGGTGGTAGACCTGAGGAGAGCTAAGGTACCGGTGACCCTTGTTTCCATCCAGGGGGTCAGTGTGGACATGGTGGAGGATTACAAATACCTGGGATACGAATTGACAATAAACTGGACTGGTCTAAGAACACTGAGGCTGTCTACAAGAAGGGTCAGAGCTGTCTCTATTTCCTGAGTAGACTGAGGTCCTTTAACATCTGCCAGATGGTGCTGAGGATGTTCTACGAGTCTGTGGTGGCCAGTGCTGTCATGTTTGCTGTTGTTTGCTGGGGCAGCAGGCTGAGGGTAGCAGACACCCAACAGAATCAACAAACTCATTCATAAGGCCAGTGATGTTGTGGGGATGGAAAAAGGATACTGTCTAAGTTGTATGCCATCTTGGTCAATGTCTCCCATCCACTACATAATGTAGTGGGTGGGCACAGGAGTACATTCAGCCAGAGACTCATTCCTCCGAGATGCAGCACAGAGCGTCATAGGAAGTCATTCCTGCCTGTGGCCATCAAACTTTACAACTCCTCCCTTGGAGGGTCAGACACCCTGAGCCGATAGACTGGTCCTGGATTTATTTCATAATTTACTGGCATAATTTACATATTACTATTTAACTATTTATGGTTCTATTACTATTTATTATTTATGGTGCAACTGTAACGAAAACCAATTTCCCCCATGATCAATAAAGTATGACTATGACTATGACTATCCTTTATAGTCTTTACACATAGTGTGCTTTAATCCATAAAGTCTTTTCAGCCACTGTCAACATCACGCTGGAATTGTACTCGCTCCAAAAGAATTTGGAAGGTATTGGCAGCCTGATTGCACTGGAGTGACTCATGGTCATAAAGACCTGATGTTGCTGCCTTAGCAAAGGAGTCAGCTCATGTATTCCTTCTAGTTATTTCACCATTTCCATTAGAAAGAGCCGCATAGTTTATAACAACAAAATAATTGAAAAGCAGGAAAAGGTTCATTGTATTTCACTGTGTTTTGTCAGAGTTCCGAAGAGGTAAGACTAGATGGACTACACCTCAGGATCTTGAAAGGTATCTGAAGATATTATGAAGATCAATAATGATGTGTCAAGAATCACTAGCTTCTGGAATGGTTCCTGAGGACTGGAAAATTACAAATGTTGCTCCACTCTTTAAGAAGACAGAGAGGCAGAAGAAATGAAATTACAGGCCAGTTAGCCCAACTTCAGTGGTTAGAAAGATGTTGGGGTCTCTTATTAAGGATGAGGTTTTGGGGTACTTGGAGGCACATGATAAAATAGGCTGATTGGCAGGAGGCAAAGAATGGAAATAATGGGGGCTTTTTTCTGGTTGGCTGCTGGTGACTATTGGGGGCGGTGTTGGGACCACTCCTTTTCACATTGTATGTCAATAATTTGGTTGAAAGAATTGGTGGCTTTATGGCTACGTTTGCAGACAATATGAAGATCGGTGGAGGGGCAGGCAGTGTTGAGGAATCAGGATGTCTGCAGGAGGACCTAGGCAGATTGGGGGAATGGTCAAAAAAATGACAGATGGAAATAGTGAGGTGAAGTGCCTGATCATGCACTTCTGCACAAGGAATAAAGGTGTGAAGTAGTTTCTAAATGGGGAGAAAATTTAAAAATCTGAGGTGCAAAAGTGACTTGGGAATCCTTCTACAGGATTCTCTAAATGTTAACTTGCAGATTGAGTTGGTGGTAAACAATGTTGGCATTAATTTTCAGAGGACTAGAGTATAAGAGCAAGGATGAAATGCTGAGGCTTTATAAGGCACTTGTCAAACTGCAGGGAATATTGTGAACAGTTTTAGGCCTCTTACCTAACAAAAGATGTGCTGGCATTGTGCGAGGTCCAGAGGAGATTCATCAGAATGAGCCCAGGAATGAAAGGATTAACATATGGTGGCTCTGGGCTGTACTCACTGGAGCTTAGAAGAATATGGAGGGGGGAATCTCTTGAAATTTGCCAAATATTGAAACGTTTAGATAGTGTGGATATTTCCTATCGTGGGGGGAGTTTAGGACTAGAGGACAGACTCAGAATTGAGGACATCCATTTAGAACAGAGATGAGAAAAAAATGTCTTTAGCCAGAGGGTGGTGAATCTGTGGAATGCATTGCCACAGAAGACTGTGCAGGCCAAGTCACTGAGTATATTTAAGGTGGAGGTTGATAGGTTTTTGATTAATCAGGGCTTTAAGGGTTATGGGCAGGTGGTAGGAGAATGGAATTGAGAGGGATGATGGATTACCTATGAGCAGACTCAATGGGCTGAATGACCTAATTCTGCTCCTATGTCTTATGGTCTAAATAATTGTCCACTGTTATGTGCTATTCCTAAGGCATAACGAGATTCATTGTAAATGTTTACAGCAGCGCCAGCTGCAAGGCTGCAGGCTTTTGTGAAGGTAAAAGGTTCCGGCTGAGTGGATCAAGAGGGAACGTAGCTGTGCTGCTTCAGCTGCTTATGAGGTGGAGGAAAAACTAAAGAAAATGACATGGGCTTACATCAGGTAGCATTTTACAACGGGCGGGATTATATTGTACAAATTCCTAAGCAGCGTTTGAGGATTAATTACTTAAACTGGTGTCAGTGGAGGCAGATACTGTTACCAAAGTTTCCTTGGCCAATGGGTATCTTCAAGCCCAGTGGCTAGGCAATCCACAAACAGACATGCCTAGATTTTACCCCTACCATATCTATCATCCCATGTATGTGCAGGCGTAATGAAAAACTTATTTCAAAGGTTCAAAGGTCAAATTTAATGTCAGAGAAATGTATACAATATACATCCTGAAATGCCTTTTCTTTGCAAACATCCATGAAAACAGAGAAGTGCCTCAATGAATGAACGACAGTTAAACGTGAGAACCCCAAAGTCCCACCCTCAGCTCCCCCTTCCCGCGCGTAAGCAGTGGCAAGCAACAATCCCCCCTCCCCCCAGCAAAAAAAAGCGCACCAGCTACCGAGCAATAGCAAAGACACAGACCGAAGTTACCCCAAAAGCTTCACATTTCATCCGAAATTTGACAACCCATAGGTTCTCTCTCTCTCCCTGGCAAGGGAGAGGGAGGTTCCCCCATTTTCACAGCAAGCAGGAGACATAACAACAACCCGCTGGCTTACAATGTTAAAAGTCAGTTTCGTCGTTTTTTTCAAGCTCTGTGTCCGAAGATCGCAAAGACCTCAGCCCAAGATTTTCTGGCCTCCCCGACAACACACGAGTCTCCTGCCATGACACCGACCCTCGATCCACCTGTTTCCAAAGCCCTGAGATCTTAGGCTTCCGAACCCTTGGCATGTCGAATAGTGGTCAGTCGTAGAACCCTGAGAATGGGTCCCATTCCCACAAAGAACCGAAGCCTGCGTGTAACTCCAGGTCAGGGTCTTCAAAAGAACCCTGAAAGGAAAAATAAAAAGGTATTAAGGTCGAAATACAGCAGTTTCCGAAGTTGCAAGCAAAGGAGTTGCCGTTAAACGCCATCACCCCTCTTAAGCTCTGCAGCAGTTTCACAAAACTTAGCATCATATAAATAGCATTTGTAAGAAAACATACATTATGCACAATTTTACAAGAAAAAATTAAATTAGAACAAATAAAACAAAGTCTTATTTTAGTGTAAAGTGCAAACAACAGGAATTCTGCAGATGCTGGAAATTCAAGCAACACACATCAAAGTTGCTGGTTCCCCCCAACCCTTGTCTTTCTCTCCTGACCTCCTGTCCCATGATCCTCTCATATCCCCTTTGCCAATCACCTGTCCAGCTTTTGGCTCCATCCCTCCCCCTCCTGTATTCTTCTATCATTTTGGATCTCCCCTCCCCCTCCCACTTTCAAATCTCTTACTAACTCTTCCTTCAGTTAGTCCTGATGAAGGGTCTCGGCCTGAAACGTTGACTGTACCTCTTTCTAGATATGCCGCCTGGTCTGCTGTGTTCACCAGAAACTTTGATGTGTGTTGTTAGTGTAAAGTGATCAGTTTTTAGTGTTGCTAAGCTGTAGAGTTGGTTAGGGTTTTGCCAGTTTTCCTCATAGCTTGTATTTTGTTCTGTCTTTGCATGATTAGAAAAGTTCAATACAATATGTTTGGTTACTTAATCTAAGTCACTAATATTTTCTGTAAATAGTTGAACCCCCAATACTGATTCCTCTGGCAACCTTTAAATTACAGCTAGTCAACCTGAAATGATTTATCCATTTGTTTGTTAGCCAGTTCATTCTTGGATCCTAGCATACTGTATATTCTCCGACATATTGAAGTGACTTTACTTATATTTGGCTCCTAATTAAATGCTTTCTGGATATTGAAATTGTTTGATCTATTGTTAACCCTTTATCCATCTTGTTTGTTGCATCTGCAAAGAACTGTAATAAATGTCAAATTGTCTCTTTCTATAGAATCACTTCAACTCTTCTTGATTGTATCAGGATTGTATATGTTCTGTATGTCCATTGCCCTTAATAATGGGTTCCAACATTTTCCCAGTTGTAAACGTTAGCTAATTGGACAATTGTTTTGTTTTTGTTTCAATGAGGATAAGTTAGCCTCTTGGGGATTACTACTCCCTATAAATGTAAGAAACCATTGACTAATGTGCCAAGGGGATTGAACCCTTAAGGGCAGATTTCCTGTTGTGAATGCCACACAGCAAAGTGCCAGTGGTTATATTCAACTGAGCATGGTCTCACAAGAACCATACTGGTCCCACTTTAGCATTTTTACCTGCTGATAAACCACCATAATATTCTTCTGAACATTCCTTGACTAAGTTCTACATTTATTTGGAAAGATCCAAATTCAGCACTAGACTTAATGCAGCAATCTTTTAGTCCTCTCAGAAATGGAGGAATCCAATTTCTAGTCAAAAGTAAGGATCGAATCATATTTGCCCCTCTAAGCACATCCTTAGCAGATGCAGTACATGCTAGATATATAGTGATGCTTTTCATCCAACGTATATTTTGTACCAGTAGAGAAGTGGTTATTGGTGAACTGACAGTCCCCTGGGAAGACAACATCGATGAAGCCCATGAGCGCAAGTTAACCAAGTATGCAGAATTAAGATCAGAGTGCAGAGACAGAGGGTGGAAGGTCTCATGCTATCCATTTGAAGTAGGCTGCCGTGGGTTTATTGCGTTCACTTTCCAGAAGTGGCTGCGTGACCTTGGCTTCACTAGAAGAGAGATCAAGTCAACCAGCAGGGCTGTAGCTGAGGCAGCAGAGAAAGGATCAGCATGGGTGTGGACCAAGTATGTCCAGAGGGGCAGATAGTCAGACAGTGTATACATATCTTGCAAACCCTTCGGTAGTTGCATAGACATCTGAAGAGCAAATTATCTGTTGGATGGAAGTGACCAACAACTCTGATAGAGGCAGATGCCAAGTTTTTAAGCTCACCAGTGGGAGGTGGTGCTTTAGCACTGCTGGCCCACCACCTCCAGGGAGTCTTGATCATAAGCGGGCCGAAACTCCTGAAGACAGGTGGCAGATCAACTGATGATTCCACTGGTGATAGCACAGGACAGTTAACATCTAAGTCCACGCAAACAACAGGAATTCTGCAGATGCTGGAAATTCAAGCAACACACATCAAAGTTGCTGGTGAACGCAGCAGGCCAGGCAGCATCTCTAGGAAGAGGTACAGTCGACGTTTCAGGCCGAGACCCTTCGTCAGGACTAACTGAAGGAAGAGTTAGTAAGAGATTTGCAAGTGGGAGGGGGAGGGGGAGATCCAAAATGATAGGAGAAGACAGGAGGGGGAGGGATGGAGCCAAGAGCTGGACAGGTGATTGGCAAAGGGGATATGAGAGGATCATGGGACAGGAGGCCCAGGGAGAAAGACAAAGTGGGGGGGAACCCAGAGGATGGGCAAGGGATATAGTCAGAGGGAGAGAGGGAGAAAAAGGAGAGTGAGAGAAAGAATGTGTGTGTAAAAATAAATAATGGATGGGGTACAAGGGAGAGGTGGGGCATTAGCGGAAGTTAGAAAAGTCAATGTTCATGCCATCAGGTTGGAGGCTACCCAGGGTAGCCTCCAACCTGATGGCATGACACCTTATATTCCGTCTGGGTAGCCTCCAACCTGATGGCATAACACCTTATTCCGTCTGGGTAGCCTCCAACCTGATGGCATGACACCTTATATTCCGTCTGGGTAGCCTCCAACCTGATGGCATGAACATCGACTTCTCTAACTTCCGCTAATGCCCCACCTCCCCCTCGTACCCCATCTGTTATTTATTTTTATACACGCATTCTTTCTCTCACTCTCCTTTTTCTCCCTCTGTCCCTCTGACTATACCCCTTGCCCATCCTCTGGGTTCCCCCCCCCTTGTCTTTCTCCCCGGGCCTCCTGTCCCATGATCCTCTCGTATCCCTTTTGCCAATCACCTGTCCAGCTCTTGGCTCCATCCCTCCCCCTCCTGTCTTCTCCTATCATTTTGGCTCTCCCCCTCCCCCTCCCTCTTTCAAATCTCTTACTCACTCTTCCTTCAGTTAGTCCTGACGAAGGGTCTCGGCCTGAAACGTCGACTGTACCTCTTCCTAGAGATGCTGCCTGGCCTGCTGCATTCACCAGCAACTTTGATGTGTGTTGCTATCTTAGTCCACTTGTATTTTTTAACTCTGTGTAAGATTTATAAATTTTGCAGCCCGTTTAAAAGAACACCTCTAACTTTGGCAGTGTGATATTTCTAAAAATAACCCTGAGAGAGCTTCTTTGCTTGAGGTTGGCAGATGAGATGCAATGGGGAAAATGTGTCTTCCTAAATGGGATTGAACCTATCAAGGTAAAGAGGCTTATTGTTCAGCTTTTGGATCTTGCGATCATTATCATGAACGTCATGTAACACAGAAAAAGGCTCTTTGACCCACTATGCCCATGCTCTGAGCAAAAGTGTGCTTACCTAGTAAGCACATTTGTTTATGTATGTTTCAGAAACTGTTCCCATGAGAAGGTGGTGGCCATGTTACAGGGCAGCGGAGCCATGCCCACTCTGGTGGTGGAAGATGGGCCCTTTAATTTCCCTCTTGGTAAGTGGAGCTGCTCTTAAACAGCATGGTTGAATGTAATTCTGTTTCATTTCTACATGCCATCATATTTGGCATGGTGTCCCATCGAGTCTGCTGCGCATGGCTGATTTATTATTTCTCATCCCCATTCTCCTGCCTTCTGCCCGTAACCTTTCAAGCCCTGACTAATCAAGAGCCTATGGACCTCTGCTTTAAATATACGCAATGATTTGACACCCACAGCCATCTGTGGCAATGAATTCCACAGATTCACTACCCTCTGGCTAATGAAATTCTTCCTCATCTCTGTTCTAAATGGACGTCCCTCTATTTTGAGATAGTGCTCTGGCCCTAGACTCCCGCACTATAGGAAAAATCCATTCCACGTCTACTGTCTCTAGGCCTTTCAGTATTCGATAATGCGCCCCTTTCATTTCCAGAATCATTCTCCTGAACCTCCTCTGGGCCCAATCCAATGCCAGCACATCTTTTCTTATAGAACTGCGCACAATACTTCAAGTGTGGTCTAACCAATGCCTTATAAAGCATCCTTGCTCTAATATTCTAGTCCTTTGCAAATGAATGCTAATATTGCATTTGTCTTCCTTACCACTGATTCAACCTGCAAGTTAGGGAATCTTACACAAGGACTCCCAAGTCTCTTTGCATCTTTGGTTTTTGAATTTTCTCCCCATTCAGAAAATAGTCCGCATCTTTATTCATTGTGCCCTTAATACATTATATTCTATTTTCCACTTCTTTGACCATTCCCCCAATCTGTCTAAGTTCTTCTGCAGGTACCCTGTTTCCTCAGCACTACCTGCCCCTCCACCTATCTTCTTATCATCTGCGAACCTGGCACAAAGCCATCAATCCTGTCATCCAAACCATTGACATATAATGTGATATGAAGCAGTCCTAACACTGACCCCTGCTGAACACCTCTAGTCACTGGCAGACAACCAGAAAAGGTCCCCTTTATTCTGGCTCTTTGCCTGCTGCCAGCCAGCTGATTTTCTATCCATGCTGGTATCTTTCCTGTAATACCACAGACTCTTTTATCTGTTAAACAGCTTCATGTACAGCACCTTATCAGAGGCCTTTTGAAAATCCAAATGAACAACATTCTTTGTCTGTTATTTCCTCAAGCAAATCCAACAGATTTGTCAGACAAGACCTCCCCTTGAGGAAACCATTTTGACTTTGGCCTATTTTATCAAGTGCCTCTAAGTACCCCAAAACCTCATTGTTAATAGTCATAGTCCTAGTCATACTTTATTGATCCTGGGGGAAATTGGTTTTCGTCGGACTCCCAACAATGGACTCCAACAACTTACCAACTACTGAAGTTAGACTATAATTGTCTTTTAATTATAATTGTCTTTCTTCTGCGTCCTTCCCTTCTTAAAGAGTGGAATGACATTTGCAACTTTCCAGTCATCTGGAAGCATTCCAGAATCCAGTGATTCTTGAAAGATTATTACTAATCCCTCTGCAATCTCTTTAGCTACCTCTTTCAGAACCCTGGGGTGCAGTCCATCTAGTCCAGGTGACTTATCTACCTTCAGACCTTACAGCTTCCCAAGCACCTTCTCCTTAGCAATAGCAACTACATGCACTTCTGTCCCTGACACTCTCGCATTTCCGGCATATTGTACTGTCTTCCGCAGTGAAAACTGACACAAAATACACATTATGTTCGTCTGTCATTTCTTTGTCCCCCATGACTACCTCTCCACTGTAATTCTCTAGCAGTTCAATATCCACTCTCACCTGTCTTTTACTCTTTATATACCTGAAAAAAACCCTTTTGTATCTTCTTTTATATTATTGGCAGGTTTATCTTCATATTTCAGATCTTCTCTCCTGATGGCTTTTATAGTTGCATTATCTTGGTTTTTAAAATATTCCCAATCCTCTAACTTAGCACTAATATTTTCTATTGTCTTTGCTCATTTTTTTGCTCTCTTTGACCTCCCTTGTCAGCCGTTGCGTCATCCTCCCTTTAGAATACATCTTCATGTTTGGGATATGTCTACCTTGCACCTTCTGAATTGCTCCCAGAAACTCCAGCCATTGCTGTTCTGTCATCATCCCTGCTGGTGTTCCCTTTCAATCAACTTTGGTCTGCTTTTCTCTCATGCCTCTGCTATTTCCTTTACTCCATTGTAATACTGAATACATCTGACTTTAGCTTCTCGCTCTCAAACTGAGGGGTGAATTCTACCATATTATGATCACTGCCTACTCTGGGTTCCTTTACAACACAACACCCAATCCAGAATTGCCTTTTCCCCAGTGCGCTCAACCACAATCTGCCCTAAAAAGCCATCTCGTAGGCATTCTATAAATTCCCTGTCTTGGGATCCAGCACCAAGCTAATTTTCCCAATCTACCTGCATATTGAAATTCTCCTTGACTGCCAAGACATGCCTTTTTACATGCCTTTTCTATCTCCCCTTGTAATTTGAATCCCACATTGTGGTTACTGTTCTAAGGCATGTATATAATTCTAGTCATGGTCTCTTAACTCTTTCAATTTCTTAACTCTACCCACAATTCTACATCTTCCAATCCTATGTCACCACTTTCTAAAGATTTGATTTCTGTTTTTACTTTATTTTATTATTTATTATGTGGGGCATGTATTACTATTTATTATAAGGACATGTACAGTAGTTTTATTTGCTCACACTAGTAATAAAGGATTAGATTAGATTATGAGGACACGCAGTCCTCTTTTATTGTCATTTAGTAATGCATGCATTAAGAAATGATACAATATTCCTCCGGTGTGATATCACAAAACACAGGACAGATCAAAACTGAAAAGCTAACAAAACCACATAATTACAACATATAGTTACAACAGTGCAACAATACCATAACTTGATGAAGAACCGTCCACGGCACAGTAAAAAAGTTCAAAGTTTCTCGGAAGTCCCACATCTCACGCAGACGGGAGAAGGAAGAAAACTCTCCCTGCCATGCCCGACCACAGTCTGAGTCGTCTGAAAACTTCGAGCTCTGATTAGCCCTCCGATACCGAGTACTGAGCACCATCTCTATCCGAATATCAATACTGAAAGTTGAAGCTCACAATGATCTTTTTCCAAGGTACCAGCTTGCTGTTTACTTCAAAACTGCAAAGAAACCATTTTCTTAACATGCACTTTTATTTAAATATTATCTGAAATACCTAAATGGACAAGTGGAATCATATTTACCCCACAGATCTATTAGACCACATTGTCAAAACTTTTGTTCTCACTGGAACTATAAAGGTGTATGTTCTGAAGCTGATATAAATGCCCCTGAAAATGTACTCTACTGTGGAATAGTTTATTCTCCACAACCTAACTCTTTAGTTTTGTAATGGATCAGGCAGCCTGAATTACTTTCCACAGAGTTTACAGCGTAAGATACACTCTTGAAGATAAGTCACTGTTGCAATTATTGTTAGTTTATGCACAGCAAGCTCCCATGAACAACCATGTGATATACACCACATACCACTTGAGAAATCTGTGAGATGTGAATGAGAGGACTCTCAAGTTAAGCCCACTCCTCATATCAGAATATAAGGAATAGATTAGTTTATGTGCATCTGGCCTCAACTTAACATCTTGTCCAGCTTGCATGGCACTTTAGAAATCCACAGGAATGCCTACCTGGATTTTTGTGCTCAATCCTCTGGAAAGAGAGTTGAACAAACTACCGTCTATCTTGGCAGCAAAAGCACTGTCATCTGAACCTCAGCGATTTGTGTACTTAGGCATCAGTACCTACCTCTACAACAGGAATTCTGCAGATGCTGGAAATTCAAGCAACACACATCAAAGTCGCTGGTGAACGCAGCAGGCCAGGCAACATCTCTTTCCTTCAGTTAGTCCTGATGAAGGGTCTCAGCCTGAAACGTCAACTGTACCTCTTCCTAAAGATGCTGCGTGGCCAGCTGCGTTCACCAGCAACTTTGATATGTGTACCTACCTCTGGTTGAGGACCCATTTAAATATATGCACATATGTCTGTGCTTTTATTTCTATCTGTGTGGTGTGACTATATATATATTTATTTTTTTTCCCTTTCTCTTCCCCCTGATGTATTTCTCAAGAGTCAGACCCTGTGGACAATCAATCATATGCTTCATCATTGACTTCGCTGCAATGGGTGACTGAAATCCTGCCATGCAGTATTAAGTTCCAAGGAAGAACCTTCATCCAGCAACTGGAGCACCTCCTGACACAGCAGGAACGCTACAGTATCTGCAAGGCTCTCGAATGCTTCTTCCAGCACAGGTAGGTGCCGTCTGGATGTGTGCACTCATTTACAACAGGGCTTAATCTGATTAAGGCTCAGTGCTAGCCCATGAGATCAATAGCTCAGCACTTGAAGGGGAAGAACAAAGGAAAACTCTCTCTTTGTAGTGGCAGAGGCTCATCTGTTCTGAGGTATATACACAATCCACTTCCATACAGTGGATCCTATGCATAAACTGCCTGGCAAGCCTTGGACCCCTGTAGAGATCTGTTCCCACATTTTGTTATATTTCCACATTATAATATTACCAAGATGTCAAAAATAAGTGGCAGAGCATAGCATGGGTATACTCTGAGCAGGGTTTATTGTCAGCCAAACTTGTTTCTCCCCCCTCCTTTTCCCCCCTCCTCTTCCCCCCTCCTCTTCCCCCCTCCTCTTCCCCCCTCCTCTTCCCCCCTCCTCTCCTTCCCCGCATCTTTGTCTCCAACTTTAACTTCTTTCCTTCTCTTATTTGACAGTCGGTTGAACCTTGTCATGCAACTCTGTAAGGTGGACACTTTTTGCAGTGAACTGACAGTGGTCATCAATGGCTAGAAAATTCTCTTCCCCGATCTCTCCTCTGCTCTCTCCACCCCCTCCCCCCCTCTCCCCCTCCTCTCCCTCTTCCCCCTCCTCTTCCCCCCTCCTCTCCCTCTTCCCCCCTCCTCTCCCTCTTCCCCCCTCTTTTCCCTCCCCTCCTCCCCCTCCCCTTCCCCTCTTCCCCCCTCCTTTCCCTCTCTCCCCCTCCTTTCCCTCTCTCCCCCTCCTTTCCCTCTCCCCCCTTTCCCTCTCCCCCTTCTTTCCCTCTCCCCCCTCCTCTCTTTCTCCCCCTTTCCTCACCTCTCCCTCCCTCTCCCCTTCCCCTCTCACCCCCTCTCCCCCTCTTCTCCCCTCTCCCCCTCCTCTCCCCACCCCCTCTGATTTGACAGTGGGCTGAACCTTGACCTGCGACTCTGTAAGGTGGACACTTAGCTATTGCCTACTGCTCCTGCTGCTGCTGATATATGTCAGATATATCTCAGATATATGTCTGTGGTTCGGAAAGGAAATCAATAGTGATAGGTAATAGTTAGAGGAGCAGACAGGAGATTCTGTGGATGTGAAAGAGATGGGTCTGGGAAACCTTGAGTTGGGTCCACAGCATTAAAAAGGAAGAGAGTGAACAGCCAGAAGTTATGGTACATGTTGGTACCAATGACATAGGTCATTGAGGTACTGTAGGGATTTAGGTAGAAAGCTGGTAGTAATCTCTGGATTGCCTGTATCATGTGCTATTGATGGTAAGGGTAGGATGATTTGGCAGAAGAGTGCGTGGCTGAGGAATTGTTGCAGAATCAGAATCAGGTTCAGTATCACTGGCATGTGTTGTGAAATTTGTTGTCTTTGTGGCAGCAATGCAATGTAATACACAATAATAGCGAATAAATATAAGTGTATATCTATCTATCCATATACACATAATAGTTAAATTAAATAAGTTGTGCAAAAGAAAAATAAAAAGGGAGTGAGGCAGTGTTCATGAGTTTAATGTTCATTCAGAATCGGATGGCAGAGTGGAAGAAGCTGTTCCTAAATCACTGAGTGTGTGCCTTCAGGCTCCTGTACCTCCTCCCTGATGGCAGCAATGAAAGCAAGGCATGCTCTGGGTAATAGGGGTCCTTAATGATCGATGCCATCTTTTTGAGGCATGCTCCTTGAAGATGTCCTGGATACTATGGGACTAGTGCCCATGATGGAGCTAACTAAGTTTACAACTTTCTGCAGCTTATTTCGATCCTGTGCAGTAGCTGCTTCCCCGCCCCCCCCCCCAATACCAATGATATGCAGCCAGTTAGAATGCTCTCCACAGTACATCTGTAAAAATTTGTGAGTGTCTTTGGTGACATATCAAATCTCCTCAAACTCTTAATGGAATGTAGCTGCTGTCATGCCTTTTTTGTAGCTGCATCAGTAGGTTGGGCCCAAGATAGATTGTTGGAGGTATTGACACCCAGGAACTTGAAATTGCTCACTCTTTCCACTTCTGATCCCTCTATGAGGATTGATGTGTGTTCCCTCGTCTTACCCTTTTTGAAGTCTACAATCAGTTCTTGGTCTGAGTGCAAGGTTGTTGCTGTGATAGCACTCGACTAGTTGATATGTCTCACACCTGTTAGCCCTCACATCACCATCTGCCATATTGCCAACAATAGTGGTATCATCAGCAGATTTATAGATGGCATTGAGCTGTGTCTAGCTACACAGTCATGGGTGTAGAGAGAGTAGAGCAGTGGGCTAAGCACACATCCCTGAGGTGTGTCAGTGTTGATTACAAGTGAGGTGGAGATGTTATTTCCAATCCACACAGAATGTGGTCTTCCAGTTAGGAAAATGGGTTTCAGATTTGTGGATCATTGGGATCTCTTTTGGGGAAGGTAAGACCAGTACAAAAAAGGACATTACACCTGAACCCAAGGAATCCAACATCCATGTTGTCTGGTTTGCTAGAGCAGGTGGATAGGGTTTTTACTAATTTGGTAATGGGGTGAAAGTGAAAGAGGATGGTGCAGATGGAATACAATAGAGACAGTGTGTATTAGGACTGTGAGGAAGGATAAGCAGATGTTAGTTTTGGTGTGATGAATCAGATTTGATTTGGGAGCTTAAGGTAAAAGAATCCTTAAGAAGCACTGATCATAATATGATAGAATTTACCCTATGGTTTGAGAGGAAGATGTAATAACAGTTTATTGTTTACAGTGGAGTAAGGGGAATGACGGAGGCATGAGAGAGGAACTGATTAGAGAGGGCACTAGCAGGGATGATGGCAGAGCAGCAATGGCTGGAGTTTCTGGAAGCATTTTGGAAGACACAGGATAGATACATTCCAAAGAAGAAGAAGCATTCTAAAGGGAGGATGAAGCAACCATGGATGACAAGGGAAGTCAAAGGCAGCATAAAAACAAAAGAGAGGGCATATAATTATTTATAATTTTATAACTAAAATTAGTGGGAAGTTAGAGGATTGGGAAGCTTTTAAAAACCAACAGAAGGTAACAAAAAAAAAACAAAATGGAGAGAAAAGATGAAATATGTAAGTGACCTAGCTAATAATATAAGAGATTTTTCATATATATAAAGAATACAAGAGAGGTGAGTGTGGATGTCAGATCGCTGGAAAATGACACTGGAGATGTAGTAATGGGGGAGAAAGAAACGGCGGGTGAACCTAATAAGTATTTGTGTTAGTTTTCACTATGGATGACCCTATCAGTGTGCCAGAAATTTGAGAGTGTCAAGGAGTAGAAGTCAGTATAGTTGCTATTACTAAGGAGAAGGTGCTTGGGAAGCTGAAAGAACTGAAGGTAGGTAAGCCACCAGGAACAGATGGAATACACCCCAGGGTTCTAAAAGAGGTAGCTGAAGAGACTGTGGAGGCATCAGCGATCATCTTTTAAGAATCACAAGATTCTGGAATGGTTCCGAAGGATTGAAAAATTGCAAATGTCACTCCACTTTTAAGGAGGGAGGGAGGCACAAAAAAGGAAGTTATAGGTCAGTTAGCCTGACTTCAGTGGTTGGTACGATGTTGCAGTCCATTATTAAGGATGAGATTTTGGCATACTTGGAGGAACATGATAAAATAGACCAAAGTCAAAATGGTTTCCTTAAGGGGATATCTTGCCTGACAAATTTGTTGGAATTCTTTGAGAAATAATAGGCAGGATGGACCAAGGAGAGTCAGTGGAAGTTGCTTACCTGGATTTTCAGAAGTCCTTTTGCAAGGTGTCCCACATGAAGCTGCTAAACAAGTTAAGAGCCTGTGGTATTGCAGGAAAGAAACTAGCATGGATAGAAGATTTGCTGACTGGCAGGAGGCAAAAAATGGGAATAAATGGGGCATTTTCTGGTTGGCTATCAGTGACTAGTGTTGTTGTTGGTGCTGGGACTGCTTTGTTTTATGTTATATGTCAATGGTTTGGAAGACATGATGGCTTTGTGGCCAAGTTTGCAGAAAATACAAAGATACGTAGGTGAAAGGGCAGGTAGCATTGAGTAAGCAGACAATCTGCAGAAGGACTTAGACAAATTAGGAAATTGGGCAGAGAAATAGTAGATAGAATACAATGTAGGGAGGTATATACTTGTGCACTTTGTTAGAAGGATTAAAGGTGGAGACTATTTTCTAAATGGAGAGTAGATTCTGAAATCAGCGGATTCAAAAATGATTAGAAAGGGCATTAAAGGTTACAGGGAGAAGACAAGAGAATGGGGTGAGAGGGATCAACCATGATGGAATTGCGGAGTAGACGCCATTGGCAAAATGGCCTAAATCTGCTCCTATTTCTTAGAGTCTTTCTGGCCCAGGACTCTTGCTGGATAGAGGTGAAGGAAGAGGATGGAAATATTGAGGGGATCTTGAATTGTGGGTCTCAGCAACTGCAGCATGATTAACAGTGGTAAACTACTGAGAATTGTGTTGATCGAGAAGCAAAAATTGGAGGAGTACAGAAATAAACGATTGTCGGGCTGCAGGTTGTTACTGAGATAGAGAGGGAGAAGGTCACAGAGACATTTTTAAAGAAGCATGAGCTTGTAAAAACAAAATGGTGCTTAATTGTATTGATATGATTGATTAGTGCATGTAGAAATGACCAAAAGACGTCACATTCACCTTCTTCACCACCAACTCAACCTGCAAATTAACCTTTAGGGAATCCTACACTGGGACTCTCAGATTTTTGAATTTTCTTTCCATTTAGAAAATAGTCTGTGCTTTTATTTCTTCTACCAAAGTGCATGACCATTTATTTTCAGATATTGTATTCCATCTGCCACTTCTTTGCCCATTCTCCTAATCTGTTTAAGTCCTTCTGTAGCCTCTCTGCTTCTTCAAAACTACCTGCCTCTCAACCTATCTTTGTATAGTCTGTAAACTTTGTCACAAAGCCATCAATTCCATCATCCGAATCATTGACATAAAACATAAAAAGAACCGGTTCCAACATAGAGCCTGTGAAACACCACAAGTCACTGGCAGCTCCTCTTATTCCCATTCTTTGCTTCCTGCCAATTAGCCAATTCTTTTATCCATGCTAGTATATTTCCTGTAATACCATAGAAACGTAGAAACATAGAAAACCTACAGCACAATACAGGCCCTTCAGCCCACAGAGTTGTGTGGAACACGTCTCTACCTTAGAAATTACTAGGCTTACCTATAGCCCTCTATTTTACTAAGCTCCATGTACCTATCTAAAAGTCGCTTAAAAGACCATATCGTATCCGCCTCCACCACCGTTGCTGACAGCCCATTCCACGCACTCACCACTCTCTGCATAAAAAACTTACCCCTGACATCTCCTCTGTACCTACTCTCCAGCAACTTAAACCTGTAGCCTCGTGTGGCAACCATTTCAGCCCTGAGAAAAAGCCTCTGACTATCCACACGATCAATGCCTCTCATCATCTTATACACCTCTATCAGGTCACTTCTCATCCTCTGTCGCTCCGAGGAGAAAAGGCTGAATTCACTCAACCTATTCTCATAAGGTATGCTCCCCAGTCCAGGCAACATCCTTGTAAATCTCCTTTGCACCCTTTCTATGGCTTCCACATCCTTCCTGTCATGAGGCGACCAGAACTGAGCACAGTACTCCAAGTGTGGTCTGACCAGGGTCCTATATAGCTGCAACATTACCTCTCGGCTCCTAAATTCAATTCCACAATTGATGAAGGCCAATACACCGTACGCCTTCTTAACCACAGAGTGAACACCTGCGCAGCTGCTTTGAGTGTCCCCAAGATCCCTCTGATCCTCCACACTGCCAAGAGTCTTATGATTAATACTATGTCCTGCCATCATATTTGACCTACCAAAATGAACCACTTCACACTTATCGGGGTTGAACTCCATCTGCCACTTCTCAGCCCAGTTTTGCATCCTATCAATGTTCCACTAACTTCTGACAGTCCTCCACACTATCTACAACACCTCCAACCTTTGTGTCATCAGCACACTTACTAACCCATCCCTCCACTTCCTCATCCTGGTCATTTATAAAAATCACAAAGAGTAAGGGTCCCAGAACAGATCCCTGAGGCACCCCACTGGTGACTGACCTCCATGCAGAATATGACGCACCACTCTTTGCCTTCTGTGGGCAAGCCAGTTCTGGATCCACAAAAGAATGTCCCCTTGGATCCCATGCCTCCTTACTTTCTCAATAAGCCTTGCATAGGGTACCTTATCAAATGCCTTGCTGAAATCCATATACACTACATCTACTGCTCTTCCTTCATCAATGTGTTTAGTCACATCCTTAAAAAATTCAATCAGGCTTGTAAGGCATGACCTGCCCTTGACAAAGCCATGCTGACTACTCCTAATCATATTATACCTCTCCAAATGTTCATAAGTCCTGCCTCTCAGGATCTTCTCCGTCAACTTACCAACCTCTGAGGTAAGACTCACTGGTCTATAATTTTCTGGGCTATCTCTACTCCCTTTCTTGAATAAAGGAACAACATCCGCAACCCTCCAATCCTCTGGAACCTCTCCCGTCCCCATTGATGATTCAAAGATCATCGCCAGAGGCTCAGCAATCTCCTCCCTCGCCTTCCACAGTAGCCTGGGCTACATCTCATTCGGTCCCGGTGACTTGTCCAACTTGATGCTTTCCAAAAGCTCCAGCACATCCTCTTTCTTAATATCTACATGCTCAAGCTTTTCAGTCTGCTGCAAGTCATCACTAAGATCCTTTTCCGTAATGAATACTGAAGTAAAGTATTCATTAAGTACCTCTGCTATTTCCTCCCGTTCCATACACACTTTCCCATTGTCACACTTGATAGGTCCTATCCTTTCATGTCTTATGCTCTTGCTCTTCACATACTTGTAGAATGCCTTGGGGTTTTCCTTAATCCTGTCCGCCAAGGCCTTCTCATGGCCCCTTCTGATTCTCCTAATTTCCTTCTTAAACTTCTTCCTATTAGCGTTATAATCTTCTAGATCTCTAACATTACCTAGCTCTCTGAAACTTTCGTAAGCTTTTCTTTTCTTCTTGACTAGATTTACTACAGCCTTTGTACACCACGGTTCTTGTACCTTACCATAACTTCCCTATAACCTATGCAGAACTCCACACAAATATCCCCTGAATATTTGCCACATTTCTTCCGTACTTTTCCCTGAGAACATCTGTTTCCAATTTAAGCTTCCAATTTCCTGCCTGAAAGCCTCATAATTCCCCTTACTCCAATTAAACACTTTTCTAACTGGTCTGTTCTTATCTCTCTCCAAGGCTATTGTAAAGGAGATAGAATTATGATCCCTATCTCCAAAATGCTCTCCCACTGAGGGATCTGACACCTGACCAGGTTCATTTCCCAATACCAAATCAAGTACGGCCTCTACTCTTATAGGCTTATCTACATATTGTGTCAAGAAGCCTTCTTGAACACACCTTACAAACTCCATTCCATACCATGGGCTCTTCACTTGTTAAGCAGCCTTCTGTATGACACCTTGTCAAAGGCCTTCTGAAAATCCAAATGCACAACATTCACTAATTCCCCTTTGTCTATCAAACAATTCCAACAGATTTGTCAGCCAAGATTTTCCATTAAACCATGATGACTATGGCCTATTTTATCATATGCCTTCAAATACCCCAAAACCACATCCTTAACAATTGACTCCAGTATCTTCCCTCCCATTGTGGTCAGACTAACTGGCCCTATTGTCTCCTTTCATGAAGAGTGGAGCGGCATTTGCAAATTTCCATTCTTCTGGGACCATTCCAGAATCAATTGATTCTTGAAAGATTGTTACTACTGCCTCCACAGTCTCTTCAGCCACCTCTTTCATAACCCTGGGGTGTAGACCATCTGTTCCATGTGACTTATCTACCTTCAGATCTTCCTGTTTCCCAAGAATCTTCTCCCTAGTAATGGCAACTTCACACACTTCTGCCTCCTGACAGTCCTGAACTTCGGGCATACTGCTAGTGCCTTCCACAGTGAAGACCAATGCAAAATACTCATTCATTTCGTCTGTTATTTCCTTGTCCCCCTTTACTGCCTTTCCAGCATCATGTTCCAGTGGTCCAATATCTACTCTCACCTTCCTTTTACACTTTATATCTGAAGAAATTTTTGGTGTCCTCTTTAATATTATTGGTTACCTTGCCTTCATATTCCATCTTTTGCTTCTTTGACTTTTTAGTTGCCTTCCATTAGTCTTAAAAGCTTCCCAATCTTCTAACTTCTCATTAATTGTTGTTCTATTATATGTCCTCCCTTTGGCTTTTATGTTGGCTTTGACTTCCATTGTTAGCCATGGTTGTGTCATCTTGTCTTTAGAATAATTCTTGCTCTTTAGGATGTATTTATCCTATGCCTTCTGAATTGCTTCGAGAAATTCCAGCCATTGCTGCTGTCGTCATCCCTGCCAGTGTTCTTTTCCAAACAATTCTGGCTAATTCCTCTCTCATGCTTCTGTAATTCCCTTTATTCCACTGTAATATTGATACATCTGATTTAGCTTCACCTTCTCAACTTGCAGGGTGAATTCTATTATGATCAGTGGTCAGTAAGGTTTCTTTTACCTTTTCAATCAATTCCAGTTCATTGCACAACATCCAGTCCAGAATAACTGATCCCCTAGTAGGCTCAAATGCGAGCTGCTCTAAAAAGCCATCTCATAAGCATTCTAGAAATCCCCCCTCTTGGGATCTAGCACCAACCTGATTTTCTCAGTCCACCTGCATATTGAAATCTCCATGATTATTGTAACATCACCCTTATGATAGGCATTTTCTATTTCCCATTGCAATTTGTAGCCCACATCTTTACTACTGTTTGGGTATATAACTCCCTTCAGGGTCTTTTTATCCTTGCAGTTCTTTAGCTCTACCCTCAATGATTCAATACCTGATCCTGTCACTTCTTTCTAATGATTTGATTTCATATTTTTACCAGATCTCTGTTCTCTTCTGAGCCACAGCACCAGACTCAATTGCTGCAGCTCCCCCACCAGTAGGTCAAATCGCTCAACAGTACCCAAAGTGGTATACTTATTATTGAAGGGAACAGTCACAGGGGTACTTTACACTGGCTGCCCATTTCCTTTCCTTCTTTTGACAGTCACCTGCCTCCTGCAACCTAGGGGTTATCATTTCCTCAGTTTCCCGTATGGTCATCGAGCCACAGCTCCAGTTCTTTACCATGCTCCCTGAGGAGCTGCAACTTGGTGCAATTGGTGAAACTTATCAAATATCTACTGTACCTTGCCCAAGCTTGATCTTGCCAAAATCTCCCCACTCTTAACACTGGTCTACATAACAACGGCCACCCCACTCCCACTGCTTATTTTTATTCACTCATTCTATTGAATCCCGCTTACTGACAGGGCTCAGTCAAATCCCAAAACCTGCCACAAAGCACTGCCTTTTCAATCTTCAGTGCACAGCTAAGTGAAAACTCAGCTGTCTTCTCTTGCTCCCACTAATGACAGTCAATTTGTTTGTCATTGTTTATAATTTTCTGGCTATTTGAATGCATCCTTTTGTCACAGTCCGGATCGGGGTCCCTTTAAATTTAGCTTGTTTATGTTATGATCCGGACCGTTGATTCCCTGTTTTCCCGTGTCTCTCGAGTTTGGTGATTAGAGGCAATTAACATTCGGCTGAACCGGTAGTTTATAGTCTCCGGCTTTCAGCCGTTCGGTGCGGGAGCGTTTGCAAAGTCACCAAGGTACGGCATGCCAATGTCATCTGGCTGGAGCAAGCCTAGTCTCCGCCCAAAGCAAGTGCCGGTAATTCGCCTTTCCTCACCAGAGCAACCTGGTCAAGTTACCTTGCCAAAGCGAGCCTGCAAAGTTTCCTCACCAAGGTGGGTCCGTCACTTAACCCGCCGGAGGGAATCAAGAACCGCTGTCTACTGTTCCCGGGCCGAGTCGAGAGCTCGCCACTACCCGGAGGCTCCAAGTCAAGTCCTGGCTCCGGGGGCATTCAAGTACCAAGTCAAGTTGTGGCCCTGGCAGCATTCAGGTACCCAGTCAAGTCCTGGCCCTGCTGGCATTCAAGTACCAAGTCAAGTTGTGGCCCTGGCGGCATTCAGGTACCAAGTCAGGTCCTGGCCCTGGCGGCTTCCCAGTTCTGAGTCAAGTCCTGGCCCTGGCAGTCTGTGATTCCTGTCCTACTCCCCTGTCTGAATCCCTTCTCTGCCCCTCTCGCCTCTAGCCCTCATGCAGCCCCCGCCTGCACTTCAGTCTAGTTCCATCACCGGAGCTAGATAGGTACTGTCTGGTGTTCATTCATGTTGGTCTTGTCTTGTCTTGTCTTGTCCTCGCCTCCATGGGGTAGGTCAGGCCGTCTTGCCGTTGCCCCGTGGGGAGTCATGTCTTGTCGTGTCTTGTCCTCGCCTCCATGGGGTAGGTCAGGCCATCTTGCCGTTGCCCTGCGGGCAGTCATGTTCTGTCTTGTCTTGTCCTCGCCTCCGTGGGGTAAGTCAGGCCGTCTTGCCGTTGCCCCGCGGAGGGTCATGAGTTCAGGCCCTATGTCCTGTACCCAAGGAGGGGTCCCGACTCTGTGTTCTGTGTATGTGTCCATGGTTCCATGTACCTGCCCCCTGAGACCGAGGCTCTGTGTTCCCATATTCCTCCTCTCCCTAGCCCATGTCATGTCCATGCTTGGTTCTGGGGTCCAAGCCCAAGGCAAGACCCCAGAACCAAGCAAGACTGGGTCCTTGCCCAGTCTCGGGCTCGGAGTCCATACCCTAG
The DNA here is from genome assembly GCF_963921235.1 of Mobula hypostoma. Classification (NCBI taxonomy): domain Eukaryota; kingdom Metazoa; phylum Chordata; class Chondrichthyes; order Myliobatiformes; family Myliobatidae; genus Mobula; species Mobula hypostoma. The sequence goes on along the minus strand of NC_086105.1, from coordinate 85,966,932 downwards.
CCTCTTCATGTCTCCTTTAGTTCTGGGAGCCGATTCCGAGTCCAAGCCCAGACCCTAGTCCCAGCCTAGTCGTAGTCCTGAGTCCTTGTCCAGTTCGCTATTTCCTGCTCCTGCCTTGCTCTCCTGGTATCGAACAATAAACTAAATCTAAGTAACCTCACAAGATGTGTCTTGCATTTGGGTCCACCCTTGCTCCCTGTGCCCCCGCCATTGTGACACCTTTAAGAAGACTTACTCTGCATGCAGTTATTGAAATCTGTGCAGATATTTAGTAAACATTTGAATACTGTACGATCTTGTGCCATCTTATCAAATATGCACAGATTCTTCACAAGATATGATAAGCTTTATTGACCATATATACATCAAAACATAAAGTGAAATGCGTTATTTGCGTCAAATCAAATCTGTTAGGATTTTGCTGGGCTCATGGCAAGCGTTGCCATGCTTTCAGAGCCAATATAGCATGCCCATAATTCACTAACCCTAACCGAATGTTCAGGGAGTGTGGGAGGAAACCCATGCGATCATGGGGTGAATGTACAAACTTCTTACAGATAGTGGGTGAATTGAACCCCGATCTTACAGCTGGCCCTATAATAACGTTACTCTAACTGCTATGCTATCGTCCTACCCAATATACTTGAGCATATTAGCATAGTTACCTCAAGTAAGCAGTGTATACAGAATTAATGATTTGGAAAAATAGTCTTGCACTGTTGGAATATCACTATTTGGAACATTACACAGTGCTTCACAACCGATGCAGTGTGTAAAATGCTGCTGTTGTTATGAGGGAAAGCAAGTATTCATTAATGCTGATGATATTCACACACCACAGGGGAGGACCTGGAAAAATTTGTTATGAATTGCTAAATTAACACTGTGGATTTAAAAAGATGTTCTTGAAAAGAGTGAAACATCTGACATAGAAATAGCTGTATGCTCTAAAGAGTGAACTTCAGAATCATTGTGTGGCCTGCTTCTTCAACCATAAGTAATAAAACAGAAAATGCCAGATACACTTAATCAGGTCAGAGAGTTGCAGAAACAGAGGTAATGTTTCAGTTCTGGATCCTCTTAGCAGGATTAATTTTCAAATTGGAATTGATCTTCAAAGACCTCGAAAGCCCCAAGGCTTTGATTGGCATGAATTACAGTAGCACACTTCGCTTTGTGTTCTACCGTCTGTGAAGACTGGCATTGGGCTGGGTCCAGGTGTCATTGGGGCTGGATTAGTGCGAGCTTGGTTGTTAAATGGAGACTGGCTGGTGCGTTCCTCCATATTTCCAGTATCTGCAGTCTTTCTTGTGTCTCCCAGGGTCTTGTCAAGTCGAGCATTTGAGGAGGAGGCAGGGATGATTGGCAGGACATCTAAGCTGTAAGAAAGAATTGGGGACTCAACTGAGCATTGAGGCCTGGACCAATTCATAGGTCGGTGTTTGGGTTGATTAAGAGATTACAAACAGAGCCAACTGAGCCCAAGCACAGAGGAGTTTATGCTACAGTTTGGGGTTGGGGGTTCAGCAGTTAGGGATAAGGATGAGTGAGGGATTGCTGTAGGTGAGAGATTAGGATTTTTGAGGAATTTGGAAATTGAGGGGTATAGAATAAAGATTGTGTTAATTTGGAGTTGGAAGCTCAGTTGATTGGAGGGTTGAAGGGTGAGAATTGTGTGGGTAAATTGGTAAGTTGGTTCATTATTGTTACATGTACCAAGGGTCAGTGAAAACCTTGGTTTGCATGTCATCCATGTACAGTCAGTACACCTAAACAACCAATCACGTGGCAGGAACTCAATGCATAAAAGCAAGCAGATATGGTCAAGAGCTTCAGACCAAATATCAGAATGGGAAGAAATATGATCTAAGTAACTTTGACTGTGAAATGATTATTGCTGCCAGACAGGATGGTTTGAGTATTGCAGAAACTGTTGAACTCCTGGGATTTTCAGGTAGAACAGTCTCTGCAGTTTACAGAGAATGGTGCGAAATAAAACATGCGGTGAGTGGCAGTTCTGTTGGTGAAAACATCTTGTAGTGACTGTGGTCAGAGGAGAATTTGCAGACTGGTTCAAGATGACAGAAAGGCGACAGTAACTCAAATAACCATGTGTTGCAACAGTGGTAAGGAGATGAACATCTCTGAATGTACAACATGTCAAACCTTGAAGTGGATGGCTTACATCAGCAGAAGACCATGAACATACACTCAGTGGCCATTTTGTTTGTACAGGAAGTATCTAACAAAGTGGCCACTGCATGTAGACCATTTCATCACATCAGTACATCATGGTAGTACAAAGGAAAAGCAATAACAGAGTGCAGAATATAGTATTCCAGAGAAAGGGCAGTGCAGGCAGATAATAAGGTGTAAGGCCATAATGAGTAGCTTTTGAGATCGGGAACTCATGGATATTGGTATTACAAGGGGGGTGTGGAGCTGAAGGAGTGGATGTGTATATTGGGATGGCGATTGAGATCCCAGACTAGAATTCCACAATTGTAGTACTGAAAAATAATGTGGACTGAAGTACTCAGTCATGTCATATTGCAAATGAATTACAATATGACATGACTGAGTACTTCAGTCCACATTATTTTTCAGTACTACAATTGTGGAATTCTAGTCTGGGATCTCAATCGCCATCCCAATATACACATTCACTGTTGCAACACATGGTTATTTTCTTTTAGAAGTCAGATTTCAGTTGTGAGGCACAGACAAAGTGCTACCTATCTAAATTTCCAATCAAATATACATTCATGCATACAGAGACATGCAACCATTCATGGCTCTTGAAGCTGTTCTCCCTCCATTCAGACAAAGAAGAACAAGTCAGTTGAACTTTATTTTTCCTTGGACAGGACTGTTTAGTGGGGATTTCAACACAGGAGAGCTATAAACTGCTGGGAACAGCTGTCAGTTTCTGTGTTTGTTTTGTGTGTACAGAAGTTCAGGAAGTTGCACTGTTACGTGAGTTACCATCAATGACCACCAACAGTTTTCCTCACATAACCTGGACTGTGAAGTAGGTAGGGTAGCGGCAGGGTAATGAAAGCCTGAGGGGAACAGTTACTCCAGCTGAGCTTTGTGAATGCCACCTCCCTCCCATCTAGCATTAATTCAATTTCAAGTTGATTGTCATTCAACCGTATACGTACATGTTCAAACAAAACAATGTTCCACCGGACTAGGGTGCACAATTCAAGGCATATAACTTATGCACACCAGATATTAGCACAAATAAATTAACAAATAATAAAATAAAAATCATGTCTCTGACTTCTGCAATTTTTATTTTAATAACACACATCTAGCTTTTACATTATGGAAAGATAATCTCCCTACTGGCATTATATTTTCCCTTTGAGGAGCATAGCTTGTGAAAGGAATGAGTTGGGGAGTCTTTTAGAGAAGATTATGGTGAAGAGATTGTCCAGAGATTGGAAGCAAGAAGTTAGCAGAAAACAGGTCTGGTGGGTGGCATTTAAAAAGACCCGATGTGGTAAACCATGTGTGAACAATGCATACTATTTCAGGACAAGCCTCATACCTGAGGAAAAGTACATATTTTGCCCCCATCTTTCTCCCAGGGCCCAATCCATAGACAGTGAGCAGATATTTTATTACTTGTGTTTCAGTTAATGAGAAGTTGCTATTCAAGACTGGTAACTGCCATCTAACCCCGTTGTTTAGTGGCGATTGCCCTTCATAAATATGTGTACTTAGATGTCCATTCCCAAATGAGGTACCAAATAGCAGATGCAAATTGATGTTAATCTCCATCCTGTCTAAACAGGTGTTATTGTCTTGTATTTTCCCCTTTCAGTATTTTAAGTAGTGATTTTTTTTTTGCCATTTTCCCCTAAAGACAGGAAAGAAAACTGTATTAGGTCCAAGTATCCAGCTTGAATCTTGATGTGCTGGCAAACTACCTGACTTTATATCTCCCTACCATGTAGAGGAATAGTGCAGGGTAATGCAGTGGGTGACGGATGACACATATTGTTCATAATAGAAATTGTCCTACATAATTCACAAACACCATCATTGAGTTGCTGTGTTCACTTTAAGAGACAGTGTCTGACGTAGTGACATCAATGTAAGATGACTGCTTTTGATTTGTTCGTGATGGAAGTAAAGAGCTGCAACTTGTGTTAAACACATAAAACAACTCTCACACTGTGCCACTTAAGAATGCTGAGGACTCGATCTGAGATGTCCTTAGATCCTCTCCTTTGTTCTCCCGAGACTGCACCTTGGCCAGAAGGATGGTTGAAAGAAGTAACCTCATACCTCAATGCTTTAATCTTATTCTGCCTGTTATTAAAGATTGTAGTTTTCTTACATGTTGTCCATCTCTTGGCCTGCACTGAAGTTCTTATCTATGCTTTAGTTTCTTCAAAACATCTTTATTCCACTTTAACCTTGGCTGGTTTCACCACTTAATATTTCACCATTTAAGAAGAAATACGGAGGTAAAGTACTGTTGCTGTTGAAAGAAAAGCAGAAGATACTGGAATTACTCAATCTGAAGAAGCAGGAAGAAGTCACTGTTAATATTTCCTCCCTTGCCGTCTTCACTGCATCTTCAATATTTTTTACCTTTAACTTTTCCAGTTGTGTTGAAATGTTGACTCTGGTCATCATTCCGCAGATGATGCCTGAACTTTGGAGTCTTTCTAATATATATTGTTTTAATCCAAAAAGCTAAGCTCATCTAAAATTCAGCTGCCTTATGCCAATTCAACATCTGACCAGTCCAGCTTTTGTTTTTGTTCCCTAATTGTTCTTGCCATCTTCTTGAACCAGTGGTCCTTTTACTGAAGGTATTCCTATGCAGTTCTGCAGGGAGTTTGAGGATTTAAACTGAACAGTATAAAGAAGTGGTGAATATATTTTTAAGTCAGGATAGCGTGTGAGTTTGTTGGTATGTACCTATTTCTCTGCTGCTACTTAGTGGTTGAGATCAAAGTGTGGGAGGTACTGCTGAAATAGCCTGGGCCAATTGTAAATGACTACAATGCACTTTTCAGATGGTTCACACTGCAGTCACTGGGTAATGATTGCGAAGGGAGTGATGGTTTGATGTTAAATGGGATACCAATGAATTGTGCTGCTTATTTCTGAAATGGTGTCAAGCTTCTTCAGTATTGTTGAAGCTGCTCCTATTCAGATGAGTATAGACTATTCCACCACATTCCTGATGTGCCTTGTAGGTGATAGAAATGTTCTGTGTGATAGGGTCAGCTTGAAGTCCAATACCATTGGATTCAAGAACAGCTATTTCCCTTCAAACATACAGTTCTTGAACTAATCCTAATCACTAGAGTTTAGAAAAATTATGACCCTGTGCTCTCTTTGTGCTGAAGTTTACTTTCTTTTCTTTTTTTTTATTTTATTTTTATTTGGATAAGGAGTTCACAATTATCATGTACTTTTTTCACACATATAACCTTTTCCATTTTTTTATATGTATAATACTACAATTATTTATACATTCTTAAGTACACATTGAGATGATATAAAAGCAAAATAAACATTTAAATAGATAATTATGTACTGTGGTAAATCTAACCTATTAGGCTAAGTAATGAAATTAGTTGTTAAGAAAAATAGTAATAATAGTTTCCATACAACCCTTCTGGACCATTTCCACTGGTCCAAAATGTTGCATACAAGCCTATATACCAACCATTGTAGGTGTTTATATCCCAATTTGTTCGTGCTTGTTCCTGCCCGCAGACATAATTATCCAATCCCTATGTACTTATTTACTTAATTTTTTCATTTTTTTTTATCCCTTTCCCAAATCTTTCCCTTTACTTGTGTTAATTCTCTATTTTCCAAAAAAAAACAACAAACATTTAGACTAGGGGTTTACTTTCTAAACATTTTCAGACAATTTTCTTTCTTTTTAAATCTTTTTATTGAGTAAGTATACAAAAAAGGTAAGCCATATAAACATTAATACAATGTTAAAGTACAATAAAATTCCAAAAGATAACAATACCAAAAAGAAAATACTACAAACAATGTAATTTAAGCATAAGAAACCAAGATAACATAATAGTATACTAGATTTTATATATATCAAAGACAATTTTCTACTGAATATTCTTTAATTTATATTTCATTTATGTTTTACATGTGAATGCTGCTTATCAAATGCTATGTGTCTGTAATGCTATTGCAAGTAAGTTTTTCATTGCACATCTGCATACACATACTTGTGCATATGACAACAAAATGGGCTTTCATTGAAGGAAGATTACATGTGAAACAGGGCCTTTGCCTTTGGCATTCACACGCTTTATTTCACTATCATTGAGGAAGTCCTAAAAGGGTCTTCCATCTGTTAGAGGTTGATGGTCAAACTCAATCATAGCTAAATAAAGCAAGATTTCAGAACGTTGATGGCCTGTAAGTTGGGGGAGAATTGCTTGTTGTTTTTGCTGTTAATGCATTTAGTCAGGCCACCCACAACTTTTATACCTCTGGGTGTGAGCAAGCTCCCACGTTATTAAATTCAAGAGTCCAACATACATACATACATTCATTCTTACAAATGACAGAATTATACCACTCTCCACTTTCCCCTTTCTCTCTCACTTTCCGATCCTCCAGTGCTCCCAGTATTGTACCCCTCACACTTTTCCCCAGGCCCCCTTCACTAATCTTCAACCCTTTTCTCTCATGGCACCATGTACCCTTTTCACACTCAGGTTCCTCCACTCCCCACCACCCCATTTCCATTCTGGTTCCAACTATCATTCCCCTGTCCCCTAATGGCTTCCATTCTCACCTGTTCTACTTACCAGTGGAAGCACATTGTCTTCCTACCTATTTCCCCCCCAGAAGCTGTCTCATATCTTCATACTTCCTCAGACACCTTGCTCTGTATACTTTTTTTCCTTTTTCCTCTCTTTCTCTTTGTCTGCCTGCTGCTTTGTCACCCTATTTACATTCCCTACCTGACACCACCTGCCTGTCAACTTCAACCCCCGCCTCAGTCCAACACTCATCTTGGAATCCTTCCTTCCACTTCCCTTCTCCTCTTTATCATTCTTTATCTTACCTCTCCAGGGTTTTGATCTGAAATGTAGACTATTTCTTTTTTCCCATAGAGGTCTCATGAGTTCCTCCAGCAGATCGTTGCTCCATTTCATTTACTCTTCGAGGTTGTATAAACCCTTCAGATTTGAACTGTAAGACTGGGGTCTTACCCTATGTTTAAATGGAGTAGTAAGTGAGTTGGCACAGCAGCAATGTACACCATCATAAGCTGTGAAGAACTCCTGATCAGCAATTTTAATAAATGACAAATGGTGTGTATTTTTCTTGACTTTGAGAAGTTACAGTAATGTTAATGTAACAGCTGACTCAAGCTTACACTTTCTTGTCTCCCTCTTCTCTTTGTACTATGAGCTATACCTTACAAAAGCTACCGCCTCCTACAAAATGACAAGAAGGTTTCGCTCTCAGATGAGCCCAATGACTTTTATGATTGTTTGACCGACAAAACATGGAGGCACTTCATGAACTCCCTTAAACCCTGGCGACCTTCTGATTTCAATCTCTGAGGCTGAAGTGAGAGTATCCTTCAGGAGTGTGAACCTATGGAAAATATCTGGCCCAGACAGGTGTACCTGGCCGAGTACTGAAGACCTGTGCTAATCAACTGGTTGCAGTGTTCACTGATCTTTAACCTCTAGCTTCGGCAGTCTAGGATATCCCCCTGTTTCAAGCAGGCTTCAGTTATACCGGTGCCCAAGAATAATGTGACAACTCGCCTCAGTGACATTCGTCCAGTAGCACTTACATCCACGGCGAAGGAGTGCTTTGAGAGGTTGTTGATGAAACATATCAACTCCTGCCTGCGGAGTGAATTCAATCTGCTGCTATTTGCCTACTGAGCAAAAGGTCAACAGCAGATGTTATTTTATTGGTCCTTTGGTCTGAAACATCTACCATTTTCAGGAACAGTTATTACCTCTCAACAATCAGGGTCTTGAACCAGGGTGGATAACTTCACTTACTTAAACACTAACTGATTCTAGAACCTATGGACGCTTTCAAGAACTCTACAGCTCATTCATATTATCTATCTATCATCGTTATAATTTATTTTCTTTTTTGTATTTGCACGATTTGACGTCATTTGTAATTTGTTTGTTTGTCCATCTTTGTTGTGTGCAGTTTTTCAATGACTCTATCGTGTTTCTTTGTATTTATTATGATTACCCACAAGCAAATGAATCTCAGGGTAGTATATGGTGCCAATCAAGAATCTATCAACTTCTGCCTTAAATATTCCTAAAGATTTGACCTCCACAGCTGCCCGTGGCAACGAATTCCATAGATTCACCACGCTCTGGCTAAAGAAATTCTTTCTCATCTCCGTTCTGAAAGGATATCTCTATATTCTGAGGTTTGTTCTTTGTCCTTAGACTATCCCACCATAGGAAACATCCTCACCACATCCATATCCTTTTATTTCTTCTACCAAAGTGCTTGACATTGTATTCCATTTGCCACTTCTTTGTCCATTCTCTTAATCTGCCTAAGTTCTTCTGTAGCCCTTCTATCTCAAAGCGACCTGCTCCTCCACTTAACTTCGTATCATCTGCAAACCTTTGCAACAAAGCCATCAATTCCATCATCCAAATCATTGACACACAACTTGAAATGTTCCAGTGCCACTCCTCCCATTCCCCGTAGTTTCGCACTGCCCACCTCTGTGTGTCTCAGCAAACAATACTTCAGGTTTCATCCCCTTTCCTGTGCTGTATCAATACCACCTGTTAATTACAATTTTTAATGGTACTAAATTATAATTATAAATTACATTCCAGTGATTACAATTACATACTTCAATGCGAGTTTAGGTGAGAAGACAATTTCAATATTTTAAGACTTCCCGGAACCCAATCTTCATTTGTTGAACCATGCCCATGTATTGACGTAACATAAAGTGTATAAGCAGTCTTTAAAAGGTCATCAGGAATGAACTTTGGCTGTGTGTTATTTTTTAGCTTCCTGGAATAAAACTGATTATCTCTCTCCCTCTCACTGCCCTCTTTCAACCTCCCCTTCCTCTCTTTCCCTTCACCACCTCTCTTCCCCTCTAGACCTCTCTCCCCTCGCTTCCCCCTTGTTCCCCTGTCTCCTTCCTCTCCTCTCTGATTTTCTCTCACTGAATTTCTCATTTTGTTCATATTTTAAACTTGTGAAGAAAGACCTAAGGCACAGCTGTTAACTGAACTGTACCTGTTGAGCAGAAGTTCTGGACTGAATCTGTACTTGTGTTTCCACAGGAACATTGATACTCTGATTGTTGACATCTATCCTGTGCTAGACACGCCAGCCAAACAGGTAATCTGGCAGTTCATCTATCAGCTGCTGACATATGAGGAGCAAGAACATTGTCATCAGAAGATTGCCAGATTCCTTGGGTACAAGGCAGCAGCAGGTGAGATGACTTGATTGAAAAAGGGCAATTTTCCAATTGTACATGGCTGCCAAAGGAGAGTTACTTGTGGAATCTGAGAAAGACATGACTGAACATCACCTTCATTAGAGCTGAGCAAGACAGTGGCCTTTTGTGTTATGGACTGAACTTGTTCAAGTAACTGTCAAAAATATCACTCCACATTGGAGCGCCAAGAAAATACCTGACATTTTAAATATCAATTCACAGTACTATGCAATATTTTGTAAATACATTTTGGCTAACTGTTCCTATGTATGTTGTAGTGGCATCTGACTGTCTCAGTGTCTTCAAATTCTCTCAGTCATATGCATTCAGATTCACATATATACAGCAACACATGTTCCTCCTGTCCCACTCTCTTTCTCACCCCTCCCCCATACAAGTCCTCATTTTACTGTCTTCTTCAGTCTGTCTCTCTGAATCTATGTGTGTGTGTCTCTCTCTCTCTCTCTCTCTCTCTCTCTCGGTCTCTCCCTCTGCTTCTCTATCTCTCGCTCTGTCTCTGTCTTACTCTCTCTTTCTCTCTCGCTCTCTCGGTCTCACTCAGAGCACCTATTTCTCTTTCTCTCTCTCTCTCTCTGTCTCTCACTCTGTCTCTGTGTGTGTCTCACTCTCTTTCTCTCTCTCTCTGTCTCTCTTTCTGTCTTTGTCTCTCACTCTGTCTGTCTCCCTCTCTTCCTTCCCCATTTAGTTACTCCATTTCTTGCGGCAGGTTGGTCACCTCCCTGTCCAGTTTTTTCTGCAAATGTAAGAGTATATCTAAATGCCTTGAGATTCACTGTGTCAGTCTCCAGATCCACTGTGAGTCTTATTGTCCTCAAGTTCACAGTACCTCGAGGTTCACTTTATCTTAGTGCCTTTAGATAACAGGATCACTGTGTGTTAAGATATAATTAGTCCATTCAGCCCATCGAGTATGCTGTACCATTCTATTATGGTTGATTTATTGTACCTCTCAACCCCACTCTCCATAACCTTTGAAGTCCTGAGTAATCAAGAGCCTATCAACCTCCAATTTAAATATACCCAATGTTAGTGCTACTGGAACACTCCATGTTAGTTCCTCTCCATTCACTTTGTGTTTATACCTCTGGGTTTTGTCTGGCTTTGCTTCCTCCCAGTTCACTTTCTCAGAGCTCCTATTTCACTCTCCCTCAGACTTGCAGATTTACTGACTCTCTCCATCCACATTCATGCTGTCCTGTTGTATCAAGAGGCATGGTCCAACTCTGTTCAACTACCTCATCAATGATTTTCCTTCCTTCAAAGGTCAGAAGTGAAGACAAGGATGATTGTGCAATGTTCAATTCTATTTACAGCCTGTCATCTCATGAACTAGGAGCAAAATCTCAACAACATTCAGACCTGGTGACATTCACATCACAGAATGCTGGGTAATGGTCATCTCTTTATGCAGGGCAGCTCGTTTCTGACTAATCTGATTTCTTGAGGGAGTGACAAAGATGATTGATGAAATTAGAGCAATGGATATTGCATACAAGGATTTTAGTAAGCCATTTGACAATGTCTTGCATGGTAGACTCATTCAGAAAATTAGGATGCATGGAATCTATGTTGACATTGCTGATAGGATCAAAAATGGGCTTGCCCATAGAAGACAGTGGATGGGCTGTTCCACATGTATGTTTTTGTACCTTGGTCCCAAGAAATCTGTCTCGTTCCACTGTATCCATGTATGGTTTGAATGACAATTAAACCTGATTTGATTTGGTTTGATTTGATTCAGATTTGATATATGAGTTGCAATGTCTGCCTCCCAGTCTGCACCTCAGTATCTCAGTTGCTATTGGAGGTGGGGGGGGGGGGTCAATAGAATACTCCTAATAGAGTGATTTCTCCCTTCCTGCTTCTGACTTTCATCCATACTGACTGTAGGCAATCCCCCCACAACGTCTCCATCTATGTTTCTGCAGCTGTGATACCATCCCTGATTACCAATGACACTCGCCCACCTCTTTTATCTTCCTTCCTGTTCCTTTTGAAACATCTACACCTCAGAACATCCAGCAGCCATTCATGCCCTTGTGACAGCCAAGTCTCTGTAATGGCCACAACATCATAGTTCCATGTATTGATCTATGCTCAAAGTTCATTGTCCTTGTTCCTAATACTTCTCATATTGAAATAGACATGTTTCAACCCATCCAAATGACTGCAATTATGCCCCTTCCACTGTTTATCCTTCTTCATAGTTTCTTTATACACTATATCTATCTTTACACTAAATGCACCATCTTCTGACCTATTACTCTGGTTTCCATCCCCCTGCACCAAACAACCCCCCCCCACCCACACAGCTTTAGCAAATCTCCACCCAAGCATCACAAGGATATTGATTCCCCCTCAAGTTCAGGTGTAACCCATATTTTTTGTATACCTCATACCTTCTCCAACAGGTATTAACATATTTGAAAATCTGCTCCCTATACCAATTCTGAAGCTACACATTCATCGCCAAATCATCCTATTCTTAGCCTCACTGGCACATGGCACAGGCAACAATCCAGAGATTACCACTGTTGAGATCCTGCTTTTCAGCTTCCTATCTTAGCTCCCCATGCTCTCTCTTCAGGACCTCAACCCTTTTCCTACGTACTTTATTGGTAGCAATGGTCCAACAAAATGCTCACACTTATCTGTAAGTTCTCGCTCACACCCAGGCTGTGACTGTAGACTTCTCATTCTTTTAAAGGAATATTCCATTGTTTGTATGAGAGTGTTTGCAAAAGTTGTCTGAAATAATTATAATGCAGCCATGGTGGTTCTTAGATCTTTGAGTACTTTTAACCCTTGTTCCTACCACAGAGTCTGGAGAAGGAGAGCTGATAAATGAAGGTCCACGCCGTAACTCTGTGCGAAGCTCATCAGTTTACCACAGTAGTGTGCGTACTCGAGTTTCAAACGACAACACAACAAGTATGTATATTTTATGTGTGATTTAAAGCAGGACATGGCCTTGAAGGGGAATCATAGACTTGACCTACCCAACATAATTTTGGTAGAAATTCTTATTTCCAGTACCATCTATACGAGGTCATTGAGAACTTTGTTGCCCTGTTTTCCTAATTCCCTTTCACACACCATCTATTTGCTAGCTCCTGGTAAGCAATGCCTTTATTTAAAAATTTTAATTCTTTATGAAATCACTCCATGGTATTTCACCCATTCCTTTGTAAATTCCTCCAGCCTAAAGTTATCTGAACATCTTCAGTTTTCTTCAGCATCTTCTATTTTAATTGACCTGCCAGTGGCTGTAGTAACTTCAGCTACTAAGATCTTGAGCTCTAGAATAAATATACAAAGTGCTAGAAATATTCAGAGGGTAGTACATGTGGAGAGGAAAATCTGTTACCTTTATCAGAACTGGAAAAGTTGGAAGACAAGTTGTTTTAAGTTGCGGACAGGGTGAGATATGGCAAGGAGAAAAGTGATGTCTGTGATAGAATTATCAACATAACACAATGTTTATGTGGCATCAGTAACAGAGTAAAGAGGGAAAAAACCTGAGAAGAATGTGCTGGAATTAGGGCTGTCAGTACGTTTGGATATGGCCCAAGTGCACAGAGAGAGAGACTGAAGCAGGTTGATCGTTCACAGACTTTAATGCGAACAATATTTTAAGGGAAAAGAAAACAATAAATGTTAGGTCAAACGGGGTTGTTAACTGAAACACTCAAGTAAAAAACTAGATGCAAACACCACAGTTGAAGGAATATCTAAATATAAAATGAATACCGCTAGACTTTAGCGTCAGTCGACTTGACAGTCCACTTTCTCAGGCTCGGCAAAATGCAAACAGACAACGTAACGTTGTTGTGTTTTGCTCAAGTCTTGACAAGTGCTACAATGAAAAAAAGGGAGTCAAATATGCCATAACAAAATAATAATTAGCTGACACATGCATATTCACCACTGCAATTACCAAATCTGCTGTGCAACTCGCCTGCAGGGGCACCTAGGCCCTACAGCAGAGTCTGTGACATGGCATAACTCCTGAGTTCCCTTGGTGCAGCTCCTGAGGCATGACAGACCTGTGCCCACTAGAAGTCCCAGATGAACGACTTGTCCAAGATGTCCTTCACCAGGATCTTAGAATGTTCTTCAGCACCATAACCTTCCCAATCCACAAGGTACTGGACCTTATCAAGTACCTGGCAAGATGCCAGGATAGTTTAGACCAGGGAACTATCTACCAAGCAGGGAGGAGGGGAAGGTGGGGTGACTGGGGCCATGAGAGAGGTAGTACGAGCTTGAGCTGGATAACATGGAACACTGGGCAGATATTCAGTGATGCTGGTAGACGCAATCTATACAAGACCTAGTTGACAGCCTTTTCCACTGCAAACGGTCCCACGTAGAGTGGTGCCAAATTGCGGCTCTCGACTTTCAGGGGAAGATCCCTTGAAGACAACCAGACCTCCTGGCTTGAAAGGCTTCACACGTCGGCAAAGCTGATCATCCTGCCAGGCATATTGTTTCTGGGCGCACAACAGAGAAGCCCAGGGTCGTCTCTAGGTGTATTTGTAGCGCTGGATCAGCTATTCAGCATCAATCTGCTAGTCAGGGAAAAGCAGTGGTTGGAATCCTTTCTGGCATTCAAAGGGGGACATACCAGTGGAGGATGACTGGAGGTTATTGTGGGCGATCTCTGCCCAAATCTATTGGGAACTCTAGGATGTGGGATTGGAAGAGGCAAGGCAACGGAGGGTTGTCTCCAACTCCTGGTTCACTCTCTCAGTCTGGCCATTGGATTGGGGGTGGAAACCAGATGAGAGGCTGGCTGTGGCTCTTACAAAAGAGCAGAAAGCCTTCCAAAAGCAGGAAGTGAACTATGGTCCACGATTAGACACCATGTCTTGAGGGAAGCTATGGCACCTGAACACATGTTGAACCATGAGTGTGGCAGTCTCACAAGTTGATGGGAGTTTAGGGAGGATGATAAAGTTTAGGCAGTCTTGGAGAATCGATCCATAATGACCTAAATAGTAGTGTTTTCATTTGCCAGGGGCAGTCCAGTGATGAAATCCACTGGCAGGGGGGGACCAGGGGTGATGGAGCACAGGCAGGACAGGCAGCAGACATAGCAGACTCTCATGATGCTGGTGTGACAATTCGGTCTGAGCGCAGGTAGGACAGACAGATACAAAGTTGTGGGAATCCTGGGACATAGATGGCCACCAAAATTGTCTCTTAATAAACTCCTGGGTCCATTGAATTCCCAGATGGCTAGCCAGATGGGAGGAGTGACCCCATTCCAACACTTTGGAACACACCACAGTAGGGACAAACAGGAGGTTCCCCACCTGGGCCTAGGTCCGACTGTTAGGTGGCCCTCATCTCTGCCTTGATTCTTAGATCACCAGAGCAGCAATACTCGAGTGAGGAAGAATGGGCTCTGGATTGGCATTGTCCTCAGATCCGTCGAACTGTCAGTAGAGAGCGCCAGCCTTCGTATTCTTGCTGCCGGGACGATAGGTGAGGATGAAATTAAACTGTGAAGAGAGCCCACTGGGTTTGATGGGAGTTGAGTCCCTTTGCATCCTGAATGTAGAAGAGGTTCTTGTGATCTTTCCAAACCAAGAAAGGATGCTCTGCCCCCTGCAGCCAGTGTCACCATTCCTCCAGGGCCTCCTTGACAGCCAGAAGTTCCCGGTTCCCAACATCGTAGTTTCTCTCAGCTGTAGTCAAGTGACAGAAGAGCAAGGCAGAAGGATGCAGCTGGCTATCCGCAGAAGAACGCTGAGAGAGGACAGCTCCAATGCCAACATCAGATGCATCTACCTTGGCTATATATGGCCATGTTGGGTTTGGGTGTTGCAGCACTGGGGCAGTGTTGAAATGTTGCTTTAACTCTGAAAGTGCTTGGTTGGCATCGTCTGTCCAATGGAATCCTGCAGAGGTCCTCCTGGTGAGTGAATTTATCCGACCTGCAATAGAGCCAAAATTCTGGATGAAGTGGCGAAGAAAGTTTGCAAGCCCCATGAAGTGCCATAACTGTTCGACTTAGATGGTTGGGCCACTTTGTAAGTGCCTGAACTTTACTAGGGTCCATTTGAACACTGGATGGAGTAAGTATATAGCCCAAAAGTGACACCTGGTCTTTATGGAACTTGTATTTCTTGGGCTTGGTGTACAGATTATTTTTGAGGAGCCTTGTGCACATGCTGGAAGTGTCCCTGGTGCGAGTGGGAATAGTTAAGGATATCATCTAAATACACAAAAACAGACTGGTTCAACATGTTCCTGAGCACATAGTTAACCAAAGGCCTGGAAAACTAGTGAGGGCGTTAGTGAGACCAAAGGGCATCCCAAGATACTCTTTGTGCCTTTAGAGGTGTTGAAAGCTATCTTCCACTCAACCCCTTCTCTCATATGAACCAGATTGTAAGCATTGTGCAGATCAGTTTTGGAAAACATGATTGCTCCTTGGAGATGTTCAAATGCAGATGCCAGCAGGGGAAGAGGGTAGCGGTTCTCCACAGTGATGTTGTTTAGGGGCTGATACTCAATGCAGGGACGGAGCTTGCCATCCTTCTTGCTCACAAAAAAGAAGCCTGGTCCAGCGAGGTTGACGGATGAATAAACCCTATGGCCAAAGCCTCTTTGATGCATTCCTCTATGGCCAGCATTTCAGAATGAGAGAGGGAAAAGAGCTGGCCCCAGGGAGGACTAGAGCCAGGTAGGAGGTCAATGGCGCAGGCATATGGCTGGTGCAAAGGCAGAGAGGTGTCCTTTCTCTTACTGAAGACCTTAAGGAGATCAGCATATTCAGCCGGAATCCCACACAGGTCCACAATGTTAGCTGACACAGGAGGGGATTCATGGAATGGAGCTTGAGCTGGACCCAGACAGGTAGTCAGAAATGCTGGTCTCCTGCTTTAAGAGAGCAATCGATTCATGGGTTATGTTGAGATAGCCAGGGGAGACCAAGTACCAGTGGCAATTCAGGCAAATCAACCAGACAAAAGGAGAGTTCTTCATTATGGTTTCCTTTGAGCACAAGTTTCGGGGTTTAGTGCAAAGGTGGATCTGGCCAATGCTCAGAGGTTGACCATCCAGGACCTTGACGTTGATCTTTTCTCTTAATTCCTGAGTCAGAACTCACAATCTTTGAGCTAGAGAGATGTCCATGAAATTCCTGGCTGCACCAGAGTCGATAATGAAGTTCATGGGCCTGAGACCCCACAATAAAGAAGCTGTGAGCATTACACAATAGGGGGAAACTGATTGTAGAGAAAACCAACCTGTCCCTGCTAATGGGTATCCTGTTTTACCAGACACTGGGGACATGCTACCCGAAAGTGCCTTGGATCACCACAACAGAGGCTGGAATCTATTCTCCTGTGCCACTGTTATTCCTCCTGAGACAGGTGTATGCATCCCACTTGCATAGGCTCCTCCTGGGTGATGAGGGAGAGGACGAGGAAAGACTGTGATTAGATGACACATAAGAAGTTTGAGACATTTTTTTCCCTGTGGCACTCAGTTACCCAGTTGTCAACTCAAATAGCCAGGTTAATCAGATCATCTAGGCTATCCTGCTCATCACGGACAGCAATCTCGTGCCGGACCCCTGCATTCAGTTCACGCTGGAAGGCAGTGATGAGGCATCTCTCATTCCATCCCATCTTTACTGCAAGTGTGCAGAATTTGACTGCATAGACCCTCACTCAGTCTTGGCATAGGTCCAGGAGTCGGTGAGCAGCTCCTGACCCCATACTGGAAGGTCAAAAGCCCCCCTTAACTCTGCAAATGAAATACTGGAATGACTGGGCTATAGAGTATCCTTGCTCCTGTAAGGCTTTGAACAGCCTGAGTGCAGGTCCACCTAGGAAATTGACCTAGTATGCCAATTTTTGTGCATCATCACCAAAACGACCAGGCTGGGCTTGGAATGTCAGCTCACAATTTGTAATAAAATTCCTGCTGCCATTGGGATCACCAGAGTATCTGCCCAGTATGGATGCAGGAGTCTGCCGTGGTCCGAAAACAAGTGTCAGTTCCAGACTGGGTGCGGGAGTGGGAGCAGTAGTGGCAGAGGTTGTTGGGGCAGCAGAAAAGGAAGTCTTGCGAGATGCTGGGAGTGGGATTGAGGTGGCCAGAGGCTGCTGAATTGCATTGGCAAGAACATTAATTGCTGTCAGCTGACATTGGCTGTCTGCAGTGAGTTTATGGACAGCGGCTGTGAGAGGGAAAATCGCAGACACCTGACTCTAATTGTCTGCAGTGAGCTGCTGAACAGTTGCTGTGAGGGATGATACCTGTTCTTCCAGATGAGACTGGGCTTGTCAGCACGAGATTATTTGCCTCATTGCTTCAGTAACTTCACTCAGAATAGATTCAATTGCCTGTAGCTTGTCAATGAATCTCAGGGCTAAGGTCAGCCGCTGTCTCTCTGCGGGGTCCATCTGTGTGTGGCCGAGACTTGCTGTCAGTATGGCCCAAGTGGGGTTGGGGGGGGAGAGAGGGAGAGAGAGAGAGGCACTGAAGTGGGTCGATTGTTCATAGACTTTAATGTGAATGATATTTTAAGGAAAAAGAACACAATAAATGCTAGGCAACAGGGCTGTTAACTAAAGCTCTCAAGTGGAAAACTAGATGCCAACATCACAGCTGAAAGGAATATCTAAGTATAAAACAAATACTGCCAGTCTTCAGCGTCCGTTGACTCGATAGCCCACTTTCTCAGGCAAGGCCAAATGCAAGCAGGCAGTGTAACGTTGTTGTGCTTTGCTCAAGTCTTGACAAGCGCTACAACAAAAAGAAGGGAGTTAAATACAGACATAATGAAATAATAATTAGCTGACATGTGCATATTCATGAGTGCAATTGCTGAATCTCCTGTGCAACCGGCCTGTGGGGGCATGTAGACCCTGCAGCATAGTTCATGGTTGTGACAAAGGCAGATGATGGAAATATGGCTGGAAATCTAGAGCAACACACACAAAATGCTGGAGGAACCCAACAGGTCAGGCAGCAAATCTAGAAATGAATAAACATTTCAGGCTGAGATACCATATAACCATATAACAATTACAGCATGGAAACAGGCCATCTCGGCCCTTCTAGTCCATGCCGAACTCTTACTATCAGGACTCAGCCCTTCTTCAGGGTATCAGCTGAAACGTTGACTATTTATTTATTTCCATAGATGCTGCCTGATTCACTGACATCCTCCAGCAGTTTGTGTGTGTTGCACTGTGTTATATTACTGGCAGCTCTAACACAAGTAGGCAAGGATGGTTATCTAAAACTGGTGTGGGTATTGGTTTATTATTGTCTCATATACCAAGATACAGTGAAAAGCTTGTGTTGCATACTGTTTGTATAGATCAAATCATTTACAGTTTTTTGAGCTAGAATAAGGTAAAACAATAAAGTGTAGAAGCTATCAAAATGTTTGTGGGGAACATGAGAAGGAATTTCTTCACCCAGAGGGTGGTGAGAGTGTGGAACAAGCTACCGGCAGAAGTGATGGATGCAAGTTCGATCTCAATACCTATTTATTTATTTATTCATTCATTCAAGAGAACTTTGGATAAGTATATGGGAGGGGTGTGGAGGTCTATGGTCCAGGTGCATGGTGATAGGACTAAGCAGAATAATAGTTCAGAGCAGACTAGGTAGGCTGAAGGGCTTGCTCTGTGCTGATGTATTCTATGACTATGTAAAATGGCAATGTTGATAAAGTGCAAGATCATATGAAGGTAGGTAGTGAGGTCAAGGGGTCACTTCATTTATCTAATAACAGTGGAATACTTTATACTTTATAGTTTATACTTTATACTTTATTGTCGCCAAACAATTGGTACTAAAACGTACAATCATCACAGCGATATTTGATTCTGCGCTTCACACTCCCTGGATTACAAATATTAAATATTGTAAATATTAAAAATAGTTAAAATTAGTAAATATTTAAAATTTAAATTAAGTCATAAAGAGAAAATAGAAAAATGGGAAGTAAGGTAGTACAAAAAATACCGAGAGGCAGGTCCAGATATTTGGAGGGTACGGCCCAGATCTGGGTCAGGATCCGTTCAGCAGTCTTATCACAGTTGGAAAGAAGCTGTTCCCAAATCTGGCCGTATGAGTCTTCAAGCTCCTGAACCTTCTCCCGGAGGGAAGAGGGATGAAAAGTGTGTTGGCTGGGTGGGTCGTGTCCTGGCAGCACTGCTCCGACAGCGTGCGGTGTAAAGTGAGTCCACAAATGAAGAAAAGCATTCTATATACTTACTTTCAACAGCTTTAAGTACCTATTCTGATAGCTTTAAAGATCCATGGACAAAGATGCCCAGGTCTTCCTGTTCCTTCTCATATCTAGTATCATATCATTTATCGTAAAGACTCTGGGCCTGAATCCACCGTCAAAGATTCTGAACCCTTTAGTACTTTAATTACAATGCTAATCCTATCCAATATTCCAAGCATTTTACCATGACTACAACATCAGCATTGTATTCTCTTTCGTAAAGAAGACAGCTCTGTATCCATTGAGAACTTTTCATTCTACAGGTAATTACCTTTTATATCTGTAATGTGCCTGAGGCTTACCAGCTTTTTATGTACTTACAAAACTGTCAGATTTTCTTTGATTTTGATTTTGAATAATCGTGACTTTTGACCTTTTCTTTGAGAACAGGAATTGCCTCTTTTCTCCCCCACTTCATTTGAGTGTGATTCATCCAACTACCCCACCTACGTACTCTCTACCCCATCACTTCACCTTCCCAACTCTTCTCTGGGAATCAGTTGATTTCCTCCACTAACACTGCCAGAACTTTTAATGGAATAGCCTCTGGCTAACAAAGTAGCACAAGATGTCATACAGCCTTGTGTGAGATACAATTTGGTTGCTGGAGGCAGTCCTTTTAAGTAGCTACACTATTGTGTACATTTTTATGTGATATATGATTTCTAGCCCTGTGTATTTGGTTTGATTTATTATTAACTGCATTAATGTTCACAAACAAGAGAAATTTGCAGATGCTGGAAATCCAAGCAACACACACAAAATGCTGGAGGAACTCAGCAGACCAGGTAGCTTCTATGGAAAAGAGTCCAGTCGATGTTTCAGGCCAAGACCCTTCTTCAGGACTGGAGAAAAAAGATGAGGAGTCAGAGTGAGATAGTGGGGTGAGGGGCAGGAAGAAACTCAGTGATAAGTGAAACTGGGAGGGGTTGGAGGGGTGAAGTAAAGAGCTGGGAAGTTGATTAGTGAAAGATTTACTTGTATAAACACCATCCCCTTCTCTCAATTCCACTGTCTCTGTCACATCTGTTCTCGGGATGAGGCTTTTCATTCTAGAACTAAGGAGATAGCCTCTTTTTTTTTAAAGAAAGGGGCTCCTCTTCCTTCACCATCAACACTGCCCTCAACTCCATCTCTTCCATTTCATGCACGTCCACCCTCACCCCATCCTCCCAACACCCCACCAGGGATAGAGTTCCTCTTGACCTCACCTACCACCCCACTAGCCTTCATGTACTCATTATACCTTGTGTTTCTTCCTCCCCTCCCCCCACCTTCTAACTCTGACTCCTCATCTTTTTTACTCTAGTTCTGCTGAAGGGTCTCAGCCCAAAATGTCAACTGTACTTTTCTCCCCATAGATGCTGCCTGTCCTGCTGAGTTCCTCCAGCATTTTGTGTGTGTTGCATTAATGTTTGTTCTGTTTGTGATTCAGTTTGTTACTTCAGGAAACAGGATTATTTTCTAGTCCATGTCAAAAGTCAGGCATGGGGTTGAATTTCTGAATTACAGTGAATTTGATAAAAAGTACATTGTTTAATGAGAACACGCCATTTGAGTCCTGTCAGCCTCTCCCAAGATTTAGCAATTAAACTGATTTATGTTAAGAGAAGAATGCATCACTGTTCATTTCAAGAAGAAATATATACTTTGGCAGTCAACCATAAAAGCAATTTATGGAGGAATTCAAGAGACTTTGTAAAGCACCAGTTCCTATTACCTGTCAGTACAAATCTGGGTCTCTAAATTTTTCAGGGGCCACTGGGAGGTTCATTCAAGGCCTTGAGAGATTTTTAGGGGTTTGTTTGGCAATGATTGTTATCAATAAAGTCAGGCTTATGTTGATGTTCCTGACACCTTAGAGTTCTGCAGACATCTGTTTGTTTAATGTAGCAAATCTTTTACACTCAGTTGAGAGCTAAGATTATCTTACTTTAATGTCATATCCAAAGCCAGCATCTCTACATTCCCTATGTACTGCAGTGGAATGCCATTCTGGATTTAATGCTCAATTCTCTGGAACTAAACCTTACCGCGTAAATTTCCCACTGATAAACCCCACATACTTCAATGCAAACCTTGTAACGTAACTTGCTATAACCCTTTCCAAGTGCCTTACCAGATTTACATACCTGTTTTATGCAGGAGGCCCAGAGAATGCACCCGATGTTCATACACACCTAACTCCTGCGGAGCGACAATCAGGAGATGGCACATCTCTACCGGAAACGCCTAACTTGAGAAACGTGAGTGGTTATGGTCTAATGCATTTTCAGCCATATCCTTGTGATGTATTTCTCAGGTCACACCTGCCTCCCGATGAAACATTCCCATATCTTTCTCTATCTAAGCAACACACACAAAACTGTAATCTGTAGAATTTGTTGCCATGGGTGACTGGAGGCCAGATCATTGGATATATTTAAGGCAGAGGTTGATAGATTCTTGATTAGTCAGAAGATAAAGGGTTATGGGGAGAAGACAGGAGATTGTGGCTGAGAGGGAAATGGATCAGCCTTAATGAAATGGCAGAGTGGACTCGATGGGCCAAATAGCCTAATTCTGCTCTTATATCTAATGGTCTTATGTCTCTTCATTTTCAAAAACGCTGGTGGAACGCAGCAGGCCAGGCAGCATCTATAGGAAGAGGTACAGTCGACGTTTCAGGCCGAGACCCTTCGTCAGGACTAACTGAAAGAAGAGATAGTAAGAGATTTGAAAGTGGGAGAGGGAGGAGGAGATCTAAAACGATGGGAGAAGACAGGAGGGGGAGGGATGGAGCTAAGAGCTGGAAAGTTGATTGGCAAAAGGGATATGAAACTGGAGAAGGGAGAGGATCATGGAACAGGAGGCCTAGGGAGATTGGAAGGGGGAGGGGAGCGCCAGAGGAACATGGAGAGCAGGCAAGGAGTGATTGTGAAAGGGACAGAGAGAGAAAAAAGAGAAAAAAAGGAGATAGATAGATAAATAAATAAAGGGTGGTGTGAGAACGGGAGGAGGGGCATTAACAGATGTCAGAGAAGACAGTGTTCATGCCATCAGGTTGGAGGCTACCCAGATGGAATATAAGGTGGTGTTCCTCCAACCTGAGTGTGACTTCATCTTTACAGTAGGGGAAGCCATGGATTGACATATCAGAATGGGAATGAGATGTGGAATTAAAATGTGTGGCCACTGGGAGATCCTGCTTTCTCTGGTGGGCAGAGCATAGGTGTTCAGCAAAGCGGTCTCCCAGTCTGCGTCAGGTCTCACCAATATATAGAAGGCTGCATCGGGAGCACCGGACGCAGTATATCACCCCAGCCGACTCACAGGTGAAGTGTCTCCTGACCTGGAATGAGTGTCTGGGGCCCTGAATGGTGGTGAGGGAGGATGTGTAAGGGCATGTGTAGCACTTGTTCCGCTTACAAGGAGGGAGATCGGTGGGAAGGGATGGGGGGGAACGAATGGACAAGGGAGTCGCATAGTGAGCGATCCCTGTGGATAGCAGAAAGAGGGGGGAGGGAAAGATGTGCTTGGTGGTGGGATCTCGTTGGAGGTGGCGAAAGTAACGGAGTATTATATGTTGGACCCGGAGGCTGGTGGGATGATAGGTAAAAAAAGGGGCTTCCCTTCCTCCACCATCAACTCTGCTCTCAAATGCATCTCTCCCATTTCACACACATTTGCTTTCACCCCATCCTCCCGCCACCCCACTAAGGATAGGGTTCCCCTTGTCCTCACCTACCACCCCGCCAGTCCTTCCAGGTGAGACGACACTTCACCTGTGAGTCTGCTGGTGTGATATACCTCGTCCGGTGCGGCCTTCTATATATTGGTGAGACCCGATGCAGACTGGGAGACCGTTTCGCTGAACATCTACGCTCTGTCCACCAGAGAAAGCAGGATCTCCCAATGGCCACACATTTTAATTCCACGACTCTTTCCCATTCTGATATGTCTATCCATGGCTTCCTCTACTGTCAAGATGAAGTCACACTCAGGTTGGAGGAACACCACCTTACATTCTGTCTGGGTAGCCTCCAACCTGATAGCATGAATGTTGACTTCTCTAACTCTCGTTAATGCCCCTCCTCCCGTTCTCACCCCACATTTTATTTATTTATTTATTTGTTTATTTATTATTTTTTTATTTTTCCTTTTTTTTCCTCTTTTTTTCTCTCTCTGTCCCTCTCACCATAACTCCTTGCCTGCTCTCCATCTTCCTCTGGCGCTCCCCTCCCCCTTTCTTTCTTCCTAGGCCTCCCGTCCCATGATCCTCTCCGTTTTCCAGCTCGTATCCCTTTTGCCAATCAACTTTCCAGCTCTTAGCTCCATCCCTCCCCCTCCTGTCTTCTCCTATCATTTTGGATCTCCCCCTCCCCCTCACACTTTCAAATCTCTTACTAACTCTTCTTTCAGTTAGTCCTGACGAAGGGTCTCAGCCTGAAATGTCGACTGTACCTCTTCCTATAGATGCTGCCTGGCCTGCAGCGTTCCGCCAGCATTTTTTGTGTGTTGCTTGAATTTCCAGCATCTGCAGATTTCCTCATATTTGCGTCTTTCTCTATCTATATCACTTGTCTCTCCCATCTACACTTCATATCCTCAGTTGTTCATCCTTGCCTTTAGCTCGGTCTTGTGTTTCAATCCTCCTTTGTGCTTGCCATTTTCTGTCTGCATCTTGAATTCACTCTTTCCTGTCACTTACCTCTTCCATCTATCCACCTTCTTTATCATTTACTTAAACCACAGTTTTATTGATCGTAGACCCTATCCTATATTTCATCCAGTTACTGCTCACTCTTCCAGTTCCCTTAGATTATTTTCACACTCAGACCACCACCTCCCCACAGCATCCCTATGTTATATTCTTTCATTCATCATTCTTCACTCGAGTCCATCACCTACTTACCTCTCACCTTCTTCTTTCACTTACCTCTCACTGCTCATTTTCCTTCACTTACCTGTCATTCACCCTTCTCCATCATTGGTTACAATCCCCAACACTTTCTCTGCTACATTTATGGTTACATTGGTGCTACTTCCTTCAGCCATGCTGGGCAAGACAATTTCATCAACTTTCCCTTAGTCCACTCATCCCTCTCCACTGATCTCCCTCCTGGCACTTACCTCTGCACGTGTGTTAAGTGCTACACCTGCCCCTGCACCTCTTCCCTCACCACCTTTCAGAGCCCCAGTCAGTCCTTCTGGGTGAGGTGACATTTCACCTGTGGGTCTTTTGAGGATACAATAGCATGTCCATTGTATCTGGTGCTCCCAGTGCAGACTCCTGTGTATTTGTGACCACCAATATGCAGATTAGGAGGATTGCTTTGTCAAGTATCTCCCCTCCGTCCACACAAAAGGCAGAGTCTCCTAGTAGCTACTCCGAGTCGACATACCATTCCCATTCTGGCTTGTCTCTACATGGCCTCCTCCACTGGCATGATGAGGCCAAACTCAGGCTGGGGGAGCAATATTCTGCCTGGTAGCTTACAACCTAGTGGTATGAACATCAATTTCTCTAACTTTTGGTAATTACTTCCCCTTCCCACTTCACTCGAATTCGAATCCCCATTCTGATTATCTTTTCACCCTCTTCTCTTCATCAGCTATCACCTCCCCTTGGTTCTTTTCCTCCTTCCCTTTCTTCCATGATGTACTGTCCTCTCCTATTAAATTCCTCCTTCTTCTTCAGCACTTTACCTCTTTCAGTCACCCGCTCCCAGCTACTTCATTTCCCTGTTCCTCAACACCCACCAACCCCAAATCTGTCCCTAGAGTTATAGAAACTACAGCATTGAAATTGCCCCTTGGGGCCAAACTATTATTAACTATTATTCTGCCTAGTCCCATTGACCTACACCCTGACCATAGCCCTCCATAACCCTGCCATCCATGTACTTAGCCAAACCTCTCTTAAGTGTTGAAATTAATCCTGCATCCACCATTTCCACTGGCAGCTCATTTCACCTGCCGAGTGAAGAAGTTCCCCCTCATGTTCCCCTTTAACCTTTCATCTTTCACCCTTAATCCATGATCTCTAGTTCTAGTCTCATCCAACTTCAGCCTGCTTGCATTTACACTTTCTATACCCCTCATAATTTTATATACCTGTCAAATATCCCTCATCCTTGTAAATTTTCTCCACACTCTTTCAATCTCATTAAATCTTTGCTGTAACTAGGTGACCAGTGCATAACACAATACTACATATCTGGCCTCACCAACATCTTGTACATCTGTAACATAACATCCCAATTCCTGTACTTAAAACTTTTAATTTATGAAGGCCAATGTACCAAAAGCTCTCTTTATAACCCTATCTACCTATGATGCCACTTTCAAAGAATTATAGATATAAATTCAGAGATTCCTGTGTTCTACTGCACTCTTCAGTGCTCTACCATTTGCTGTGTAAGTCTTACCTCCCAAAGTACAATACTGTACCTCACACTTTTCTGCATTAAATTCCATCTGCCATTTTTCAGCACATTTTTCCAGCTGGTCCAGATCCTGCTGCAAGCTTTAATAGTCTTCCTCGCTGTCCACTCTACGCCCTAATCTTGGTGTCATCTGCAAATTGGCTGATCCAATTATGCCAAGCAACAACAGACACAGCACAGATCCCTAGGCACTTCAGTTAGAGAGGCAAACTTCTACTACCACACTCTGGCTTCTCTCATGAAGCCAATGTCAAATCCAATTTACAACCTCTTCCTAGATGCCTAGTGACTGAAACTTCTTGACCAACCTCTCAGAAGGAACTATGTCAAAGGCCCTGCTGAAGGCCATGTAGACAATATCCACTGCCTTACTTTCATCAACTTTCCTGGTAACTTATTTGAAAATTTCATTGGGATTCATTAGACACAAAGCCTAATCAGTCCCTCTGTCTATCCAAATACGAACATATCTGGCCCCACAGAATATATTCCAATATCTTGCCCACCTCTGATGTCAGGCTCACTGGCCTTTAATTTCCTATCTTATTCTTAGAGCCTTTCCTAAGTCGGACTTACTGCCTATAGTTTCCCAGCTTACTCTTAGAGCCCTTAAGCACTGGAACAACATCAGCTGTTCTCCAATCCTCTGCACCTCACCCACAGCTAAGGACAGTTTAAATACCTCTGCTAGAAACATAGAAACACAGAAAATAGGTGCAGGAGTAGGCCATTCAGCCCTTCGAGCCTGCACCGCCATTCAGTATGATCATGGCTGATCATCCAACTCAGAACCCTGTACCAGCCTTCCCTCCATACCCCCTGATCCCTTTAGCCACAAGGGCCATATCTGACTCCCTCTTAAATATAGCCAATGAACTGGCCTCAACTGTTTCCTGTGGCAGAGAATTACACAGATTCACCACTCTCTGTGTGAAGAAGTTTCTCCTCATCTCGGTCCTAACAGGCTTCCCCTTTATCCTCAAACTGTGACCCCTCGTTCTGGACTTCCCCAACATCGGGAACAATCTTCCTGCATCTAACCTGTCCAATCCCTTTAGGATTTTATACGTTTCAATCAGATCCCCCCTCAATCTTCTAAATTCCAACGAGTATAAGCCTAGTTCATCCAGTCTTTCATCATATGAAAGTCCTGCCATCCCACGAATCAATCTGGTGAACCTTCTTTGTACTCCCTCAATGGCAAGGATGTCTTTCCTCAGATTAGGGGACCAAAACTGCACACAATACTCCAGGTGTGGTCTCACCAAGGCCTTGTACAACTGCAGTAGTACCTCCCTGCTCCTGTACTCGAATCCTCTTGCTATAAGTGCCAGCATACCATTTGCCTTTTTCACTGCCTGCTGTACCTGCATGCCCACTTTCAATGACTGGCGTATAATGACACCCAGGTCTTGTTGCACCTCCCCTTTTCCTAATCGGCCACCATTCAGATAATAATCTGTTTTCCTGTTTTTCCACCAAAGTGGATAACCTCACATTTATCCACATTAAATTGCATCTGCCATGAATTTGCCCACTCACCTAACCTATCCAAGTCACCCTGCATCCTCTTAGCATCCTCCTCACAGCTAACACTGCCGCCCAGCTTTGTGTCATCCGCAAACTTGGAGATGCTGCATTTAATTCCCTCATCCAAGTCATTAATATATATTGTAAACAATTGGGGTCCCAGCACTGAGCCTTGCGGTACCCCACTAGTCACTGCCTGCCATTCTGAAAAGGTCCCGTTTATTCCCACTCTTTGCTTCCTGTCTGCCAACCAGTTCTCTATCCACATCTATACCTTACCCCCAATACAGTGTGCTTTAAGTTTGCACACTAATCTCCTGTGTGGGACCTTGTCAAAAGCCTTTTGAAAATCCAAATATACCACATCCACTGGTTCTCCCCTATCCACTCTACTAGTTACATCCTCAAAAAATTCTGTGAGATTCGTCAGACATGATTTTCCTTTCACAAATCCATGCTGACTTTGCCTGATGATTTCACCGCTTTCCAAATGTGCTGTTATCACGTCTTTGATAACTGACTCTAGCAGTTTCCCCACCACTGATGTGAGGCTAACCGGTCTATAATTCCCTGGTTTTTCTCTCCCTCCTTTTTTAAAAAGTGGGGTTACATTAGCCACCCTCCAATCCTCAGGAACTAGTCCAGAATCTAAAGAGTTTTGAAAAATTATCACTAATGCATCCACTATTTCTTGGGCTACTTCCTTAAGCACTCTGGGATGCAGACCATCTGGCCCTGGGGATTTATCTGCCTTTAATCCCTTCAATTTACCTAACACCACTTCCCTACTAACATGTATTTCTCTCAGTTCCTCCATCTCACTGGACCCTCTGTCCCCTACTATTTCTGGAAGATTATTTATGTCCTCCTTAGTGAAGACAGAACCAAAGTAATTATTCAATTGGTCTGCCATGTCCTTGCTCCCCATAATCAATTCACCTGTTTCTGTCTGTAGGGGACCTACATTTGTCTTAACCAATCTTTTTCTTTTCACGTATCTATAAAAGCTTTTACAGTCAGTTTTTATGTTCCCTGCCAGTTTTCTCTCATAATCTTTTTCCCCCTTCCTAATTAAGCCCTTTGTCCTCCTCTGCTGAACTCTGAATTTCTCCCAATCCTCAGGTGAGCCACTTTTCCTGGCTAATTTGTATGCTTCTTCTTTGGAATTGATACTATCCCTAATTTCCCTTGTCAGCCACGGGTGCACTACCTTCCTTAATTTATTCTTTTGCCAAACTGGGATGAACAATTGTTGTAGTTCATCCATGCAATCTTTAAATGCTTGCCATTGCATATCCACCGTCAACCCTTTAAGTGTCATTTGCCAGTCTATCTTAGCTAATTCATGTCTCATACCTTCAAAGTTACCCTTCTTTTTAAAGCCTCGACAATTTTTGCAGCAGTGCCCCACAAGGTCCGAGGGAACACCATATCAGGCCCTGGGGATTTATTCACCCTAATTTGCTTCAAGGTAGCAAGCCATTTACCGTCCATGACCTCAGTGTGGTTTTGACTCATCTCTCGACTCTGTGTCCATCTCCAAGTAAATACAAATGGAAAACATCCATTTAAAATGTCCCCCATATCTTTCGGCTCCACGCATAAATTCTTCTAGAGGGCCAATTTTGACCCTTGTTCTTGCTCTTAGTACATATAGTACTGTGCAAAGGTCTTGGGCACATAGGGTGCCTAAGACTTTTCAACAGTACTGCATATGTCATTGTGGAGTGGAGAACAAGTTTGTAAATCTGGCTGGAGCAAAGGACGTTCGGAATGGCAAGGGCATAGTGCCGCAGGAGGGGTGTGGGATGACTGGCAGAGGAGGGGTACCAGGGGTGTGGGGTGGAGCGGGCGCATTCACATTCATCCCTGAGACACCAGGCAAGGTCATTTGATTCCAAATAATTGGTTTATTGATCATTATAGAACAGTACAGAGCAATACATAACATAACTATAGTACTGTGCAAAAGTCTTAGGCACCTAGCTATATAAATGTGCCTATGACTTTTGCACAGTACTGTATATCTGTAGAAATCTGTGGGATTCTCCTGCTAAAGCAACTCATGCCTTTTTCTAGCTTTCTGATTTCCCTGTTAGGTGTTCTGTTGCATTTCTAATAGCCTGAGTATCTTATTTGTTCCTTGCTGCCTATACCTGCTATGCACCTTATTCTTTTTCCTAACTCAAGCCTTAGTAGCTCCCTAAACCTATTAGCCTTTTATTCTGACAGGAACATACAAACTCTGCATTCTCAAATATTTCACTTTTGAAGGCCTCTCGCTTACTAAACACACCTTTGCCAGAAAGCCACTTCTTTGCCCATTCTCCCAATTTGTCTAAGTCCTTCTGTAGACTCCCTGTCCCTCCATCTACAGTATTTTTGTATAGTCTGCAAACTTGGCCACAAAGCCATCAATTCAATCATCCAAATCATTGACATATTACGTGAAAAGAAGTGATCCCAATGCCAACCCCTGCAGAATACCACCATTCACTGGCAGCCATTGTTTGACTCTTGCCAGTCAGTAAATTTTTTATCCATGCTAATAGCTTTCCTGTAATATCATTGGCTCTTGTTAAGCAGCCTCACCTGTGGCACTTTGTCAAAGGCCTTCTGAAAATCCATGTAAACAACTTCCACTGATTCTCCTTTTTCTATCATGCTTGTTATTTCTTTGAAGAATTCCAACAGGTTTGTCAGGCAAGATTTTTCAGGCAAGAAAACCATGCTGACTGGTCCAACCACAGAAGTCAGGCTAACTGGCCTATAATTTCCTTTCTTCTGCCTTCCACCCTTAAAGAGTGAAGTGATATTTGCAATTTTCCATTCCTCTGGAACCATTACAGAATCTAGTGATTTTTGAAAGATCATTACTAATACCTCCACAATCTCTTCAGCTACTCTTTCAGTACCCTGGGGTGTAGTCTATCTGGTTCAGGTGACTTAGCTACCTTCAGACCTTTCAGTTTCGCAAGCACCTTCTCCTTAGTAATAACAACTGCACTCATTTCTGGCCCGACACTCTTGAATTTCTGGCATATGTTGGTGTCTTCCACAATGAAGAATGACGTAAAATACTTTTTTGTGTCATCTGTCATTTCTTTGTCCGCCAATACACTCTGGCCTCTAATTTACTCTTTATATATATATATATATATATATACACACACACACTTTGGTATCCTCTTTTATATTATTGGCTAGCTTACCGTCATATATCACCTCTTTATGCTCTCTTTTTTGCTTTTATGCTGTCTCTCATCAACATGGTCATCCTTTACTCAGTCCACCCATATAGCCTCATTAGTCAAGCTCTCCAGTCTGTCATGTCTGAGTACTATTGTGACCTTTTCCCTGACTCATAATGCCAACGCTTCCCCTTTAATTCCTCCCACTCTGTCATGTCTCAAACAACAGAACCCTAGAATATAGAGCTGCCAGTCCTACCTCTCCTTCAACCAAGTTTCACCAATGGCTAGTTTCATAATTCCAATTGTTGATTTACACTCTGAGTTCTTGCTTTGAAATATATGCAGCTCAGGACATTAGTTGCACCATGCTCAACCTTTTGATTCCTGACTTTGAGGTCTTGAGAAGGAGAAGCTAAAGTCAGATGTATCAGTATTACAGTGGAATACAGAGGCATGAGAGAGGAGTTGGCCAGAATTGATTGGAAAAGAACACTGGCTGGGATGACGGCAGAGCAGCAATGGCTGGAATTTCTGGAAGCAATTCGGAAGGCATAGGATATATACATCCCAAAGAGTAAGAATTATTCTAAAGGAAAGATGACAATCACCATGGTTAACAAGAAAAGTCAAAGCCAACATAAAAGCCATATAATACGGCAAAGATTAGT
This sequence comes from Mobula hypostoma, assembly GCF_963921235.1. NCBI lineage: Eukaryota > Metazoa > Chordata > Chondrichthyes > Myliobatiformes > Myliobatidae > Mobula > Mobula hypostoma. The sequence goes on along the minus strand of NC_086105.1, from coordinate 85,935,343 downwards.
GGGAAATCTTAACTAGAGAGAAGGTTCCTGGGGAACTGAAAGGTCTGATGGTTGATACGTCACCTGGACCACATGGGGTACACCCCAGAGTTCCGAAAGAGGTGGTTGAAAAGATTGTGGAGGCATTTATAATGAACTATCAAGAATCACTAGATTCTGGAATGGTTCAGAAAGACTGGAAAATTGCATATGTCACTCCACTCTTCTAGAAGGGAGAGAGGCAGAACAAAGGAAACTATAGGCCAGTTAGTCTGACCTTAGTGTTGGGGAAAGTTTCGGAGTCGATTATTCAAGATGAGGTCTCAGGGTATTTGGAGGCACATGATAAAATAGGCCATGGTTTCCTCAAGGGAAAATCTTGCCTGACAGATCTGTTGGAATTCTTTGAAGAAGTAATAAGCAGGATAGACAAAGGAGAATCGGTTGATGTTGTGTACTTGGATTTTCAGAAGGCCTTTGACAAGGTGCCATATAGAAGGCTGCTTAACAAGCTATGAGCCCATGGTATTACAGGAAAGATTCTAGCATGAATAAAGCAACAGCTGATTGGCAGGAAGCAAAGAGTGAGAATAAAGAGAGCCTTTTCTGACTGGCTGCCAGTGACTAATGGTGTTCCACAGGGGTCTATGTTAGGACAAATTCTTGTTACGTTAAATCTCAATGGTTTGGATGATGGAATTGATGGTTTTGTTGCAAAGTTTGCAGATGATATAAAGATAACTGGAGGGGCAGGTGGTTTTGAGGAAGTAGAGAGGCTACAGAAGGACTTAGACAGATTAGGAAAATGGGTAAAGAAATGGCAGATGGAATACAGGATCAAGAAATGTATGGTCATGCACTTTGGTAGAAGAAATTAAAGGGTTGACTTTTCTAAATGGAGAGAAAATACAAAAAACTGAGGTGCAAAGGGACTTGGGAGTCCTTGTGCAAGATTCCCTAAAGGTTAATTTGCTGGTTGAGTCTGTGGTGAGGAAGGTAAATGCAATGTTAGCATTCATTTCAAGAGGGCTAGAATATAAAAGCAAGGATGTAATGTTGAAATTTTATAAAACACTGGTAAGGCTTCATTTGGAGTATTGTGAGCAGTTTTGGGCCCCTTAGAAAGGATGCGCTGAGACTGGAGAGGGTTCAAAGGAAGTTCACAAAAATGATTCCAGGATTGAACGGCTTATCATGTGAAGAGTGTCTGATGGCTCTTGCCCTGTATTCACTGGAATTTAGAAGAATGAGGGGTGACCACATTGAAACCTATCGAATGTTGAAAGGCCATGATAGAATGGATGCGGAGAAGATGTTTGCTGTGGTGGGAGAGTCTAAGACCAGAGGACAGCCTCAGAATAGAGGGCTGTCCTTTTAGAACACAGATGAGGTGGAATTTCTGTAGCCAGAGGGTGGTGAATCTATGGAATTCTTTGCCACAGGCAGCTGTGGAGGCCAAGTCTTTATGCATATTTAAGGTAGAGGTTGATAGATTCTTGATTGGTCAGGGCATGAAGGGATATGGGGAGAAGACAGGAGATTTGGGCCGAGAGGAAAATTGGATCAGCCAGGATAAAATGGCAGAGCAGACTGGATGGGCCAAGTGGCCTAATCCTGCTCCTAAATCTTACGGTCTTAACAACATCTTTTCCCGCAACCACTCCACTATCTGCTCTGGCACTATGGTTCCCATCTACCTGCAACTCTAGTTTAAACCCCCTGGAAGAGCACTAGCAAACCTTCCTGCAAGGATATTAGTCCCCTTCCAGTTGAGCTGCAAACCGTTCTGTCTGTACAGGTCCCACCTTCCCTAGAAGAGAGCCCAATGAAACAAAAATCTGAAGCTCTCCCTCCTGCACCATCTCCTTAGCCACTTATTAAACTCTTATTTCTGGCCTCATTAGCACATGGCACGGCAGAAATACTGAGGTCACAACCCTAGGGGTCCTGTCCTTTAACCTCATCACCCTTCCTACCGATGTTATTTGTACCAATGTTTTCCACAACCTCTGGTTTTACCTCACACCTGTCAACTTGTACTCCTTCCTTCCTCCCTCCCACCCTTCTTATTTTGGCGTTTCCCCCTTTCCTTTTCAGTTCTGATGAAGGGTCTCAACTGAAACCATTGTCTGTTTTTCCCCTCTATAGATGCTGTCAGATTTGTTGAATTCCTCCACCATTTTATGTGTGTTATTCCATTAATCAACTGTCAGTCAATTGCTTGTCATTCACGTATCATTCAGCTTTTCATCACTCACCCACAACACAACCGCTCCATCACTCCCTGTCAGTTGTCTCTATCACCCAATACTTTGTAACTGTCCCATTATACACCCTACTCTACCACTCACTTATTGTTTACCCTTTTTCCTCACTCAGCTGTCTGTCATGGCTCCATTATTCATCTCTTGCATGTTCTTCTTCACTAATCTCTACCACTCTCTTCTACCCATTCATCATTACCCTTCCCTGCTTGTGGTACCAAGGTCTAACACTGTCATACTTTGGCTGTACTCTGTGCCATATTTGCTCCAACTTGCCTATTCGTGCTGTCGAGTAGATCTAAGTAGACTATGATAAGACCATATGTGTGTTTCTCCAATGCTGACTGGTGTGGGACTTTGCTTCTGCAGATATCCCCTGTCTATGCTGAGATAGAGGCTCGTGGAGTGACCAATTACTCCGGGAAACTGATGCAGCCATCCATATCCAGAACTTCTCCAGTGACTGAACAGCTGAGTCATTCAGGTAGTGTCGCGGTTACTTGAAAACAAACCAAAACTGCCAAGGGACTAAACTAGGGTACTTCCAAATAACAAATTTCCAAATCGAAAAAGGTATGTTTGATCCTTTATTACAAAACTAGCAAACGTGAATGATCTTATAGTCATAAGAAACTAATGAAACTAAATTAATGATGTAACGGTCTAATTTGCGGTCTAATGGCAATATTAGCATTCTAGTAGCATAACTAAGCGTTCTAATAGACATCCAATTAGTGATCTAGTTAGCGTTCCAATAACGTCCAAATTAGCAGTCAACAAAAAAATATCATTCCCCCAACTCACTCTCCACTAAACAACTAACAAAACGAGAATACGTAACTAGACTCATTTGTTACCATACCCTAATCCACGTTTCAGATAACCATACTATACCCGCCCCAAACTACAATAAAGACAGAAAATAGATACATGGCTCCTTCAGGTAGAATGATATCTCTTAGTTTTTTCCAGGCTGAACGGCAATATGTCACGCTATCTACAACTGGCTGGGAACATTGCTACTTTGTATTAGAAGATAAATACATTTCAACAACACCTTTCAGAGACTTAATTCTTTCCAAGGTATTTGGAACCCATGAGGTACTTTTACATAGAAACATAGAAACATAGAAAATAGGTGCAGGAGTAGGCCATTCGGCCCTTCGAGCCTGCACCGCCATTCAGTATGATCATGGCTGATCATCCAACTCAGAACCCTGTATCAGCCTTCCCTCCATACTCCCTGATCCCTTTAGCCACAAGGGCCATATCTAACTCCCTCTTAAATATAGCCAATGAACTGGCCTCAACTGTTTCCTGTGGCAGAGAATTCCACAGATTCACCACTCTGTGTGAAGAAGTTTTTCCTCATCTCGGTCCTAACAGGCTTCCCCTTTATCCTCAAACTGTGACCCCTCGTTTTGGACTTCCCCAACATCGGGAACAATCTTCCTGCATCTAGCCTGTCCAATCTCTTTAGGATTTTATACGTTTCAATCAGATCCCCCCTCAATCTTCTAAATTCCAACGAGTATAAGCCTAGTTCATCCAGTCTTTCATCATATGAAAGTCCTGCCATCCCAGGAATCAATCTGGTGAACCTCCTTTGTACTCCCTCTATGGCAAGGATGTCTTTCTTCAGATTAGGGGACAAAACTGCACACAATACTCCAGGTGTGGTCTCACCAAGGCTTTGTACAACTGCAGTAGTACCTCCCTGCTCCTGTACTCGAATCCTCTTGCTATAAATGCCAGCATACCATTCGCCTTTTTCACCGCCTGCTGTACCTGCATGCCCACTTTCAATGACGGTGTATAATGACACTCAGGTCTCGTTGCACCTCCCCTTTTCCTAATCGGCCAGCATTCAGATAATAATCTGTTTTCCAGTTTTTGCCACCAAAGTGGATAACTTCACATTTATCCACATTAAGTTGCATTTGCCATGAATTTGCCCACTCACCTAACCTATCCAAGTCACCCTGCATCCTCTTAGCATCCTCCTCACAGCTAACACTGCCGCCCAGCTTCGTGTCCTCCTCAAACTTGGAGATGCTGCATTTAATTCCCTCATCCAAGTCATTAATATATATTGTAAACAACTGGGGTCCCAGCACTAAGCCTTGCGATACCCCACTAGTCACTGCCTGCCACTCTGAAAAGGTCCCGTTTATTCCCACTCTTTGCTTCCTGTCTGCCAACCAATTCTCTATCCACATCTATACCTTACCCCCAATACTGTGTGCTTTAAGCTTGCACACTAATCTCCTGTGTGGGACCTTGTCAAAAGCCTTTTGAAAATCCAAATATACCACATCCACTGGTTCTCCTCTATCCACTCTGCTAGCTAGATACTCAAAAAATTCTATGAGATTCGTCAGACATGATTTTCCTTTCAAAAATCCATGCTGACTTTGTCCGAAGATTTCACCGCTTTCCAAATATGCTGTTATCACATCTTTGATAACTGACTCTAGCAGTTTCCCCACCACTGATGTTAGGCTAACTGGTCTATAATTCCTGGTTTCTCTCTCCCTTTTTTAAAAAGTGGGATTACATTAGCCACCCTCCAATCCTCAGGAACTAGTCCAGAATCTAAAGAGTTTTGAAAAATTATCACTAATGCATCCACTATTTCTTGGGCTACTTCCTTAAGCACTCTGGGATGCAGACCATCTGGCCCTGGGGATTTATCCGCCTTTAATCCCTTCAATTTACCTAATACCACTTCCCTACTAACATGTATTTCCCTCAGTTCCTCCATCTCACTAGATCCTCTGTCCCCTACTATTTCCGGAAGATTATTTATGTCCTCCTTAGTGAAGACAGAACCAAAGTAATTATTCAAATGGTCTGCCATGTCCTTGCTCCCCATAATCAATTCACCTTTTTCTGTCTGTAGGGGACCTACATTTGTCTTAACTAATCTTTTTCTTTTCACATATCTATAAAAGCTTTTACAGTCAGTTTTTATGTTCCCTGCCAGTTTTCTCTCATAATCTTTTTTCCCCTTCCTAATTAAGCCCTTTGTCCTCCTCTGCTGAACTTTGAATTTCTCCCAATCCTCAGGTGTGCCACTTTTTCTGGCTAATTTATATGCTTCTTCTTTGGAATTGATACTATCCCTAATTTCCCTTGTCAGCCACGGGTGCACTACCTTCCTTGATTTATTCTTTTGCCAAACTGGGATGAACAATTGTTGTAGTTCATCCATGCAATCTTTAAATGCTTGCCATTGCATATCCACCGTCAACCCTTTAAGTATCATCATGATGAAATAACACAGACAATAATGTGGTGATTACCAGATGCTCCATTTCCACTAAGTTGATTGGCCAGGACATTGGCAACAACTTCCCTGTTCTTGGATGAAATATAGGATCTTTTATAACAACTAAAAAAAACATGAGGGGTCTAAGTGTAAGCTCTAGTCTGTAGGGTGGTAATTTGGGCAGTACATAACATCCTTTCAGAACTCTACTCATGAGTGAATCTTGATTTTTTTTGTTCAAGTCTTAACAGTGGGGACTGCATATACACTTTTGACTTGAACTACCTGTGGTCTGGTTTTACACACACATTCACACTCACACGCACACTCACACTCACACACACTCTCACTCTAACACGCCCTCACACTCCCATGTGCCCTCACACTCTCTCTCACTCTCTCTCTCTCTCCCTCTCACTCTCCCTCTCACACTCTCTCACACTCGCCAGGTCTTGCCCGCTTGTGTCTGCAGTTCCTTCAATAGAGTATGGTGCATAGATCACAGCCTCACTCCTCAGTGCCATATGGCCAGAAACAGTACCACTCATATCCAATGGTGATATTGCTATGTTGACGTTCATTGTACCATGAAAATGGACTGTATGGAAGGAAGTGATGAGTCTGTGATGGACTGAGCTGTGTTTACCAATCACACTCTTAACTAGCTCTTGCTTATTCATTAACCCTAGCACCATCTTCTGACTGCCTAATTGTGTTTTACAGCCAGGGCAGTAAATACAGTGGCTACTGAGGAGGCAACACTTTCCCCTAACTCAGGTGCTCTGGTTAGTAAAACCTCTCCGACTGCTGTCATTATGTTAGGATATCATAAAGCAACACAGAAGCAGGCTGTTTGATCTATCAATGCCATGTACAGGGATCATGGCTGACACAAAACAGTGGTAATGCTAAATGGGGAATTTACTTATTGAATCTTACTACTAAAAATCTCTGAAAGGATTTCTGAATGAACCATTCTGTTTTTGTTTCAGAAAACCAAAGGTTAGGGGTGAGACAGACTGAGCCCCTTCCCGTACAGTCCTGTCGCTGTCAACCCCCCAATGAACCTTTGCCAACTAATTCAGATTCCCACCCATATGGCAGCCCCAGCCTCTCATCACAAAATGTAGAGAGCAGTCCCCCGAACCGCAAGAAGAAACTCTTCACCTTCTCTCGGCCACCCCGCAGCCGTGATACAGACCGTTTTCTGGATGCTTTGAGTGAGCAGCTGGGTCAGAAAATAACTGCGATGGATGAGTTCATGAACCCTGAGAATGATTATGAAGAAGTACGTTTTTAAAAAATATAAAAGTTGAACTCTTAACAGTTGGATGTGTTCAGATATAGCGTGAATGGATTTTCATTCATTAGAGCCAAATCTACCCCAGGAATGAAATAACTGCATTTTAGGAGGTGGGTGGTCTTTGGGGAGACAACAGTAGGAAGGAAATGAAGGGATAAGGATTTGTGGATGGGACGGAGATGAAGGGTTGAGAATTTGTGGATGGGAAAGAAATGTGGGGATGAGGATTTGTGGATGGGAAGGAGATGTGGGGATGAGGATTTGTGGATGGGAAGGAAATGTGGGGATGAGGATTTGTGGATGGGAAGGAAATGTGGGGATGAGGATTTGTGGATGGGAAGGAAATGTGGGGATCAGGATTTGTGAATGGGAAGGAAATGTGGGGATCAGGATTTGTGGATGGGAAGGAAATGTGGGGATGAGGGTTTGTGGATGGGAAGGAAATGTGGGGATGAGGATTTGTGGATGGGACGGAAATGTGGGGATGAGGATTTGTGGATGGGAAAGAAATGTGGGGATAAGGATTTGTGAATGGGAAGGAGATGTGGGGATGAGGATTTGTGAATGGGAAGGAGATGTGGGGATGAGGATTTGTGGATGGGAAGGAGATGTGGGGATGAGGATTTGTGGATGGGAAGGAGATGTGGCGATGAGGATTTGTGGATGGGAAGGAAATGTGGGGATGAGGATTTGTGGATGGGACGGAAATGTGGGGATGAGGATTTGTGGATGGGAAAGAAATGTGGGGATAAGGATTTGTGAATGGGAAGGAGATGTGGGGATGAGGATTTGTGAATGGGAAGGAGATGTGGGGATGAGGATTTGTGGATGGGAAGGAGATGTGGGGATGAGGATTTGTGGATGGGAAGGAGATGTGGCGATGAGGATTTGTGGATGGGAAGGAAATGTGGGGATCGGGATTTGTGGATGGGAAGGAGATGTAAGCATAAGGATTTGTGGATGGGAAGGAGGTGAAGGGAAAGAAGATGCAAGGATGTGGATTTGTATTGGGATGGGGATCAGTTGATTAGAAGCAGATTGGGAATGGGTATTTGTGATGGGAAGGAAATTTGTGATTGGGGAATTGTGGATGTGAAGGAGATAGGAGCATGCAGATTTATGTTGGGATGGATGTGGACATTTTCAGATTTAAGATTTTTATATTCTATTGTTTTTTTATCACCTGTTCCTTTTCCGTTTTGTTGTGTGAGGGGAGCAGGTCTGGGGGTTTATGTTCTGTTAACTTTTTTTGTATGGGGGAAGGGTTGTTTGGGAGTTGATGTTGTTGTTCCATTTTGTACAAAGGGAAGAGTTTTGGGTGTTGATGATCGGGATGTTGATCTTTTTTGTGTGGGGGGTGATTTTGATGTTTGTCTCTTAACGACTTTCAGGTTCCTTCTTTGTTTCGTGGCTACCTGGAGAAGACAAATTTCAGAGTTGTATATGGACGCATGCTTTGTAGTAAATGAACATTTGAACCTTTTATTTGAAACTTTGAAGTATGGGGATTTGTGGATGGAGTAGGGATTTGTAGATTGGAAGCAGATGTGGAAATGGACTTTGAAGTTTTTTCTTCATGTTCTGTCTGCTCCTTTGTCCCATAGATGACATTTCATGATGAGCAGGAAATCTATGGTACAAATGACCCAAGCAGTCCCAGTGAATACGTCAGCAGCAGCGAAGATGGAAGCTCCTTGACCTATTCTTCATGTTCTGATCCTATCCCTCCTCCTCCTCAAAGCCCCCCACCCCCTCCACCCACACAATTCAATGATCCAAAACCTATCACTTTAGTCTCAGAATTAAAAAGGGCTATCCCACCTCCTCCCCCACCTCCACTGCCTCCACCCCCTTACATTTCTGGCCAGTACCAGTCCAAGCCCCTTCCTCCCCCTCCTCCACCACCTCCCCTGCCTGCTTCTTCGGGCCCCCCTCTGCTGCACCGTGGCTTCCACCGGAGAAGTGAATCCAGTCATATGAGTGTGAAGAGGCTGCGATGGGAACAAGTGGAGAATTCAGAGGGAACTATTTGGGGTCAGGTACGTAAAGCAACATTTGGCCACTCGTTTTTCCTATTCTGCCATGTTTAATCTTCCATTGAGAGCATACTCACCAACTGCATCTCAGTGTGGTATGGCAATTGTCCCGTATTGGACCGCAAAGCACTTCAGCGTGTGGTGAAAACTGCCCAGCGGATTATTGGCACCCAATTGTCCACCATTGAGAACATCTACCATAAACGCTGCCTGGGCAGGGCAAAAAGCATTATCAAGGATGCATCTCACCCTAACCATGGACTTTTTACTCTCCTTCCATCTGGTAGGTGCCTGTGACCCTGCTGAACCTCACATCACAGCGCTAAGCAGTATTGCACCCATATTGGATTGTCTCAGTACTTTTACATTTGTGTGCTGTAGCACTTTTTATTCACAGTTATTTTGTAAATAACACTATTCTTTGCATTTCTGGTCAGATACTAACTGCATTTCATTGGCTTTGTATCTGCACTCGGCACAATGACAATAAAGTTGAAACTAATCTAATCAAACATTGAGCAGTAGAATAGGTAATCATAGGAGGGGTTGTGAATTTGGAAAGTGAGAGAATGTTGGGGCAGTTACCAGAAGGAAGTGCAGGAATTATTGGCTATTTTCAGTGTTTGCTGTTAGTGTCCTGAGTTCTCGCTATGTTATCTATATGGAAACACAGCACTCTAACAGGCTTGCTCACTGGCTTTTATTATGAGAGGGTGCACTGGGATCCCAAAACTGTGGATAAAGCAAGGATGCTATATCATACCTCAAAGATATTAACCCATCTAATTATCAGCTGTCTCTAGTCAATATCCACAAATCATTTTTATTTGTACTCAGTTTGGAGAAGACTCAGATTATGACAAGCTGAGTGATATGGTGAAGTACTTGGATCTGGAGCTGCATTTTGGGACCCAGAAACCAAACAGTAAGTGTCAATCTGGCTTTTCCTACGCAGTTACAGAATGTCTGTCAGATTGTAATGTGCATGGTATATACTCCAGTCTGTATGCATGCTCAAGTCCATGCGTGTTAATGAATTTTCAGTGTATTTTAATCACTATATGTCAATGCATTGCATTTTAATTACTTCCTTTCCAAAAGTTGGTCCATGTGGATACTTTCGGCTTAGGCACATGGAGTTTGCATTATCATTGTGCCTCATATAGAGTCAGTTACAATTTCTTGTTCTTCTGTCATATTCTTTATAGAAGCAAGTTTTGTACCTGAAACATTTAAGAAGAAAGATGTAGTGGAAGTATTGTCCCGAAAAAAGGCCTACAACACATGTGAGTGCTGTTCTGTATTACATGGTGGGCACAGGAAGCCTTGTTTTAAATATAAATTCACCTGATACTTCCCTTTGGGTAAAACATCATACCCTCCCTCCCATGAAATGATGCATTTCCTGAATCTGACTCCTAGTGCTGAATTTGAAAAGTGGTCAGTGAGGGTTAGAAATTTGGCCAGTAATAAGTCCAAAATCCCAGGCCCACATTCTTTTTGCTTCCTAAACTCTGAAGAGGATGGAACCTAGAAGAGTAGAGAACTGGAGTCTGAGGATAGGCTGGCATAGTGGTACAGCAGGTAGAGCTGTTGCCTCATAGTTCCAGAGACCCAGAGACAGACATACTGAGAGTGAATCTGGGGTATTGGGAGTTATATATGGAAGGAGGGAGAAACTGGTGCTGAGAATGATTAGGGTTTGAGTGAATTGAAAGAGAAAGTGGACAGTGCAGGGAAAGAAATATTTCGGATCTCCTTGCATAAGAAGATCTGGGCACAAACAGATTGAAAAATTCTGACATGGTATTGGGAAGGAACACAGAACGACTGCATAGTGACACAACTAGTAGAGCCACTGCCTTGCACTGACAGGGACCTCCGTTCAATCCTGACCTCTGCTGCTATCTGACTTGAATTTCCATGCTTTCCCTGTGACTGGGTAGGCTTCCTCTGGTGCTCCAGATTCCTCCCATATCCCATAGGATTGCTCGTTGGTAGGTCAATTGGCCATGGAATTGTCCCCAGAATGTGGTAGAATGGCATTTGATGACAATATGGGAAAATTAAGAATGGGATTAATGTAGGACTTGAGTATAATGGGTGGCTGATGACTAGCATGGACTTGATGGGCTGAAAGGTCTGTTTCTATGTTGTATCTCTAAGAGCGAATTGCAAGCATTGCAGTCTCCAGTAGGTAGTTGTTAGTTTTTATTCAGTCATTTTCAACTTTGACTCATTAAATCTTGTATTGACTAATTGTTCTGTGCTTCCATTTCTAATAGCAATTCTCATTGCCCACCTGAAGCTCTCAGCTCTAGAGCTCCGCCAGATCCTCATGACAATGGAAAATGATCGTCTGGAGCCATCCCACATTAAACAGTTGCTGCTCTATGCCCCTGATGAGGAAGAGTTGAAGAACTTCAGTCAGCATTCAGATGATCCTAGTAAATTAAGTGAGCCAGACCAGTTTGCTTTGGAGGTAGGTCTTGGAGAAACTTTGTTCTACTTCTATGATCCTCTGCAGTCCGTCCTTTGCTTTAGAGCTGAGAGAAGACATAGAAAGTGTTGTGTATGTGGACATTTACACAATATCATTAATAAAAACGCTAGAGACTGGATCTAAGTTAACAGGGGTTTTTACTTATGGAACCAGAACTGAACACATATATACAGATCAATACACACCTAATAGTGCATGCTCAATAACGTGTTACTACGACATAAAATAGTCCCATATTATACAGTAGGCTATATGGTATACTCCTCCCCTTTTATTTTAAAAGTGTATTAACTGTTTTTTTTAGGGGCACTACGCTAAACAAATACTGTATGTGTACCCTTAATATACAAACGCCCACTAACTGTTTAATTAGTAACTTAATAATATGAAATTATAACAAAGTAACATAATAATAATTATAACTCAAGTCTCTGGGGGGGGGTCTTCTTTGCCCCTCTGGGTAACGTCTGTCAATAAACGTTTGTTTTAATACAGATTTCCATATAAAAGTCATGACAAGTGAACCTCTGAGCATAGGGCGTTTTCATGGTCTGCTTCAAAGATGACTTGCCACCAACAAAGAAGTAGTTGGTGAACTGCTGCCTCTGCTAGTTATTCAAAAGTCGGGGCAATCCAATGACTCACAGAAAGATCAGTACTTTACCAGTAATCTTTCACCATTTAATTTCATAGTTGGTCAAAATCCTGTTGTTTGTTCCATTATTCTTAGCTGCTGTTAAAGTACAGTTTTGCTGATATTAAGGATTACCTGCATTGCTATCAGTCTGGCTCTAGAGGGAGAATTCCTTCAGATACACATTCAGCACAAGTGTGAAAATACAACAATAGAAACCTTACAGTTTCTTGCCAGAATTCGCTTCTGTTTTGATGTTGTTTCCCAACTTCTTTGTTCAAAACAAGACACATTGGCTGAGGATTCAAAATATTTACGTGCCAAAGAAACTTTCCTGCAAAGGATTAAGTGTATGATTCTCAAAGGAGGAAATGATTGGTTCAAGATTTACCTTGTGTGAAAGCTGTTCTGTTTGAATGGAATTGATTTTGTCCTCTGTTAGGTTTACCTTCTCCCCCAGCAACCTGGTTTTCATTTATTTCACCACCCTCAGCAATTTCTCCCTGAGGCTGGTCGCTCTATTGTGGGTGGTGACCATAGCGACGACGAACAAAGTAAGGTGGGTAACGTTGTCTTCTGTAAGGAGGGCGATGTTGCTGATTTTGATAATCTTGGTTTTCTCCATTTGTTGCTGTCTCTGCTCCATCTCCTTTCTCTCCATCTTCAATGTTCCGTTGGTAATTACGTGGTGGACCTCGCCGGCGAGGGTTGTAGCGACGATAACGATTTCTGTCCGCGGCATATTGGCTTCCTTGGGCTGGAAGTCCTCTGGGACCAGTTACGTTTGCTGTTTCTGCACCCTTTTTGCCTTCCACTACGTCGAACTCCAACACCATATCCAACACTGCGTAGGTATTTCTGTGGGTTATTTGTTTTTATGACAGTCTGATGTACAAACACATCTTCCTTTGTATCATTCTTGTTGATGAATCCATATCCATTTCATACATGGAATCACTTTACTGTTCCAAGAACCTTTGTTGCGATGACTTTCTTCTCCCCGGGGGATTTGAGTTTGTCTGGCTGTTGCTGCTTTTCGGATTACTGCTCCGCCTCAGCCTCGCTCATGATGTTGACAGGCTACGTGAGGTGGTTGCGGCTCGGGCCGGTCTGAGGTGGGGGCTCCTGCGCTCTCTCTGCTTCTTTCTTCTCTCTAATATAATTTCTTCCCACTTTTTCTGTGTCCCTTGCATCCTCTGTATCTTCTATGCTGTGAAGTTGCAGACAAGACGAGTCACTGTCATCGGAGTCGTTTTCATCAGAACTGTCTTCTTTCATCTTGTGCACCTTGTTGTATTTTCCTTCCTGGGGTTTCTTGTTTCTCTGTATTTTTCCCTTTTTCTGCTGTTGACTAGCGTTGTATAGATACTTGTCAGTATGGCCCTCTTTGCCACAGTTCCTGCATTCTTTGTCTTTAAACCAACAGTCCTCAGGGTCATGTGACATGTTCCCACAAATGTTACTTTCCTCCATTTCTGCTCAGTGACATTTTATTCATAGCATATTCTGGAGATTTTTGTTGTATCTCTGAAGCACCTCGTGCGGCTGTTTCTAATGATATTGAGATGTTTAGCGCTTTCTCGAATGTAAGGTCGTTTTCACCCAGGAGCTTCTTCAGTGTGGTTTCACAGTGCATGCTACACACTAACCTGTCCCTCAATGCGTCTGATAGACCAGCTCCAAATTGACAATGTTCTGATAATTTGCGCAATTCAGCACAATATTCAGAAATGCTTTCATTTTTGTCCTGATTCCATTTATGGAATTTAAATCTTTCAGCAATGACCAATGGTTTGGGGTTTAAATGCTGTTGGAGAGTGTCTGCTATTTGCTTGAAAGTTTTGTCAACTGGCTTTTCAGGGTAGTAAGCTACAAGCTACGTAGTAGGCCATATGTTTCCGTGTCCATTACACTAAGTAAGACGCTGGCTTTCTTTTCTGCATTAGCATCACAATATAACTCTATTCTTTCAATATAAGTTGCCCAGTCTTCAATGCCACTATCAAATGCTGTAATGGTTCCAATTAACGCCATCCTTGTTGTGTTAGTTTACCCTTGTTATGTTAATTTAGCCCCGGTCTCTTGTTTTCTTTTTGACTCACGTGACCTTTTTTTGGCAAGCATCGTGCGCGTACTCTGGCTAGATGCGTCTGTTGTTCCTTTTTTTTTATCTCCCTTCTGAGGCAGGCAGACCCTCAGCCCTGGGGTTCAGCACCGGCTGTGGTCTCGCCTGGATGCGCCGCGGTTCCGACTGTGTCTTTTAGTCTCCCGACATTCCCGACTCCGGCTGAACTCCCGCTTCCTTTCAGACTCACTCTGCTTCTTCTGAGTGCCGTTATCAATTAAAACAGTGTTCCGATACGATGCAGGTTCATTAACCTCGTCGCCAATTTGTTACGTATGTGGCCATTTACACAACAATATCATTAATAAAAACGCTAGAGACTGGATCTAACACATATATACAGATCAATTCGCGCCTAATAGTGCATGCTCAATAACGTGTTACTATGACATAAAATAGTCCCATATTATACAGTAGGCTATATGGTACAGAAAATATTTCCCCTGCTGCAGGAAGATCAGAATAAGAAAGTTTAGTCATCAAATTAGAACAATGATGTTGGAGAGTGATGTGAAGAAGTGGGTTGTGAAAACCCGTCATTCTCTTATCTGGCATACCTTTTGAGATTGTTTTTTAAAATTATTTTCTCATGTATAGGATATATTTATTTCTGATAAGGTCAATATTTATTTCCATTTTTAATTGCTCTTGAGATGGAGATGATGCATCTTCTTGAACTTATGCTGTGACATACTACCCTGCTGATGGTGGGAATGCATGTTTATGAAAGTAGATGAGGTGCCAATTAAATGTTTTGTTTTAACTATGTTGTGGGAGTATATTCATCAGAAGAGCAGTAATAGCTCAAATCATTTGCTGATTCCCGCATTTTCAAGGGCAACTTCAAATATTTTTTTAAATTTTGAGATGTGGCATTTTGGGCCAGAAGGACCTGTTCAGCTCTACACCACCCAGTAACCCACTGATTTAATTCTAGCCTAATGACAGGACAACTTACAATGCTCAGTTAACCACTAACTAGTACATCTTTGGACTGTGGTGGGAAACACAACAGTCACAGAGAGAATGTACAGACTCCTTACAAACAGCGGTGGGGACTGCTGGCTCTGTAATCGTGTTGCACTAACCATGCCACCCCAATTTGTTAATTGTTCTGAACAATTAAAAAATTGAATAAGTTGTTAGACTCCCTCCTGTTGGAGTTGATCCTTGCTTGGTATGTACTGTATTTCCCATTTAAGATGATCATGGATTCATAGTGTTTCATAACATGGTAACAGGCCTTTCAGTCCATCTGGCCCATCCCAATCAAGGAGCCTACCTTAACTAATTTCATATGCTTGTAGTTGGCCCATATCCTTCTAAGCATTTCTTATTATGAATCTCTTACAACATCGTAGTTATACCAACTTTTTTTTAATATAAACTTCCCTACCACCAATGTTCAGTTCACTGGATTGTAATTACCCACCTTATCCTTGCTGTCCTTCTTAAAGAAATGCCAAATTTGCTGTTGCTTAATGAGTTTCTCCAGCATTTTGGGTGTGTGACTTAGCCACACACACAAAATGCTGGAGAAACTCATTAAGTCATCTAGCATCTATGAAAGTCAATGTTTCGGGCTAGATCCTTCATTAGGAAAGGAAGGAAGGAGCACCAGATACAGTAGATAATCCTGACAGACCTGCAGGAAATGGTTGCCTCACCAGGAAGGATTACTTGGAACCCTGAAAGGTAGTATGGGAGGAAGTGTAGAGGCAGGTGTAGCAGGGCAAATGGAAGGGGATGGTGGTGGAAGGGAACTGGCCAGGTCTATTGTCCAGAAAGATCTTCAAGGCCTTCCTGATGGGGAATGGAATTAGACATGCACAGTGAAAATAAGGCAATCAGGGCCAGGAAACTGAAAGAGATTGAAGTGATGGAAAGCATCACAGATACAGGTAGGAAGAGACTGAATCAAGAGGGGAGGACAAAATGGAGTCGCAGTAGGAGAATTGTCCTCCTAATTAATTTTTAAGTACTCTTCCTGTACTCTCCTATTGTATTTGTTTTATATATGCCATCTGTGCCTTTCTTTTATCAGACTCCTGATAACCCTTGATTCCAGGGTTTTCTGGAGCCACTGTCCTTACCTTCCATCCTCACAGGAACATTTTGGTCCTAAACTTTTTTTATATATTTAAAAAAAACTTTCAGATTCCCCCTTGAGTAACTGTTCCCAGATTGTTTTTGCCAGGTCCAGTCTTATGCAGCACCTGCAGAATCTCTTGTGTTTATGATATTAAAGTTGGTCTTCCTCCAATCCAGCACAATAATTGCTGAACCATCCTTATTCTTTTCCATAGCTACCTTGAAACTTAGAGTAGTAATCACTCTCCCCAAAGTACTCATCCAACAGACACTTCAACTATTTTCCTGGCTTAATTCCCTATGATCAGGTCCAGTACTGCTCTATCTCTAGTTAAACTATTAACATACTGACTTAGTGTTCTCCTAGATTTACTTTAAAAAATACTACCCTCTGTATTAATTATCCAGTTAATATTGGGGAGGCTGAATCCCCTGACCACAGAGCCTCTAACACCTCTCTGAATTACCTGCATACCTATTTTCCTAGCTCCCACTGACTGCTGGGTGGCCCAGAACATACCCAACAACAAAGTGATCATTCTTTTCTGGAGTCATCCTGTTCTCACCCTCACTGTTGTGTGTCAGAGGCAGCATTCAAATGATTGCTACCCTCGAGGTCCTGCTTTTTAGCATCCTACACAACACTTCCTGTAAATTTTTTTAACATCTGCACAGATAAACCATTGCTCTGAGCAGTAAATTTTACATGGCCAGAAAACTGCACAGTACTTTAAATATTTTTTTTGTAATATGCATACTATGAATATTTAGAATGAAAATTGAAAAAATACATACTTTTGAATTTATTTATTGAGGGGTATAATGAAATAGAGAACAAAGAAAATCTTTCATGTTAACTTTTTCTCATCTCTTTATTACAAATCCGTTGTCTATAAACACTGTCTAGATAAATTTAACATCCAGTTGAAAGATACATCTTAATCCTCATTTGATAATCCACTTCTAGTCTGTTCTGGATTTACATTTGATTGAATTCATAAGACTGAATCCACGTTTGCAATCATTAGAAGCTTAAAATGTTCCAACAATGTCAACAAATTGACAGTTCTTCAAATTATTCATTTCTAAGTACGCAGTTCAACATATCAGTGAACGTCTTAATTGAACCGGACTTAACTTTCTCCAAAATGACAAATTTGAAATCACAGTATTGCTGCGATATTTGAGGCAAAACTTTCGTTGTAGTTTGTAAAAGTAGCAACATTCTCTTTTCCAAGTTCAAAAATGGTTACATTTGTAATAACACGGCCAAAACCTTGCCATTCTCTTATCTCATTGTGAGGAAATCTATTATCCAAGTGAATGAATTGAATGATAGGCGCAATATCAACATTAGAACTTATAGATACAAGCAGATCTTTCACTGTGTCACTCCAATAAGCAGTTGTTACGATTTGTAACAGTGTTGTAATTTGAAACACTGATAATATAAATGTTGAAGCTCTAAAATATTTCAAAGTTTGTGGTATATTTATTATTTTAAAATTTTATGGATTATATTCATTAACACAATTATAGAGTATTTCACAATTATGTTAACACATTTCAAAATTATATTAGTATAATTTCAAAATTAACATTGTCAAAGAAAATTCTAACTGTGTGGCAACAAAGGCTATGTGTGCAAAAGCATTACAGTTACTGCACCCCCACAGCTTAGAAGGACAGTGTGCTAGCTCCCTATATTCTCTTTGGGACAGCATCCCTTTTACTACCTATGTTGTTGGTAGCAATATGTACCACAACTTCTTGCTGCTCACCCTCCCCTTTAGAATGCTGTGGACCAAATCCAAGACATCCCAGACCCTGGCACCTGGGAGGCAGCATACCATCCAGGTGTCTCTTTCATATCCACAGAACCTCCTGTCTGCTAACTGTTGAATCCCATACCACCACTGTACCTTTTCTTCCCCCACCCCTTCCCTTCTGAGCCACACAGTACCAGACACCTGATTGCAGTGACTTTCCCCTGGTAAGTCAACACCCCCTTCCACCAACAGAATGTAAGGTGGTATACTTGTTATTGAGGGGGAATGGTAGTGCAGTGGTTCTCTGCACTGCCTGCATATTCCCTTAAACTCTCCAGACAGTCACCCAGTCACCTGCCTCTTGCAACTTAGGGGTGACTGCCTGGCTGTAGATTTTATCTAGCTCTTCCTCATTCTCCCACAGGTCATCAAGCTGCAGCTCTAGTCCTTTAACGCTGTTTGTAAGGAGCAGCAGCTGGATGCAAGTCTGATAAAGTTATCAGGGAGATAATGTTGTGCTTAAAAATTTTTATTCTAACCTGTATCAATCTGAGCAATGTAATGACAGACAATCTAGGATTGGGTCCTAGGATGGCTTCAGGACAGGACGTGGCTGGGGTCTAGAGGCCTGAGCTTGGAGACAAGACAAGGCTCGGACTCCGAAACGGAGACTGGACAAGGACCCAGAACCTGGGTCTTGCCTCAGGCTCGGACCCCAGAACCAGGCAAGGATATGGCATGGCTTGGGGCTTGGGGTTTTGAGCTTGGCTTGGGATCCTCGAGGCTTGGGGTCTTTGGTCTAGAGCTTGGCTTGGGATCTTGGGTCTGGAGCTTGGCTTGGGATCATAGAAACCATAGAAACTACAGCACAGAAACAGGCCTTTTGGCCCTTCTTGGCTGTGCCGAACCATTTTCTGCCTAGTCCCACTGACCTGCACACGGACCATATCCCTCCATACACCTCCCATCCATGTATCTGTCCAATTTATTCTTAAATGTTAAAAAAGAACCTGCATTTACCACCTCGTCTGGCAGCTCATTCTATACTCCCACCATCCTGTGTGAAGAAGCCCCCACTACTGTTCCCTTTAAACTTTTCCCCCCTCACCCTAAACCCATGTCCTCTGGTTTTTTTCTCCCCTTGCCTCAGTGGAAAAAGCCTGCTTGCATTCACTATCTATACCCATCATAATTTTATATACCTCTATCAAATCTCCCCTCACTCTTCTACACTCCAGGGAATAAAGTCCCAACCTATTCAACCTTTCTCTGTAACTGAGTTTCTCAAGACCCGGCAACATCCTTGTAAACCTTCTCTGCACTCTTTCAACCTTATTTATATCCTTCCTGTAATTTGGTGACCAAAACTGTACACAATACTCCAGATTCGGCCTCACCAATGCCTTATACAACCTCATCATAACATTCCAGCTCTTATACTCAATACTTTGATTAATACAGGCCAATGTACCAAAAGCTCTCTTTACGACCCTGTCTACCTGTGATGCCACTTTTAGGGAATTTTGTATCTGTATTCCCAGATCCCTCTGTTCCACTGCACTCCTCAGTGCCTTACCATTAACCCTGTACATTCTACGTTGGGTTGTCCTTCCAACGTGCAATACCTCACACTTATCAGTATTAAACTCTATCTGCCATTTTTCAGCCCATTTTTCCAGCTGGTCCAAGTCCCTCTGCAGGCTCTGAAAACCTTCCTCACTGTCTACTACACCTCCAATCTTTGTATCATCAGCAAATTTGCTGATCAAATTTACCACATTATTATCCAGATCATTGATATAGATGACAAATAACAATGGACCCAGCACTGATCCCTGTGGCACACCACTAGTCACAGGCCTCCACTCAGAAGCAATTCTCTACCACCACTCTCTGGCTTCTTCCATCGAGCCAATGTCTAATCCAATTTACCACCTCTCCATGTATACTGTTACGAGAATACACATAAAATTAAGATGTTTGCCGGCCTGGGCTAGCATCAGTGGCATCAGCAGTTGGTCTGCCACCTGCCCTCGGGAAGGAGAGATAAGGAACAATGGAGCAGCGTCTGGAGATGTGTAATGAAGGGACGTGGGAGAGAGAGAGCTGTCTGGAGCGGCTCCCCCCTTTGAACCCTGAACTGTTTGAAGTGATGGACAGGCGATACCCCAGCAGGGGGATAAAAAGGGACAGGTTCGCTAAGACAGACACACACGCCACCCGAGGTAACGAGACCCTGGAAGCGGTGCGCCTCTCACGAGTGGGTGAGAAGTATCAGACAACACCCGGGGTGGAAAGGTACGATCAGCGGGAACCCGGTGTGTGTCCGCCCTTGCCTGGGTGCCGGGTTCACTGCAGAGGATCGACCGCATCTGGAGGAGGGGTCACAGTCGGTGACCTCAGGTGACATCACCAAGGACCCACCCAAAAGTTGCTTGTGAGCCATCTCGCTGGTCTGTGAGTGAAGCTGTGCTGAATGATCAGTTGTTCCTGTTCTCTGTCTCTCTTCCCCCCCCAACCTTGTCCATCGCCATGGCAACGATTACTGTGAACTGAACTACTAACTGGACTGAACTTTGAGTCATTTTGAAATTTGGTCATTTACCCCTAGACAACGATAGAGCTTGATTGATGCTGTTATCTTAATTCTGTGCACATGTGTGGTTATCATTGTTGAAATGTTGCATTTAGTATCCTTTCGATTACTGTTTTGCTTGTTTCTTTAATAAAACTTTCTTAGTTCTAGTACTCCAGACTCCAACTGAGTGATCCATTTCTGCTGGTTTGGCAACCCAGTTACGGGGTACGTAACAATACCTAGCGACCGAATTTTCCTAACTAACCTCCCATGCAGGACCTTGTCAAAGGCCTTACTGAAGTCCATGTAGACAATATCCACTGCCTTCCCTTCGTCCACTTTCCTGGTAACCTCCTCAAAAAACTCCAATAGATTGGTCAAACATGACCTACCACGCACAAAGCCATGTTGACTCTCCCTAATAAGTCCCAGTCTATCCAAATGCTTGTAGATTCTGTCTCTTAGTACTCCCTCCAATAACTTACCTACTACCGACATTAAACTTACTGGCCTATAATTTCCCGGATTACTTTTTGATCCTTTTTTTAAACAACGGAACAACATGAGCCACTCTCCAATCCTCCTGCACCTCACCTGTAGACAGCGACATTTTAAACATTTCAGCCAGGGCCCCAGCAATTTCAACACTAGTCTCCTTCAAGGTCCGAGGGAACACCCTGTCAGGTCCCGGGGATTTAGCCACTTTAATTTTCCTCAAGACAGCAAGGACCTCTTCCTTTTTGATCTGTACAGTTTCCATGATCTCACTCCTCGAGGCTTGGGGTCTTGGGTCTGGAGCTTGGCTTGGGATCCTCGAGGCTGGGGTTCTACGAGCTTGGCTTGGGATCCTCGAGGCTGGGGTTCTACGAGCTTGGCTTGGGATCCTCGAGGCTGGGGTTCTACGAGCTTGGCTTGGGATCCTCGAGGCTGGGGTTCTACGAGCTTGGCTTGGGATCCTCGAGGCTGGGGTTCTACGAGCTTGGCTTGGGTTCTAGGAGCTTGGCTGCAGGATCTTTGTGTTGAAATGCAGAGGCTGATAACTCAGGCTAGAGCTGAGAGAGACTGGAAACTGAACATCTACATAGAGCCAGGACTTATCATAAGACAAGCTGGGACTCAACTTCTCCACATCAGGGTGGGACAGGTCCATCTGTTGGGTAATGGCAGGACAGCCAGTCTTGCCCAACTGAGGCAAAAACAAGACATGTCCCCCCACAGGGCAACAGCAAGACAGCCTGACTTACCCCACAGAGGCAAGGACAAGAAGAGCCAAACACCAAAGAACAACAGACAGTTCCATCTCTGCTCCAGGGTAGCTCCAAGTCTCAGTTCAGCCAGCAACCTCAGCCTGCTACAGAAACAGCCAGATCCCTAGCTAGCTCAGAGTGGCTGGCAGCCACTTAGCTGGCCCAGGAAACAGCCAAATCCATACTGCAAAGACTACCCCAACAAGTAGCAACAAGGCTCCATGAAGCCATGGTCCTCCAACCAGGCCTAGAGATCACAAATGGTTTCACTAGCCTTCCATCAGCAGGTTGCTCCAAGGGGGACTGACAAGATAAACCAGCAGCCCCCACTCAATCCCAAGGCTACTTATATTGCAAGCCCAAAGATGGGAATCAGGTGCCTTTGATTTAGTCAAACAAGGGACAGCTGGAAGACCCGGAGTCCTGAGCCCATGGACTGGCCCGTGAACCGGAATGTGGAATTCACAGACCGGACCACGACAGATAGAGTATGGAGTAGACCCTTCCGGATCTACAATCCCTGACAATCCTGATTTAATCCTAACCTAATCATGGGAAAATTTTCCTATCCAGTAAGCCTTTGGACTGTGGGAGGAAACTGGAGCACCCAGGGAAAACCCGTGGGAATTACGGAGGATGCCGGAATTGAACTCCAAACTGTGACACCCTGAACTGTAATAGTGTTGTGCTAACTGCTACTTTATTGTGCGCTGCCTTTGCCAATTGCTTAATAAGTCACGCTGACTGAAGCCTGCTTTAGATGGGCCAAATGGACTGATTCTGTGCTGTAGTGCTCTATGTCTCTATGACTCCAACAGTCTCTTTACTGGTTATCCTCCTTGCCAGTCATCCTCCTCGCCCATCCGGCTACTCAGCAGTCACCCACCTCACCAAAGCCCACACTCTGAGACTATTGTGCTCATAGATTCACTTCAATAGACCAGGCATAAAAGGGTACTGTTCGTATGTGAGCAAATAGGGTTAATGTAGATGGGCAATAAGTCTGGCATGGAAGTATCAGGCCATAGAGCCTGTTCCTTTGCTGTACAACTCTGTGGCATTGTGTAAAGCCACCCAAGGTGTGGAAAAGGGATTATATTGCAGATTAACCATGATGTAACTGGGCAATACAATTTGAATTTGAATGAGCTACACATGTTCTATATAGTAAACGTTGAAGCTCTCTGGTCTGATGTTCTGTCGTCAGCAAATTCATGGTCCAACATGTTTTAAATCTGTGGTACAGATCTTTTCTAATTAGCTAATATAAAATTAGATCTAAAATGCATCAAGATCTGTATTAGTCTGAAACTAATGAATCTACCAGTGCAATTTTTGCAATCTCAGCTGAAAGCATTTACAATTTATGGCAATTTTGGTCTATAGACAGTGCTTGGAACCCTTGTGTAATCCAGAAAGTATACAAAGAAATAGTTCTACTCACAGGAAGATAATTGGGGGTGATTTCTGTGGTCCAGATTTTTTTAATGGTCTGACCCCAGTTAAATTCCAGAGGTACTGTAAATCTGACTCCTAACACTTCTGATAATCTTTGCTGCCATCTCATTGACAATAGCACATTACTTTTTGTTTAGTTATTTGCTGTAGTAAGGCATGATTACCTCTCCCTGTAATTATTACTTTCTTTACTTTCCTTACTTTAAACAGCACCACATTTAATGGAAAGAATTGTTGCAAAACATTTCACTGTAGGTGATAAATAGCGTATTTGAGAAGGTAAATTTTAAGCAGGCTCTTTAAAAAAAAGTGAGGAGAGAGGGATGGCATCACAGGGTTTCATCTTGGAAAATTAGT
The DNA here is from genome assembly GCF_963921235.1 of Mobula hypostoma. Taxonomy (NCBI): domain Eukaryota; kingdom Metazoa; phylum Chordata; class Chondrichthyes; order Myliobatiformes; family Myliobatidae; genus Mobula; species Mobula hypostoma. The sequence goes on along the minus strand of NC_086105.1, from coordinate 85,911,728 downwards.
ACCCTACAAATTCACCGTGTATCCTCAGGTATCAGCAACTATTGGCAAGGAGAGGAAAATGTGTGTACCTGCTTCATACCTTTGACCAAAAGATGTAGACATTCATGAAAAGCCTTTCTTTCTGTATTCTTGAATGTGTAGATGTTGTCAGTGAAGGAGTACAAAATCAGACTGAGAAGCTTGCATTTCAAGATCACATTACAGGAAAAGACAGAGGAGATTAAGGCTGGGCTGCAGTGTATCTACAAGGCCTCTGTGGAACTGAAAAGTGGCAAGAAACTTGCAAAAATTCTGGAGGTAAGAAATGAATTCTGGCAGATAAATAGGCTGCCATTCATATCCCTGTGGCTGAAATATTAGGTTGGAGCTGCTGGAAACCATATACCTATAATCAGCAGCCAACATATTGCACTTTGCATTGCTCAGCATCAAATTTTATCTGCTTCCAATATGCCCATTTCACCAGTCTGTCTGTATCTGTTGCTGCCTTCTCCCAGCTCATTAAACTTCCAAGATTTATGTCAACTGCGGATTGTGAAATTGTTCCCTATATGTTGAAGAAATTAATAAATATTTTAAAAAACAATGGTTTAATTACACACTCCTGAGAAGATGCCTTGTGTATTATCCTCCTGTCCTAAAAGCAATCTTTTGCTAATTCTCTGAGTTTTCTGTTACCTAACCAAATTTATCTCAATGCTCAAACGTCTCCCATCTACAGGCGATTATAGCCAGGGCCTCTGCTATTTCCTCCCTTAATTCCTTCTGCCATCTAGGGTATTTTCCATTTGGATCAGGGGATATGACTACATTATATAGCTAGAATTTCCAATAAATTCATTATTAATTTTTTGTCCATCCAGAATTTCAATTACAACTTAATCTAGAACATATCACATAGAACATTGCAGCAGTACAGGACCTTAAGCCCACGATGTATCCCCCAATTTTCTTTCATCCATGTACCTGTCAAAGAGTTTCTTAATTGCCCCTAATGTATCTGCCTCTACTACCACCCCTGCCAGAGCACTCCACATATCCACTACCCTCTTTGTAAAGAACATACCCCTGACATCACTCCTGTATTTTCCTCCAATCAGTAGAAAGTTATACTCCCTGGTAGTAGCCAGTTTCATCCTGGGCAAAACTCTCTGGCTATTCACTATATCTATGCCTCTTATCATGTTGTACACTTCTATCAAGTCAGATCTCTTCCTCCTTTGCTTCAAAGAGAAAAGCCGTTTAATCTGTCTTCATAAGGCATGCCCTCTAGACCAGGCAGCATCCTAGTAAATCTCCTCTGCACCCTCCCTAAGGTTTCCACATCCTTTCTATAAAGAGGAGACCAGAATTTAACACAATATTCTAACAGTGGTCCAACCAGGGATTTTATGCAGCTGTAACATTTACCTCATGCTTCTTAAACTCAATTCCCTGACTAATGAAGGTCAACACACCATATGCCTTTTTAACAACCCTATCAACTTGCATGGCAACTTTGAGCAATCTATGGACATGAACTCCAAGAACTATCTCTTCCTCCACACTGCTAAGAACCTTACTATTAACCATGCATTCTATAGCCATAGATCTATAGAAGTTTGTCAAAGTTTTAGATGTCATGCCAAATCTTTGCAAACTTCTAAGGAAGTAAAGGCACTGCTGTGCTTTTTCGTAATTGCACTTACGTGCTGGATCCAGGACAGATCCACTGAAATGAAAACACCAAGGAATATAAAGTTGCTCCCCATCTCCACCTCTGATCCCCTGTTGAGGACTGGCTCATGGTCCTCCAGTTTCTTCCACCTGAAGTCAATAATCAGGTTCCTTGTCTTGCTGACATTGAGTGAGAGTGGTTGTTATGGCACCACTCAGCCAAATTTTCAATCTCTCTCCTATATGGTGATTCTCCACCACCATAGCTGTCGAGTATTCTTCAGTGATTCAATTTCAATCCAGACTTGCTACTTCACTTGTGAGATGGCTTCTGGAGATCGTACCTCATCTCTTATATCTTACTTGGTCACTGGACCTGAATGCCACTGTTCTGACCCTCAGCAGATTGTGGATCTCATAGTACATCCAGGGGAAAACTCTGAATGATTTTGTAGTGACACTATTTTTATAAAGTCCATGACAACTGTGGTGTGTTTATTCAGATCCTTTGATGAGTCATTGGACTTGGCCCAGTCCACTGACTTGAAGCAGCCCCGGAGCTGCTCTTCTGTCTCCCATGACCACTTCTTTGTTGTGCATATCTGTTTTAGCTTCTGCCAGTATGTAGGTAGAAGGACAGCCAAGTTTTCCCAAAAAAACGTCTAGTTATGCAATGGTAGACATTGCTCATTGTAGTATAGCAGTGGTTGAGTGTCTTGGGACTTTTGGAGCTGCACGTTATACGTTGATGATACTTGGGCAGAGATTTCTTCAAGCAAGCCTGATTTATTTAAAATGCATTGGGGTGGGCTGTTTCTTGCTTGGTGATGACGGCATTCAATATCTTGATTGCCTAATTAATGATGCTTTTGGCAGTTTATAAACTGCAATCAGGATCATGGAGGAGAACTTTCTTGGTAAGTAGAATGGTTGGTACTTTATCATTAGATGTTTAATGATTCCCCCAGGTTGGGGGAACAAGTGTACGACAAAACCGCCACATTCGAGCACTACAAAGAGTTTATCAGGATACACAGACCCCATCTTTAGCCTTCTCCAAATTAGCAGTTTGGTCCATACTATGAAGAAACCTCTGGTTCTTACCAACGTATCCAATGTGCCCAGAGTGAGCCATGTCTCCATGAAACACAGAACACAACAATTCCTCATTTCCCTCCAATACAGCAATCCACAGTATCCACAAAGCCACCAAACTTTGGGTTATCTGCAAACCACCCTTCCATTTCCCCATCCAAGTCATTTATAAAATCTCTACAAAAATCCCAGAACAGACCCTGCAGAATATCACTGACCTCCAGGCAGAATATGATCTATCTACTACCACCCTCTGTCTTCTGCAAGCAAGCCAATTCTGATTCCACATGTCCAGATTTCCATGGATCCCATGCCTCCTGACTTTCTGAATGAGCCTAAATCCATAAACACCAATTCACTACTCTCCCTTCATCACATTGCCTTGTCACCTCCTCAAAAAAACTCAATTAGGCTTGTGAAGCATGACCTGCAAAGCCATGCTAACTATATCTAATAAGATTATACCTTTCCAAATGTAAATCCAGTCCCTAAGAATCTTCTCTATTAGTTTGTCTATGACTGATATAAGACCAGTGGTCTATATTTCCTAGTGTTATGCCTTTCTTGAAAGATTGAACAACATTTGCCATCCTCCAATCCTCTGGTGCTGCTCCTGTGTCTAACGGAGTATGCAAAGATCATTGCTAACACCCAGAAATCACTTCCTTCACTTATATCCCTTCTACCCCCATGAACTCAGCTATCCTCATCTTTCTCAGAAGCTCCAAGATTGCGTCTTTCTTAATCTCTTCAGATCCTCTGAGTCCTTGGACTTGGCCCAGTTCATCAACTTAAAGCAATTCTGGAGATGCTCCTCTGCTGCACGCGACCACTTCTTTGTTGTCCATATCTCTGAAGCCTTGCATTTTAGCCTCTGCCTCTATGTAGGTAAGAGGACAACCAAGTGATCAGACTTCCTGAAAAGCGGTCTAGTCATGGAACGGTAGACATACAAAGCCAAAAGAGCCCTCTCCCTGGTGAACAAAGAGTTCATTAAAGATCTCCCCTATCTCCTTCACCTCCAGGCACAGTTTCCCCCTTTATTTTATTTTAATTTATTTACAGATACAGCACAGTAACAGGCCCTTCTGGCCGAACAATCTCACGCTGCCCAGTTACACTTGTGTGACCAATTACACCTGTGTGACCAATTAACCTACTAACCTGGTTGCTGTCTTTGCAATGTGAGAGGAAACTGAAGCACCCAAAGGAAACTCATACAGTCACTAGGACAGCATATTGTACAAACTCCATACAGACAGAGGCAGGAATTGAACACCGGTGTTGTGCTAGCCACTATGCTGCCGTGCTGCCCCCATTATCCTAGAATGCTCCTACCCTCATTCTAGTCATCCTTCTGTTCCTCATGTATTTGCAGAATGCCTTGGGGTTTTCCTTAATCATACTCACCAAGGCCTTCTCATGTCCCTTTTTAAGCTTCTTCCTGGCTACCTTATAACTCTTAAGAGCACTGTCTGATTTTCACTTTCTAAACCTTAAGTATGCCTTCATTTTCCTTTTGACTAAATGTTCCACTTCTCTTGTCAACCGTTGTCTCAGTGGGACAGACCTATGCAGAACCCATTGCCAGTGGTCCCTGAACAACCTTCACATTTTTGCTGTGAACAACAGTTTCTAATTTATGTTCCCATGTTCTTTCCTAATGCCATTATAATTAGCCGACCCCAGTTAAATACTTTCCTGTATTGTCTGTTCCTATCCTTAACTATGGCTGTCCTAAAGACCTAGGGGTTATGGTTACTGTCTTCAAAATGCCCTCCCATCAACCTGACCAGGTTTATTACCTAGTACTAGATCCAGTATGCCCCCTCCTCTAGTTTGCCTGTCCACGTAATGTGTCAGGGGTCCTTTATGGACACTCTTAATAAATTCTACCCCATATAAACCTTTTGAAGTAGGGAAGTGCCAATCAATATAGGAGGTGTAAATACCTTCATGTTACTCCTGTCTCTCAACACTTAAATGTTCCAGTTCCATTTCTCTAATGTGGTCTTTAAGGAGCTTCACACATAAAAGTTGCTGGTGAACGCAGCAGGCCAGGCAGCATCTCTAGGAAGAGGTACCGTTGACGTACTACTTTAAGGAGCTTGCTGTTTTACTTTCTATCTTTTTGCTCAGTTAGGGATGTGTCCTTAATGTCTCTCCTCTCTTTCATGGAGATACCATAACTGAAATATCTTGACATTAATTGTTCAATTACCTGCCAGGCTTTAATTCCAGTTTACACACTAGACCTCATCTCATTGAAATTGGCAATCCTCCAACTGATAGTAACACACATCAAAGTTGCTGGTGAACGCAGCAGGCCAGGCAGCATCTCTAGGAAGAGGTACAGTCGACGTTTCAGGCCGAGACCCTTCATCAGGACTAACTGAAGGAAGAGTGAGTAAGGGATTTGAAAGTTGGAGGGGGAGGGGGAGATCCAAAATGATAGGAGAAGACAAGAAGACAAGAGGGGGAAGGATGGAGCCAAGAGCTGGACAAGTGAATGGCAAAGGGGATACGAGAGGATCATGTGACAGGAGGTCCAGGAAGAAAGACAAGGGGGGGGGGACCCAGAGAATGGGCAAGGGGTATATTCAGAGGGACAGAGGGAGAAAGAGGAGAGTGAGAGAAAGAATGTGTGTATAAAAATAAATAACAGATGGGGTACGAGGGGGAGGTGGGGCATTAGCGGAAGTTAGAGAAGTCGATGTTCATGCCCTCAGGTTGGAGGCTACCCAGATGGAATATAAGGTGTTGTTCCTCCAACCTGAGTGTGGCTTCATCTTTATAGTAGAGGAGGCCGTGGATAGACATGTCAGAATGGGAATGGGATGTGGAATTAAAATGTGTGGCCACTGGGAGATCCTGCTTTCTCTGGCGGACAGAGTGTAGGTGTTCAGCAAAGCGGTCTCCCAGTCTGCATTGGGTCTCGCCAATATATAAAAGGCCACATCGGGAGCACCGGACGCAGTATATCACCCCAGCCGACTCACAGGTGAAGTGTCGCCTCACCTGGAAGGACTGTCTGGGGCCCTGAATGGTGGTAAGGGAGGAAGTGTAAGGTCATGTGTAGCACTTGTTCCGCTTACACGGATAAGTGCCAGGAGGGAGATCAGTGGGGAGGGATGGGGGGGACGAATGGACAAGGGAGTCGCATAGGGAGCAATCCCTGTGGAAAGCAGAGAGAGTGGGGGAGGGAAAGATGTGCTTAGTAGTGGGATCCCGTTGGAGGTGGTGGAAGTTACGGAGAATAATATGTTGGACCCGGAGGCTGGTGGGGTGGTAGGTGAGGACCAGGGGAACCCTATTCCTAGTGGGGTGGCGGGAAGATAGAGTGAGAGCAGATGTACGTGAAATGGGGGGGATGCGTTTAAGAGCAGAGTTGATAGTGGAGGAAGAGAAGCCCCTTTCTTTAAAAAAGGAGGACATCGCCCTCGTCCTAGAATGAAAAGCCTCATCCTGAGAGCAGATGCGGCGGAGACGGAAGAATTGCGAGAAGGGGATGGTGTTTTTGCAAGAGACAGGGTGCGAAGGGGAATAGTCCAGATAGCTGTGAGAGTCAGTAGGCTTATAGTAGACATCAGTGGATAAGCTGTCTCCAGAGACAGAGACAGAAAGATCTAGAAAGGGGAGGGAGGTGTCGGAAATGGACCAGGTAAACATGAGGGCAGGGTGAAAGTTGGAGGCAAAGTTAATAAAGTCAACGAGCTCTGCATGCGTGCAGGAAGCAGCGCCAATGCAATTGTCGATGTAGTGAAGGAGAAGTGGGGGACAGATACCAGAATAGGCACGGAACATAGATTGTTCCACAAACCCAACAAAAAGGCAGGCATAGCTAGGACCCATACAGGTGCCCTTTACACCTTTAGTTTGGAGGAAGTGGGAGGAGCCAAAGGAGAGACTATTAAGAGTAAGGACTAGACGGAGCAGAGTGGTGGTAGAGGGGAACTGATTAGGTCTGGAATCCAAAAAGAAGCTTTGAGACCTTCCTGATGGGGGATGGAAGTATACAGGGACTGGACATCCATGGTGAAAATAAAGCGGTGGGGGCCAGGGAACTTAAAATCATCGAAAAGTTTAAGAGCGTGAGAAGTGTCATGAACATAGGTAGGAAGGCATTGAACAAGGGGGGATAAAACCGTGTCGAGGTATGCAGAAACGAGTTCGGTGGGGCAGGAGCAAGCTGAGACAATAGGTCGGCCAGGACAGGCAGGTTTGTGGATCTTGGGTAGGAGGTAGAAACGGGAAGTGCGAGGTGTGGGAACTATAAGGTTGGTAGCAGTGGATGGGAGATCCCCTGAGCGGATAAATTCAGTGATGGTGTGGGAGACAATGGCCTGGTGCTCCTTAGTGGGGTCACGATCAAGAGGTAAATAAGAGGAGGTATCCGCGAGTTGTCGCTGTGCCTCGGCAAGGTAGAGGTCAGTACGCCAGACTACAACTGATAGTTATTATTTTAGTTTTTTTACCTATACTACTTTCCATAACTGTTCTTCATGAAATAATATTATGACCTCTATGACCAATGCCTACTTAAATCTGTTCCATCTGACTGGACTGTTTTCGCAGAGCTATCCAGTAATGCCATTTTGTTTGTTGGGCCAGAACTCCTCAGTCTCTTTGAACTTGTGTTATTCCTATTCCAGTTTATAGTTGTTCGGTTGAAATCCCCCATGTATCTCTTCTACGGCTTTAATTTATCTGTAAAAAATGTTTCACAATATCCTTTCCATTTGTTGTAGCCCTTGGAATAATCTCAGTAGTTTGGAAGTTTGGGTGATTGCTGTGTAGCCTGGTTGGTAGTTTTCTATTGGATATCCGAAAAGCTTCATCCAAAGGTACCTCAAGATCAAAAACCCAAATATACAGACACAAACAATGAATAAACGAATTGTATAGCCGTACATAAAGAATGCCTTGGAAGTGACAGCAAAACTGCTTCAGCAACACAGTATCACAGTTGCTCACAAACCAACTGCAACTTTCAGGAGGAACCTATCAAAACTCAAAGTGCAACAAAATGTTTCTGATAGGACAAATGTTATCTACAAAATCCAGTGTAGTGACTGTGACAAGTACTACGTTGGTCAAGCAGGAAGAAAACTATCAACCAGGCGATATGAGCATCAGTGAGCAAGCAGAAAGCATGATCCACTCTTGCTAGTATCAGCACATGAAGATGAAGGAGAACACCATTTCAACTGCACGGCAGCCAGAATCTTGACTCAAGCAAGAACACAAAAAGAACAAAAATTTCTCAAAGTATGGTTCTCTACAGAAGTATCCATCAACAAACACATTGACATAGATCCAGTGTATGAACCCTTATGGAGAAAAGAGAAACAATGATGTCAGCAAGCAATGAATCGCTAGTAATCTTGGGATCCGGACAGCGAAGCAAACACTTCCAATGAACCTCCCTCGAAGCTAGCCCATCAGAATCTTCTACTGCTAAACTGTTCAAAGTGTTTTGAACCAGCCAATTGGATCACAACATCTAATCAATATCCATTTGGATCGTGGAGGAGTATTTAAGCCAGCATTCTGAGGAGACAGCACCCTCAACTGCGCACTGATGATGGCTTCTCAATTTAAGCCAAAACATCCGCAGACATTTACCAAGCTTGGCAATCAACCAAATTTCTAAATAGCCACCCTGAGCTACCAATATTCCGCAATAGTCCCAGCGGTGCCTTGGATATTTCTTAAAACACTCTATCCAGGACGTTCTCTCTCTTCCCTGTTCTTCTCAAAAATCTTGCATCCTGATGTGTTTAGAAAAGAAGAACCAAGTGATGTCAAAGCCAATAAATTTTTCAATCAACTCTGTCAAGATAAATTATGTTGCTGTTGGTTTATGGGATCTTGCTTTGTTCATTTAGTTGCTTTGTTTGCCAGCTTTATTGAATGAAGTAATTGCAGATGTTCTGAGCATGGTAGAGGCAAGTTCCTTCCTTTTCTTTCTCTGTCTCAGTGATTCAATGTGCTTCTCCTCACCCATCCCCACTGCCTATTATCCTTTGATAACAGAATTATCAAATCTATGAATCTCTGTTAGTATTCATTTTTGTTTTTACATTTGTGGGCCTATCCACCATCCTGTCTGTGTATATCGTCATGTCTTGCTGAGTAGTTGTATATATAGATTCGTGTATGCGTGTATTATGTGTCTTTGTGAATCTCTGTTATGCCTGTATAAGTGTCCATTTCACTGGTGAGGTATGCCCCCTGCAGATGGAGCTCCATGTATCTATTGGGAGAAGGATTGTCTCACATTCTGGAGGGATAGTGCACAAGAAACTCAGAAGAACTGTTTTTTCTGCTCAATAATCATTCTTTCACCTGTATTTTGACAGTTTGTTCTTGCAATGGGAAATTACCTCAATAATGGACAGCCTAAAAGTCCCAAAACCACAGGATTTAAAATTAACTTCCTGACAGAGGTGAGTGACCTGACTAAGCAGGAGCTGGGTGCAAATGTAATCAGGTGATGAGTTAGTGGCAGTGTGCTTGAGCGAGAGGAAAAAAGAAAGAAATAAATAATTATGTTGGTGATCCTGGCAAATATGGGGTGAGAAGAGCAATTAATGCAAACACAAGGAAATCTGCAGATGCTGGAACTTAAAGCAACACACATAAAAGTTGCTGGTGAACGAGAGTCTTCTATCATTTCAGATCTCCCCCTCCGCCTTCCACTTTCAAATCTCTTACTAGCTCTTCCTTCAGTTAGTCCTGACAAAGGGTCTCGGCCTGAAACGTCGACTGTACCTCTTCCTAGAGATGCTGCCTGGCCTGCTGCATTCACCAGCAACTTTTATGTGTGTTGCAGAGCAATTAATGGTTGCTGTAGATAATGGTTAATTATGGTGTGGTGTTGGGGGGTATGGGGTAGAGAGAGGGTTGCAGGGATGATATCATGAAATGAAGTGAAGGGTTGTTAATGCTAGGACTCATTGGGAGAGAGGAGGGGATGTGTAACATGTATGTTTCTGTTAGGGCAGTGGAGAGAACTGGTTCATTTACATTTTATATAATGTGTTTGAAGCTTTCTCATGTTTCTCTCCCAGCTTGACACCACAAAGACTGTGGATGGGAAATCCACATTTTTACACATTCTTGCCAAATCACTGGGTCAGCACTTCCCCGAGCTGCTGGATTTTGCCAAGGAGATTCCAACAGTGGCACTTGCTGCAAAAGGTCAGCTATTAAGCAGTAATTAGACTCTGCCTGAGAAGAATAATTGATGTGTTCAGATTATGCCATAATCTAAACATGCAAAGCTTTCACTTTGGCCAGAATCTTTGTGATAAACCTTTCTGACCCTCCACCATTTGTACGATGATGCTAAGGTTTCCGGGTGCTCACGCTCTTGTGTGGGTGAGAAGTGAAAATGTCATCAGAAAGTCATAGAGCTATACAGCATAGAAACAGGGTCTTCGGTCCGACTTGTCCATGTTGTCTCAGCTGCTCTTCTGCGGTATTTGGTCCGTAACCCTCTAAACCTTTTCTACCCATGAACCTGTGCAAATTAGTCTGTTGTAAACCTTTACCCTCTTAACCTAAACCCATGCTTTCTAGTCTTAGACTCACTCTATCCTGGGAAAAAGACCAGCCATTCTTATCCATGTGCCTCATTATTTTGTAAACCTCTAAGTAACCCATTAGCCTCCAGGGAAACAGTCCCAGCCTATCTATTCGCTTCTTACCTCCAACTTTCTATTCCCTCCAACTTTAGTTGCAGCATCATCTTTGAGAGGCTTTTCTGTACCTTCTTGGCTTCCTATAGGATAGCAAACAGAGCTGCCCACAGTTCCACCCATGTGACATTCAATGTTAACAAGGCTTCTCAGTGTTTATACTCAATGGCTCATCCAGTGAAGAGGCCATAGGTTAAGGGTGAAGGATCAAATGTTTAAGGAGAATATGAGGGGGAATTTCTTCACTCAGAAGGTGGTGAGAGTGTGGAACGAGCTGCCAGCAGAAGTGATGGATGCAGTTTTGATTTGAACATTTAAGAGGAATTTGGATAGGTACATGGATGGAAGAGTTATGGAGGGCTATGGCCCGGGTGCAGGTCGATGGAAATAGGCAACATAATAGTTCAGCACAGACTAGATGGGCTGAAGGGCCCCTTTCTGTGCTTTGATGTTCTGTAACTCTATGTACTTGGTACAATATGCCTCTCTGTCTCGCTGCAATACAACACTATCCAGTGACCTGCCATTTATTATGTACATTGTGCCCTGCTTTAACTTACAAAATGCATTACTTTGCACCCATCTGAGTTAAATTCCATCTGCTATTCCCTCACCCATTTTCCCAGTTGATCTAGATTATTTTGTCACCTTAGGCAATCTTCTTCACTATCCATCATGCCACCAATTTTGATATCATCTGCAGACTTAATAACCATGCCACCCTGCAGCATCCTTGTAATCTTTCTCTGTACTCTTACTGATATCATTTCTGTAGGTAGGTGACTGGACCGGCACACAATGCTCCAAATAAGGCATCACCAGTACAACTTCAATATAACATTTCAACTCCCATACTTACTATTTATGAAGTCAAAGGTGCCAGAACATTTCTTTACAATTCTATCTGCCTGTGACACCACTTTCAAGGAAATATGAATCTGTATTCACAGATCCCTCTATTCAATAGCATTCCTCAGTGCCCTACCGATCACTGTGTAAGACCTATCCTGGCTTGTCCTCCCAAAGTGCAACACCTCACAGTGGTCTGCAGTAAATTCAATCTGCCATTTTTCAGCTCATTTTGTCAACTGATGCAGATCCCCCTGCAAGCCATGATAGCCCTTCTCGCTGTCCACTATGTCCCCAATCTTGGTATCATCCACAGATTTTCTGATCCAGTGTACAACATTTTCATCCAGATCGTTGATGTACAGTACATAATAAATAACAACAGATTCAGCACCGATTCTTATGGCAATCCACTAGTCGCAAACCTTCATTCAGAATTGCAACCATCTACCATCACTCTTTGGCTTCTCCTGCAAAGCCAATGACATATCCAATTTACTACCTCACCTTGAAAGCCAAGCCACTGAGCCCTCTTGACCAACCTCCCAAGTGCTATCAAAAGCTTGCCAAAGTCCACGTAGAAACATCCAACTGCCTTGCTTTCAACTTTCTTGGTAACCTCCTCGAAATATTTAATAGGATTGCTTAGACATGCACTGCCACGCACAAAGCCATGTTGACAAACCTAATGTGCTCCTGTTTATGCAAATACTTATATATACCTTTCAATAACTTACCCACTACTGACGTCAGACTCATTGGCCTTTAATTTCCCATCTTATGCTTTACACCCTTTCTTAAACAAGGATAAAACATTAGCTATCCTCCCATCCTCCGGCACCTCACCCATGGCTAAGGCATTTTAAATACCTTTGCTAGGGCCCCTACAATTTCTGCACTAGCCTCCCCTAGAGTCTGAGTTTTGTAAAAAAGAATGGGGAAAGATTGTAGTGCCGAAATGTGCAAAGCTGATAGAGACCTAGCCACACAGATTCAAGGCTGCACTTGCTGTCAAAGGTGCATCTACTAAATACTGACTTGAAGATCGTGAATACTTATGCAAACAATTATTTTGTTTTTTATACTTGTAAATAATTTAGATCACTTTGTAGAGAACCATTTTCAATTTGACACAAAAGTCTTTTTCTGTTACTCAGTGTCACAAAAAGCCAAATTAAATCCACTGTGATTCAATGGTGTAAAACAATAAAACATGAAAAGGGGGTGAATACTTTTTTATCGGCACCGTGTGTATGTGTGTGTGTATATATATATATATAGACACACACACACACACACACACACACACAATATCACTATATTCAACAACAACAACACATAAAATGCTGGAAGAACTATGAAAAAAGCATAGTCGACGTTTCAGGCCGAAACTTCGGCAGGACTGGAGAAACCAGGCTGAGGAGTAGATTTGAAAGGTGTGGAGAGGAGAGAGAGAAACACCAGGTGATAGGTGAAACCTGGAGGGGGAGGAATGAAGCCAAGTGCTAGGAAGTTGATTGGTGAAAGAGACAGAAGGCCATGGAAGAAAGAAAAAGGTGGGGGGGGGGTGGTGGAGGAGCACCAGAGGAAGGTGTTGGTCAAATAAGGAGATAACATGAGAGAAGGAAAAGGGAATGGGAAATGGTGAAGTGTGGAGGGGGCATTACCAGAAGTTTGAGAAATCGATGTTCATGCCATCAGGCTGGAGGCTACCCAAACGGAATGTAAGGTGGTGTTCCTCCAACCTAAGTGTGGCCTCATCACAACAATGGAGGAGGTCATGGATGGACATATTGGAATGGGAATAGGAAGTGGAATTAAAATGGGCGGCCACCGGGAGATCCTGCTTGCTCTGGCGGATGGAGTGTAGATGCTCGACAAAGCGGTCTCCCAATCTACGTCGGGTGTCACCGATATACAGGAGGCCACACCAGGAGCATCAAACACAGTAAATGACTCCAACAGACTCACAGGTGAAGTGTCGCCTCACCTGAAAGGACTGTTTGGGGCTCTGAATGGTAGTGAGGGAGGAGGTGTAGGGGCAGATGTAGCACTTGTTCTGCTTTCAAGGATAAGTGCCATGAGGGAGATCAGTGGGGAGGGATGAATGGATAAGGGAGTTGCATAGGGAGTGATCCCTAGGCGAAAGTGGGGAGGAGCGAAAGATATGTTTTGTGGTGGGATCTAGTTGGAGGTGGCGGAAGTTTCGGAGAATTATGTGCTGGACACGGAGGCTGGTGGGGTGGTAGGTAAGGACAAGAGGAACCCTATCCCTGATAAGGTGGTGGGAGGATGGGGTAAGAGCAGATGTACGTGAAATGGAAGAAATGTGTTTGAGGTCAGTGTTGACGGTGGGGAAAGGAAAGCCCCTTTCTTTGAAAAAGGAGGACATCTCTTTTGTTCTAGAATGAAAAGCCTCATCCTGAGAGCAGATGTGGTGGAGAAGGAGGAATTGAGAGAAGGGGATGACGTTTTTACAAGTGGCAAGGTGGGGCAAGGTATAGTCCAGGTAGCTGTGAGAGTCTGTTAGTTAATAATAGACATCGGTGGATAAGCTGCCTCCAGCAATAGAGACAGTGAGATCAAGAAAGGGAAGGGGAGTGTCCAAAATGGACCAGGTGAATTTGAGGGCAGGGTGGAAGTTGTATGCAAGGGGAATGAAATCGATGAGTTCAGCATGGGTGCAGGAAGCAGCACCAATGCAATCGTCAATGTAGTGTAGGAGAAGTGTGGGACGGTTACCATACTCATCTTCTTGCAGGCATTTGCAGTAAATACAATGAACACAATAGAATCAATGAAAGACTGCCCACAATAGGACAGATAACAGCCAATATGCAAAAGCAACAAACTTTGCAAATACAAAAGAGAAAATAAATTAAAAGATAAATAAGCAATAAATATCGAGAACATGAGATGAAGCACCCTAGAGAGTGAGTCTGTAGGTTGTGAGAACAGTTCAATGATGGGAGCAAATGTAGTTAACCGTGCTGGTTCAAGAGCTTGATGGTTGTAGGGTAATAACTGTTCCTGAACCTGGTGTTGTGGGTTATGATGATCCTGTACCTTTTTCCTGATTATAGCAGCGAGAAGAGAGCTTGGCGTGGATGGTGGGGGTAGATAGATGCTGTTTTCCTGTGACAGCACTTCGTATAGATGTGCTTAATGGTGAGGAGGGCTTTACCTGTAAAGGGCTGGGCTCTATCTAGTACTTTAAACACCGGAACAACATTGGCTATCCTCCAATACCCTGGTACCTCTCCTGTCGCTAAGGATATTTTAAATATCTCTGCTAGGGCCCCGGTAATTTCTGTGCTTGCCTCCCGTAGGTTCTGAGAGAACACCTTGTCAGGCCCTGGGGATTTATCCTTCCTGATTTGCTTTAGGATAGCAAACACCTCCTCCTCTGTAATCTGTACAGGCTCCATGAAACTGATACCGCTTTGCTTTACTTCTATAAACTCTGTATTCATCTCCCGAGTAAATACAGTTGCAAAGAACATATTTAAGACCACCCCTAACTGTTTTGGCTCCGCACATGGATTACCATTCTGGTCTTCAAGAGGACCAGTTTTGTTCCTAGCAATCCTTTTGCTCTTAACATACCTGTAGAATCCTTTAGGATTCTGCTTCACCTTGTCTGCTAGAGCAACTTCGTGCCTTCTTTTAATCTTCCTGATTTCTTTCTTAAGTGTTTTCTTGCATGTCTTATAATTCATAAGCTCCTCATTTGTTCCTACTTGCCTATACCTGCTGAGAACTCCTTTGTTTCTCTTAACCAGGGCCTCAATATCTCTTGAAAACCAAGGTCTTTACCTTTTATTCTGACAGGTACATACAAACTTTGAACTCTCAAAATTTTGTTTTTAAAGGCCTCCCACTTTCTAAGTACACCTTTACCAGAAGTCAGCCAGTCCTAATCCATTCTTGCCAGGTCATTTCTGATACCATTAGAATTGGCCTTTCTCCAATTTCAAATCTCAACCCATGGACCAGACCTATCTCTTTATCTCTTTGTATATTTACTTTAAAACTAATGGCATTGTGGTTACTGGATATATATATATATATATATATATATATAAAACTCTTTTTTTCCCCCAGTTAACCAGAGAACAATAACTGCTGAAATTGGTGACATACATTCAACAAGGAAGGAAATACAGACAGCTTGTGAGAACATAACTGTGACTGAAGAAGACAGATTTGCTGCAGTCATGACTGTATCCTTCCTGTCAGAGGGTACTACTCTCAGTGTCTAATATCTCAGTATTATTCTTGTCCTTTCTACTTTGTGACATACGAAGAGAGGATATTCCTGAGGAAATATCCAGTGATGCTTTATGGCTAGAGTTTAGAATTAAAAAAGGAAATAATCACTTTGATGGGATTGTACTAAGGACCCACTAATGATTAAAAGGAATTTGAAGAGATTGTTGGGATCAGAGAGAAATTTCCCAAAATACTTCCTTGTTTGTTGCTGCTAAGACTTTCTCCCAAAAGGTGTTGACCGTGACATGAACAGAGTGCACCAAATGTGCATAGGAGTGGTGTGCAGGCCCTTGCTCATGACCTCCATCTTGCAACCTTTAGTTATACTCAATAACTTGGCCATGCTTAAATGGATGCTACACTTCTTTTCATTTGGGAACATAGCTGCCTGGTAGAGAGCCCAGTAAGAGTTGATTGAGATCACTGGTTACCAAAGGCCTACCAAATCTGTGTTGTGGATGTGGCTCAGAGGGTGGGCAGAGCAGTGGAGCCTGTGTTGGTGCAGAAGGAGAGGCAACAATGACTGTGCCGGAGAGGGGCAGGGGGTAGGAGTGGATGGGATTGTTTGAGAATCAGAGATGGGAGGAAGGCCATTTAATGTCAGAGAAATGTATAAAATATACATCCTGAAATTCTTTTTTTTCACAAATATCCATGAAAACAGAGGAGTGCCCCAAAGAATGAATGACAGTTAAATGTTAGAACTCAAAGACCCCTCCTAGCTCCCCCTCCCACGTGCAAGCAACAGCAAGGCAACAACCCCCCCCCCCCCATGGGGCTTTGGAAGATCATGCATAGTCAGAGAAGTGAAGCAACATTGGGTTCTGCTGGGGAACGGACACAGGTGAGAGATTGTGTATTAGAATCAGTGAGGGATTGTCTGAGCATGGCTTGTGCTGTGCTTTGAGACTTTGTATTACACATGATTATTAAACAGGAGTTACACAGAGATAGTCACCCCTAAGAGTCAGGTGACTGTCAGGAGAGGGAAGGGGAATAGACAGAATGAGCAGAGCACCCCTGTGGCCGTTCCCACCAATAATAAGTATATCATTTTGGATACTGTTGATGGGGATGACCTACCAGGGACAGGATGCAGTGGTTGCGTCTCTGGCACCGAGACTGGACCGTCAGCTCAGAAGGGAAGGAGGAAAAAGAGGAGAGCAGTAGTGATAGGGGATTCGATAGTTAGGGGGACAGATAAGAGGTTCTGTGGAAGAGATTGAGAATCCCAGATGGTCTGTTGCCTCCCTGGTGCCAAGGTCCACAATATCTCGGATCGAGTTCTTAGTATTCTCAAGAGGGAGGGTGAGCAGCCAGATGTAGTGGTCCATGTAGGGACCAATGACGTGGGTAGGAAGAGTGAGGAGATCCTGAAAGGTGAGTTCAGGGAGTTAGGCGCCAAGTTAAAGGACAGGACCTCCAGGATAGCAATCTCAGGATTGCTACCAGTGCCATGTGCAGGCGGGATTAGAAATAATAAGATAGCGCAGATCAACACGTGGCTGAAGACATGGTGCAGGAGGGAGGGCTTCAGATTTATAGATAATTGGGCAGTTTTCCAGGGAAGGTAGGGCCTGTTCCGGTGGGACGGTTTACATCTGAACTGGAGGGGGACAAATATTCTTGCAGGTAGGTTTGCTAGAGAGGCTCCAGTGGATTTAAACTAGATACAAGGGGGTAGGGGGACTAGAGTGTAGGAACAGATATAGGGGAGAAGGAAGAAAAAGGAGATAGTAAAGTTGTTAGTGATAAACAGAGAGTAAGAGGTGGAAAAATTCTTAAATGCATTTATTTTAATGCTGCAGCATTGTCAGAAAGGTGGATGAGCTTAGAGCATGGATTGATACCTGGAAATATGATGTTGCAGCTATTAGTGAAACATGGTTGCAGGCGGGGTGTGATTGGCAACTAAATATTCCTGGATTTTGTTGCTTCAGGTGTGATAGAATTGGAGGGACACGAGGGGGAGGTGTTGCATTGCTTGTCAGAGAAAATATTACAGTGATGCTCTGGCAGGATAGATCAGAGGGCTCATCTAGGGAGGCTATTTGGGTGGAATTGAGGAATAGGAAAGGTGTAGTAACACTTATAGGGGTGTATTATAGACCACCTAATGGGGAGCGAGAACTGGAGGAGCAAACTTGTAAGGAGATAGCAGATATTTGTAGTAAGCACAAGTTTGTGATTGTGGGAGATTTTAATTTTCCACACATGGACTGGGAAGCCCATACTGTAAAAGGGCTGGATGATTTGGAGTTTGTAAAATGTGTGCAGGATAGTTTTTTGCAGCAATACATAGAGGTACCAACTAGAGAAGGGGCAGTGTTGGATCTCCTGTTAGGGAATGAGATAGGGCAGGTGACAGAGGTATGTGTTGGGGAGCACTTCAGGTCCAGTGATCACAATGCCATTAATTTCAATATAATTATGGAGAAGGATAGGTCTGGACCCAGGGTTGAGATTTTTGATTGGAGAAAGGCTAACTTTAATGAGATGCAAAAGGATTTAGAAGGAGTGGATTGGGACAACTTGTTTTATGGGAAGGATGTACCAGAGAAATGGAGGTCATTTAAAGGTGAAATTTTGAGGGTACAGAACCTTTATGTTCCTGTTAGGTTCAAAGGAAAGGTTAAAAGTTTGAGAGAGCCATGGATTTCAAGGGATATTGGAAACTTGGTTCGGAAAAAGAGAGATATCTACAATAAATATAGGCAGCATGGAGTAAATGAGGTGCTCAAGGAATATAAAGAATGTAAAAAGAATATTAAGAAAGAAATTAGAAAAGCCAAAAGAAGATACGAGGTTGCTTTGGAAAATAAGGTGAAAATAAATTCAAAGGGTTTCTACAGTTATATTAATAGCAAAAGGATAGTGAGGAATAAAATTGGTCCCTTAGAGATTCAGTGTGGATAGCTATGTGTGGAACCAAACGAGATGGGGGAGATTTTGAACAATTTCTTTTCTTCAGTATTCAGTAAGGAGAAGGATATTGAATTATGTAAGGTAAGGGAAACAGGTAGGGAAGTTATGGAAACTATGATGATTAAAGAAGAGGAAGTATTGGCGCTTTTAAGGAATATAAAAGTGGATAAGTCTCTGGGTTCTGACAGGATATTCTCTGGGACCTTGAGGGAAGTTAGTGTAGAAATAGCAGGGGCTCCGACAGAAATATTTCAAATGTCATTAGAAACAGGGATGGTACCGGAGGATTTTAATGGAAAGTATTCTTAGAGATGGTATATATAATTATCTGGGTAGACAGGGTCTGATTAGGAACAGTCAATATGGATTTGTGCGTGGAAGGTCATGTTTGACAAATCTTATTTAATTTTTTGAAGAGGTTACTAGGAAAGTTGACGAGGGTAAAGCCGTGGATGTTGTCTATATGGACTTCAGTAAGGCCTTTGACAAGGTCACATGGATGGTTAGTTAGAAAGGTTCAGTCGTTAGGTATTAATATTGAAGTAGTAAAATGGATTCAACAGTGGCTGGATGGGAGACGCCAGAGAGTAGTGGTGGATAACTGTTTGTCAGGTTGGAGGCCGGTGACTAGTGTTTGCCTCAGGGATCTGTACAGGGTCCAATGTTGTTTGTCATATACATTAATGATCTGGATGATGGGGTGGTAAATTGGATTAATAAGTATGCAGATGATACTAAGATAGGTGGCGTTGTGGATAATGAAGCAGGTTTTCAAAGCTTGCAGAGAGATTTAGGCCAGTTAGAAGAGTGGGCTGAAAGATGGCATATGGAGTTTAATGCTGAAAAATGTGAGGTGCTACATTTTGGTAGGACTAATCAAAATAGGACATACATGGTAAGAAGAATACATTGAAGAATGCTGTAGAACAGAGGGATCTAGCAATAATGGTGCATAGTTCCCTGAAGGTGGAATCTCATGTGCATAGGGTGGTGAAGAAAGCTTTTGGTATGCTGGCCTTTATAAATCAGAGCATTGAGTATAGGAGTTGGGATGTAATGTTAAAATTGTTCAAGGCATTGGTAAGGCCAAATTTGGAGTATTGTGTACAGTTCTGGTCACTGAATTATAGGAAAGATGTCAACAAAATAGAGAGAGTACAGAAAAGATTTACTAGAAAGTTACCTGGGTTTCAGCACCTAAGTTACAGAGAAAGGTTGAACAAATTGGGTCTTTATTTTTTGGAGCGTAGAGGGTTGAGGGTGGACTTGAAAGAGATATTTAAAATTATGAGGGGGATAGATAGAGTTGACGTGGATAGGCTTTTTCCATTGAGAGTAGGGGAGATTCAAACAAGAGGACATGAGTTGAGAGTTATGGGGCAAAAGTTTAGGGGTAACACGAGGGGGAACTTCTTTACTCAGAGAGTGGTAGCTGTGTGGAATGAGCTTCCAGTAGAAGTGGTAGAGGCAGGCTCGATATTGTGATTTAAAGTAAAATTGGATAGCTATATGAACAGGAAAGGAATGGAGGGTTATGGGCTGAGTGCAGGTCGGTGGGAATAGGTGAGAGTAAGCATTCGGCACGGACTAGAAGGGCCGAGATGGCCTGTTTCCATACTGAAAGGCAGATCAGAATCAGAATCAGAATCAGGTTTATTATCACTGGCATGTGACGTGAAATTTGTTAACATAGCAGCAGCAGTTCAATGCAATACATAATCTAGCAGAGAGAGAAAAAATAAATAAAATAAAACATAATAAATAAACAAGTAAATCAATTACGTATGTTGAATATATATAAAAGAATGTGCGAAAACAGAAATACTGTGTATTTAAAAAAAGTGAGGTAGTGTCCAAAGCTTCAATGTCCATTTAGGAATCAGGTGGCAGAGGGGAAGAAGCTGTTCCTGAATTGCTGAGTGTGTGCATTCAGGCCTCTGTATCTCCTACCTGACGGTAACAGTGAGAAAAGTGCATGCCTTGGGTGCTGGAGGTCCTTAGTAATGGACACTGCCTTTCTCAGGCACCGCTCCCTAAAGATGCCCTGGGTACTTCGTAGGCTAGTGCCCAAGGTGGAGCTGACTAGATTTACAATTTTGGGCAGCCTTTTTTGGTCCTGTGCAGTAGCCCGCCCCCCCCCCCCCATACCAGACAGTGATGCAGCCTGTCAGAATGCTGTCCACGGTACAACTGTAGAAGTTTTTGAGTGTTTTTGTTGAAATGCCAAATCTCTTCAAATTCCTAATAAAGTATAGCCGCTGTCTTGCTTTCTTTATAACTACATTGATATGTTGGGACCAGGTTAGATCCTCAGAGATCTTGACACCCAGGAACTTGAAGCTGTTCACTCTCTCCACTTCTGATCCCTCTATGAGGATTGGTACATGTTCCTTCGTCTTACCCTTCCTGAAGCCCACAATGAGCTCTTCTGTTTTACTGATGTTGAGTGCCAGGTTGTTGCTGCGGCACCACTCCACTAGTTGGCATATCTCACTCCTGTACGCCCTCTCGTCACCACCTGAGATTCTACCAACAATAGCTGTATCATCAGCAAACTTATAGATGGTATTTGAGCTATGCCTAGCCACACAGTCAGACTGATCAAGACTCCAGATGCTGGAATTTGGAGCAACAAACAAAAAGCTGGGGGAACTCAGCAAACCAGTCAGCATCTCCTGAGGGAAATGGATAGTTGATGTTTCAGATTGAGATTCTTCATCTGGACTCATGATATCCAGGTGAAGAATCTTAATGCAAAATATCAAATCTCCATTCCCCACCATAGATGTTTCTTGATCTGCTGACTTCTTCCAGTTTCAACTGAAGGATACTAGTGAAGTTGGTGGGTATTATCACATTCAGGTAGCGGTCTGGTCATTACAAATAATTAGATTGTTTATTTTATAATTCATGGTTACTGATTAGATTTAAATTGTGGGATTTGAACTCCAATCTCTGGTTTATTGTTCATTGAAACTCCTATCAAAGCTGGACAAAACAGTTCATAACAGGCAATAAAAATAGAAAAGACTGGAAATACTGACTGAAAAATGTGCTGTGGGCTGGACTGGGTGGGATTAGATGTCATACAGACTGAGTGGAATTGTCCTACTGTTACTATCTTAACCAGCGTACCAGGCATTCCTGGGAGATGCCCAACCCCTTATTGCTTCCCTCGACTCCCTGCAGAACCGAGCCATCGAGGAGTTCAATAAAGTCTCAACATTTTTTGGAGAAGATTCAAAGGCAACCACAACAGAAGCTTTTTTTGGGATATTTGCAGAATTTATCACAAAGTTTGAGGTGAGATTTGAGATATTATTCTCAACAGATCTGTGCAGATGTTAGCCACAAATTACACCAAACATTTCCAAAGTGTCCTGACTAGATAAGTCCAACTTTTATATTTTCTTATATAAAAGCAATGTTCTCCTTCTATGAAAAGGGATGGTATTTGCTTTGGAGAGAATATGAGATTAGAGGATCAGCTCAGGATTAGACAAGATATTCCTGTTTGGAACCAAATTGTAAGAGAGAGAGGAGAGGATTTAAATTTTGTGGTGAGAATTAGTTTCAGAAAATAATGGTTCATAGAGGAGTTTAAAATTAAGTATATACAGACAGGAAAATGAAGAATAGACTGTATAATTTGTGATCAGTGGTGGTGAAAATGCTGGAGTTTATTATAAAATATGGAAAAGCAGAGCGCTTGGAGACAAAACCAACATGGAAATTTCCAAATCCACTGGAAATTTCTGTGGATGAAACTACCAGAATGGATGAGGGAGAGCCCAAATGGTGTATCAGACTTACGGAAAGAATTGATAGAGGATCAGGGTAAAGTGCTAATAAGAGCAGAGAGCTGGTGGCCTGAGAGGAAACAAAGAACAGACATCAATAGGGCTTTTCCAAGTGACAGGCACTGACCACAAGTGTACCATGGGCATGGGTGCTGGGACCCCATACGCACAATATATAAATGAGCCTTGAGCAGGATGCAGAGAAGTTGTAGATTGATTTGGACGGGTTGTGGAAGTGTGTAGATATGTTACAGGTGCAGTACAAAGTGGATAAATATTTTGGTGCAGATTATTATCTGAAGTAGGAATTAGTTCAGGAGGACGTGTAGTAAGATCTAGGTGCCCTTGTGCAGCAGGTGATACAAGTAAATATTAGGAGGCAATAGGCCTTTAAGAAGGTAAATGATAATTTGGCCTTTATAGTAAGAACATTTGAGCACAGGACTAGGAATGTCATGCTGCAATTATACAGGGCCTTTGTGAGCATTGTGAGCTATTTTGTTCCCCTTGAAGATGTTCATGCAGTGGAGCAATTTTAATGAAGATTCACTGGATTGTATGCCGAAGTGGCAGAACTGATGTTTGATGAGATTTTGGGTCAACTATGCCTGTATTCAATTAGAATTTCGAAGATAAGAAGGGACTTCAATGAAATCCGCAAAATTCTAACAGGACTAGACAGATTAGATGCAATGTCAGGGTGTGCAGGAATATGGATCACAGACGAAAAGTGCAGGGTTCGCCATTTAGAACTGAGGTGAGGAAACATTTCTTTCCTTAGAAAGTGTGAGCCGGTGGAATTCTCTGCCACAGGAAGAGGTTGAATCACAATAATTAAATTCATTCAGGAAAGAATTTGATATTTTTCCAGGGGTAAGGATGCATGATGAAGGCTAGAACAAGGGACTGAATTTGGATGATCAGCTATGATCATACTGAATGGTGGAGCAGACTGGAAGGGCTGAATGGCCTACTGCTGCTCTTATTGCCTATGTTTCTATGGTGGGCCAATACAATGGAGACCATGGGGACTTAAGACGTGGTGGAGAGCTAGAGTGCATATATGAAATCTGCATTTATTTCTGTGGATGATGTACAACTGAAGTATGTGGATCAGGAAAAAAAGAGTGTTTGACAAGTCTGGAGGTGAACGTCTGATAACTGAAGGGAAAACACCACCAGAAATGTTTTGGCTCTGATTTAATAGCTGATTGGATCTGCACAATGGTGCTTTCACAGAGCTGAAATTTGGATGAAGCTTAAGTGATTATGTCCAAGCTAACAGAGGGACCACACTATGAGATGACAGAATTGGTTTTGGCCATTTTTGTGTCAGTAAAACAGATTATAGGTTCACTGGGCCTGGTTTCTGTTTGTGGCATAGATGTGTGAACAGAAGAGGGAACATATGATAGACACCTGTGATCTCTGCCAGTCCATGGAAAAATACAGTGTCGATAAAAAGTACTCATCCCCCCACCCCCCAGAAGTTCTCATGTTTTATTGTTTTACAAAATTCAATCACGGTGGATTTAATTTGACTTTTTTGACACTGATCAACAAAAAATGACTCTTTCATATCAAGGTGAAAACAGATCTTTACAAAGTGATCTTAATTAATTATAAATATAAAACACAAAATAATTGATTGCATAAGTATTCACCCTTCTTTAATATGGCACACTAAATCATGACAGGTGCAGGCAATTGGTTTTAGAAGTCACAGTTAGTTAAATGGAGGTCATCTGTGTGCAATCAAGGTGTTTCAATTGATTGTAGTAAAAATATTCCTGTATCTGGAAGGTCCAACTGCTGGTGAGTCAGTATCCTGGTAAAAGCTACACCATGAGGACAAAAGAACACTCCAAGCAACTCTGTGAAAAAGGTTATTGAAAAGCACAAGCCAGGAGATGGATACCAGAGAATTTCCAAGTCACTGAATATCCCTTGGAGTACAGTTAAGTTAATCATCAAGAAGTGGAATACAGCTGTATTCCCCCAGGCTGTGAGACTTCCGAAACTGTCCTCAAAAACTGAGTGACTGTCCAGGGGCCTAGTGAGGGAGCCCACCAAGACCTATGACAACTCTAGAGGAGTTATAAGCTTCAGTGGTTGAGATGGGAGAGATTGCACATACAACTGTTGCCTGAGTGCTTCACCAGTCAGAGCTTTATGGGAGAAGAGGCAAAGAGAAAGCCTCTGATGGGGAAAAAAGCTCACATGAAATCTCAGCTGGAATTTAGCAGAAGGCATGTGGGAGTCTCTGAAGTCACCTTAAAGAAGGTTCTGTGGTATGATGAAACCAAGATGGAACTTTATTTTGGTCATCAGACTAAACGCTATGTTTGGTGGAAGGCAAACATTGTACATCATCAAAAACACACCATCACTACTGTGAAGCATGGTGGTGGTTGTATCATGCTGTGGGGACGCTTCACTGTAGCAGGCCCTGGAAGGCTTGTGAAGGTAGAGGGTAAAATGAAAGCAGCAAAATACAGGGAAACCCTGGAGGAAAACCTGATGCAGTCCGCAAAAGAATTGCGACTTGAGGGATGATTTGTTTTCCAGCAAGACAATGACCCCAAGCATAAAGCTGGATAAAGGAATGGCTTAAAAACAACAAAGTTAATTGCCTGGAGTGGCCAAGTCTGAGATGTGAGAAGATTGCATAGCTGGATTTATTCGCACTGGTATGCTGGAAGGCCGGCTGGTGGTGCAGTGACACCAGCACCGGACTCCAGAGCGAAGGTTCCCAAGTTCGAACCCAGTCAGGCCTTCCTGGGCATGCTTTCCATTCGTGCTGGGTTGAATGTCGAGCTCGCAACTCAGCCTCGTATTTTTAAAAAAAAGACTGTGCTGTGAGAAGGATGTGGGGGACCACTCACAGAATCTTTCTTCCAAGACAACCACTTGAAAAGTGGTTGCTGAGGCTCTGGCAGAGTATGGCACACAAAAGAAAAAATGCAGGAAGCTGAAGCCTTTTGCAGAAGTTTATAAAATTTTTAACTTCAAGTTTTTCTTCATTCTATAGAACACATGTATACAGCTAAACAAAACAACATTACTTTGGGACCAAGGTGAAAAACAGTGTATAGAGTATAAAATAATATTATTAACACAATATTAACAGATAATAAAAATATGTTGTAAGTGTACAAGTTGGCACAAAGTGTTGTATAGTTAAATATACAAGTATATCATAAATAACGTGTACTGGGTGGTAGCAGGCTGCTAAGAAATCTCCCAGCTGGGGAAAGATGGTTAGAATCTTTTTCCCAGGACAGGTTAGCCTAGAACTAAAGGGCATAGGTTTAAGATGAGAGGAGAGAAATTCAAAGCAGACTTGAGGGGCAAGTTTTTTTTATATAGTTATATAGAACAAGCTGCCAGAGGTGGTGGTAAAAATAGATACATTTATAATGGTTTTTTGCGTCTGTATTTACTAAGGAAACTGGCATGGAGTCTATGGAAATAAGACAAACAAGTAGTGAGGTCATGGAACCTATACAGATTGAAGAGGAGGAGGTGCTTGCTATCTTGAGGCAACTCAGAGTAGATATATCCCCAGGACCTGACAGGGTATTCCCTGGGACCTTGAAGGAGACTAGTGTTGAAATTGCAGGGGCCCTGGCAGATATATGTAAAATGTCGGTATCTACGGGTAAGGTGCTGGAGGATTGGAGGATAGCTCATGTTGTTCTGTTGTTTAAAAAAGGCTCT
This sequence comes from Mobula hypostoma, assembly GCF_963921235.1. Taxonomy (NCBI): domain Eukaryota; kingdom Metazoa; phylum Chordata; class Chondrichthyes; order Myliobatiformes; family Myliobatidae; genus Mobula; species Mobula hypostoma. The sequence continues at coordinate 85,885,708 of NC_086105.1, read as the reverse complement.
AAAAGTAACCCAGGAAATTATAGGCCAGTAAGTTTGATGTTGGTAGTAGGTAAGTTATTGGAAGGAGTACTAAGAGATAGGATCTACAAGTAACACACACAAAAAATGCTGGTGAACGCAGCAGGCCAGGCAGCATCTATAGGAAGAGGTACAGTCGATGTTTCGGGCCGAGACCCTTTGTCAGGACTAACTGAAAGAAGAGATAGTAAGTGATTTGAAAGTGGGAGGGGGAGGGGAGAAGACAGGAGGGGGAGGGAGAGGGATGGAGCTAGGAGCCAAGGATCTACCTGTATTTGGAGAGACAGGGACTTATTAGGGAGAGTCAACATGGCTTTGTGTGTGATAGGTCATGTTTAACAAATCTATTAGAGTTTTTCGAGAAGGTTACCAGGAAAGTGGATGAAGGGAAGGCAGTGGATATTGTCTACATGGACTTCAGTAAGGCCTTTGACAAGGTCCCACATGGGAGGTTAGTTAGGAAGATTCAGTCGCTAGGTATACATGGAGAGGTAGTAAATGGGATTAGACATTGACTCAATGGAAGAAGCCAGAGAGTGGTAGTGGAGGATTGCCTCTCTGAGTGAAGGCCTGTGACTAGTGGTGTGCCACAGGGATCAGTGCTGGGTCCATTGTTATTTGTCATCTATACCAATGATCTGGATGATAATGTGGTAAATTTGATCAACAAATTTGCTGATGATACAAAGATTGGAGGTGTAGTGGACAGTGAGGAAGGTTTTCAAAGCTTGCAGAGGGATTTGGACCAGCTGGAAAAATGGGCTGAAAAATGGCAGGTGGAGTTTAATACAGACAAGTGTGAGGTATTGCACTTTGGAAGGACAAACCAAGGTGAACATACAAGGTAAATGGTAGGGCACTGAGGAGTGCAGTAGAACAGAGGATTCTGGGAATACAGATACAAAATTCCCTAAAAGTGGCGTCACAGGTAGATAGGGTTGTAAAGAGAGCTTTTGGCACATTGGCCTTTATAAATCGAAGTATTGAGTATAAGAGTTGGAATGTTATGGTGAAGTTGTGGTAAGGCATTGGTGAGGCCGAATTTGGAGTATTGTGTGCAGTTTTGGTCACCAAATTACAGGAAGGATATTAATAAGGTTGAAAGAGTACAGAGAATGTTTACAAGGATCTTGCTGGGACTTGAGAAAGTGAGTTACAGAGAAAGGTTGAATAGGTTAGGACTTTATTCCCTGGAGCGTAGAAGAATGAGGGGAGATTTGATAGAGGTATATAAAATTATGATGGGTATAGATAGAGTGAATGCAAGCAGACTTTTTCCACTAATGCTGGGGGAGAAAAAAACCAGAGGACATGGGTTGAGGGTGAAGGGGGAAAAGTTTAAAGGGAACATTAGCAGGGCTTTTTCACACAGAGTGGTGGGAGTGTGAAATGAGCTGCCAGATGAAGTGGTAAATGCGGGCTCACTTTTAAGAAAAACTTGGACAGGTGCATGGATGAGAGGTGTATGGAGGGATATGGTCCAGGTGCAGGTCAGTGGGACTAGGCAGAAAAATGGTTTGACACAGCCAAGAAGGGCCAAAAGGCCTGTTTCTGCACTGTAATGTTCTATGGTTCTATAATGTCTAAAAGACACTTAAATAGTTGGATGGGAGAGATGCAGGAAAATGAGATTAATGTTGATAGGCATCATGGTTGGTGAATTGGGCTGAAGGGGCTCTGTCTGTGCTGTACAATACTATGATTCTAGATTAGTGTTTCCCAACCTTTTTCCCCAAAGCCCCTCTAAAGCACTTTCATACTGCCAATGCCCCTCTTCAGCACAATATACTTTCTGACGCCCCCATAGTGTAAAAACATGTCTACCATATGCTAACATGAGAAAAATGATTCGGCTTTAAATTTTTATTTGTCTTTAAACCTAGCTTACACAGTACCTGTGCATTGTACAGCAGCTTTTTCAACTTATGAATTTCAATAATTTCTTCTTGAAAGCTCTCTTCCTGTTCTTCCACCTTGCAAAGAAATGGGTTAATTACCCAGTCCAGGATTTCCAGATCGTTCAAATCCTTGAATCAATTCTGAAAATCCTTCTTCAGTGACTGCAGGTGTAAGCAGTACTCTTGCAAATGACCATCTGTGAAAGAGAATGCCATACTTTCCATGCAGGGAAACTGTAAGAGTATTCTTTTCCCAATGATATTTCCTATTTTCCAATAACAGTGGACGCTGCATTTTTTGCCTGAATTAAACTGGCATTCTCACCCTGCTGTTTCATATTTAGAATGTTCATTTTGTCATATAAATCAGCTAGGAATGCCACATCTCCACATAGAAGTTAACCTTGTTTCCCATGCTCTTGTCAACTTTGAGCAAAAATTCAACCACAGTATTGAAAAGATCAAATAAACGTTTTAAGCTACAGGATTTTGACAGCCAACACGCTTCAGTGTGAAGAAGCAAGCCTTCAAGTTCTTCATCATTATCTTGGCATAACCATTAAAATATTCTGCTATTTAATGAATGAGCTTTAATTTTGTTGATAGCAGATATTACAAGAGTCGTGCTTGAAAAAAATCGCTGTCTGAGGTTTTTGGCTGTGAGATATTAATGATGAATTACACAATGGATTGCAAACAGACTTGGAATTTCTTTATTCATAAATGCCACTAAACCAGCATAGCAACCTGTTATATGTGGTGCTCCATCTGTTGCCCATGAAATCATGTTCCTAATCAGAATGCTTTTACCCTCAATATACATTTTGAGCTTGTTGTAGATTGATTTTCCATTTTACAAAAGAGAATCTCTTAAATTTTTCCATTTTTGATAAACTGTACATATGCCATTAGCAATGCCTCATTGTCTCACACAGTTGGCTCATCCATTTGTATCCTAAATTCTGCTTTTTATAGCTCTGTTCATAGTTGATACTCAATGTCTTCACTCATTTCATCAATATGACGAGCTACAGAGTTATTACTCAGAGGAATTGATTTTAAAATACTGTTATCCATTTTGAGAACAGTGGTGAACACTTCTGATATAGCAGGCATTATTAATCTTTCACCAATTATATGAGATTTTCCACACTTTGCTATAAGAAGCAATGAGATCACTATCGAGGTCATTTTTAGCTTTCTTGGGAAATAACTCGAATGAGCAATGCTTTTCAAATGCTTCTTTCATCTTCTAGAACTGAGTAATACCATAAGAAACCTTTTCAGCGTGTCTTTTACCGAAGTGTTCCTGCAATTTTCATAGTTTCATGGCTTCATTAGACAGTACAGTATTAAATTGAGATGCTGGGGCATTGCTGATCTGACGGGAGTGGAATAAAACCATATTCCAGCTCTGTAATATGGTATTAACACACTTCCTGTAGTTTCTGTTAGCAGATTAGCTTTGAGCTTCACCGCCTTCAGGCTCATAGAGATCGCGCCGTTTGTATTTATCCTTCATTAACAGGGCTAAATTAAAATAAAAAATTAACACAAACTGGGAATGCCTGTCGGATGTTGATGATAGCAGTGAGTTGACACAGATGGAACGATTGTAGCAGCACACAAAGGAATGAGAGGCAAAGATGAAAGCAGCGAAAATTATGTTGCTAGGGATTCAGACTGGAATCTGAATGTTAGTCAGGATAGAGCTGGTGTTCGGCAAGCTACCTTTATACTATTCCATTTGGCATGACTGATCAATCACGTAAGGCCTCATCATATCCAAAGATGGTTCTTGACTGCACATAGGAAGCCAAGGTCACTTTGAACATCTCAAGAGGAATCCTCAGGGTCAACAGGTTCACTGATCGGCTCCATTTCACCATTTGGTTCCGGCCAGCACTGTATCGCTGCATGAACTGTTTTCTGTAGATCTGTAGAGAAAGTTGAGAGGGCGTACTTGACTTACCAACTGTTAAATTGCATGAACTCATTTCATACCATGAGTCAAGAGGAACTATTAGACACCCTGGTTGCTAATTTATGCATCCCCAATAACGTCTGTTTGGTTGGTAAGGTGGAATGAGTTTCCCGAGTTTCAGGCGTGTTGTGACGATGGATGCTCTCCATCTGCAGGGCTATGATTCTTCCTGTGTTCCAGTGCCTCATCTTTCTTTTTTGGAAAAGCCTGCTGTAGTGGTTGGTCAATTCTTGTGCCTCGTTAGGGTGCCGCTTACTACCCCCCCAAGAAACTTGTATCCTCCCCTCAATGCCTTCTATTTCCCCTAATGAGGTGTAACCACCCTCATTGGGAATCATAGTTCTAGATGATGGAGTCCAGGAAAAACATTTAGTTGAGTTCTGCCATCTGGTATTACTGGGAATATTCAAGATAGAGATATGATGGTTGTGCAAATAAGTGGAATATTTCTCTAAGACGGCTGTTAAATTCCAAGGAGAATATGATTCATATTAAGATAACATCATCATATGATTCATATTAAGATAACATCATCAAAATAATGTGATTATAGCTGGGAAGTAGAATGTGATTACTGCTATATAGGTTATAGCAATGGAAAAAACAGTAAAGATCATTTGCTCCTCAAGATAAATGGATTAGAGATGGAATCAGAGAGACTGATGATAACAGTAATGAGGTCATCACCGATGAATCGGTGGGGGGGAGGGCTGAACACATGGATTGTTTCATGCAGTGATTGCTGTCTTGACTTTCATTTTCAGCTTGACTAATAATTACAGACTCTCTTGTGAAAGAGGAGTCCATTCACACTAGTGTCCCTCTCTTTATACAGCACAAAACAGGCCCTTCAGACCAACTTGCAATGCCAGCTAAGATATCTAACTGAGCTAGTCCCACCCAGTTGCACACATTTGACCCATATCCCTGTAAATCATTCCTATCCATGTACTTGTCTAAGCATCTTTTAAACATTGTAATTGTGACTGCCTCTGCTGCTTCCTCAGGCAGGTTGTTCTATAAACCCATCATTAACGACCCTCAGATCCCCTTTAAATCTTACTGCTTTCACCTTAAAGCTATACTCTGTAGTTTTAGACTTCCCTGTGCTGTGGAAAGAAAAACTGTGACCTTATCTTTGCATGAGAAACTTCTGCAGATGCTGGAAATCCAAGTGATGAAGGACTGTAAAAAAAATTGAGAAGTCAGAGTAAGAAGGTGGGGGAAAGTGGTAGGTGATAGATGAAATTGGGAGAAGGGAGGGGTGAGGTAAAGAGCTGGGAAGTTGATTGGTGAAAGAGATGAAGGGCCTGAGAAGGGGGATTCTGATAGGGAAGGGTAGAAGACCATGGAAAAAAGGGAAGAGGGAGCAGCACCAAAGGAAAGTGATGGGCAGGTAAGGAGATAAGGTGAGAGAGGGAAACAAGATTGGAGACTAATGAAGGGGAGGGGCAATTACCAGAAGTTGGAGAAATCTATGTTCATGCCAGATGGAATATAAGGTGTTGTTTCTCCAGCCTGAGTGTGCCTCATCGCGGCCATTGACTGACAGACAACCTTATCTTTACCCCTCATGATTCTACAAGATCTATAAAGTTCTATACCTCTATTAAGTGACACCTCAGCCTTCTTTGCTCCAGGAAAAAAGCCCTAGCCTATCCAGTCTCTTCTTGTAATTCAAGCCCTCCAGTGCTGTTAGCATCCTTGTGAATCTTTTCTACACCCTATCCAACTTAATGACATCCTTCCTATAGTCAGAGAACCAGAACTACACACAATACTTCAGGTGAAGTCTTATCTGTAACACAACGTCCCAACCTTTGTACTCAATACCTTGACCAATAAACTATGCCCAACACTTGTCTGACTGACACTTTCAGAATCAGAATCAGGTTTAATATCACCGGCATGTTGTGAAATTCGTTAACTTTGTGGCAGCAGTACATTGCAATACATGATAAATACAAAAAAATAACTGAATTACAGTCAATATATTTGCATATATTAAATAATTAGTTAAAATAAGTAGTATAAAAAGAGATATAAGTAAAACAGTTTGTTCATGGGTTCAATATCCATTTAGAGATTGGATGGCACAGGGGAAGAAGCTTTTCGTGAATCACTGAATGTGAGTTATCTGGTTAAGTTAAATTACCAGTGGCTTATTCTGAAATTTATCAGGAACCCCCAAGACAAGAGTTGAACCTGATTAATTAGTTTTGGTTAATGAAGTAGAAATTGGATTTAGTCCCTTTGTAGGAATTTGTCTACAGATGTATTCTGTAGGTTGGGCATACCCAAGTGTTTGAAATTGACTGAAAATAACATCAAGTACAGTTTACCATGCAGGGTTTAACATTGCAAATCAGTTATCCACAGCAAAACTTAATCCTATTAATGCAAAACTGTAGTTCATAACAGCTGGGTGACAAAGCGATTATAGCAGCCTGCTCAAGCTAACATAAGGAATGTGTTAGGTAGTTGTTTCTGTTCCAAGTCAGATGAAATAAAATATGCGTCATAGGGATAGACGTTTGGCTAACCGTTCTGATGCTTTGTCCATTACAGAGGGCGTACAATGAGACACGGGCCTCTGCAAACCTGCAGAACCTGAAGGTGGTTTCCCCGCTTGCCTGGTGACCTGAACAATGCTTCTGCAATCCCAGCACAGATTTTCCAAACAGTGCAATGTTGTTTGATGAAGTAAGATGATGGACGGGCCCAGTAATGGAATCTCTGTGTGTAATGACAGCGCTCAATAAAGTAGTGTCCATTTGGAAGCTGCATCACCAAAATCAACTAGGTAACGGCACACTATCAGAGCTTGATGGATTCAGTGCACATCTAATGCCTGCCATATGGCTGCCCCCAACTTGTATATTAGGAATATGTTTGATACTTAAGTAAAAGCAGATCCTAAAACTGACCGCAGAGAAGTTAACGGTGTTTCCTCAATAAGAGTTCTATTAGCAGTTCCTTTGAGAAACTTGATCACATAACCAAGGAACAGTGCAATACTGTTATTTCCTTCCCTCTTCTCCTTACTTTATGTTCACTTCACTCTTTCAATGACCCCAAATTCAGAAGTTCCTCCAGTACCTCTTGTTTATCTTTGGTTGATAGTAACTCTCACATCCCCCACCCTAAATAACCAATGAAATGGAAACCAGAGCCAGCACCAAAGCACCCATGTCAGTCTTGGTAATTGTTTGAACAGATAAGTCCAGGTAGAAATTGCAGCATTTGTGCGCATGGTTGAATTTGGAGAGATGGGCTCCAAATTAGTGATTCCATGTGGACGGGTGGGTAAGGCAGAGGATTCAGTCCTGGGTGTGTGGAGACAGGAACTCACCCGCTGCCAGATGAAGAAAAGCTGAGGCTCATCTTCTTCATATCATCATCCTAGTAGTTGTATGATGAGCAATAATATCTGCTTTTAACACTAAAATGTCTGTGATTTAATTTTTGGGCATGTGGCTAAAAGCCCTTTTTCATATGTGACAAGTCCAGGTAGACCAGATGAAGTAAGACTTTCCTGCCACACTGCAATGAATAATTTGATGAAATGTTAACAGTAATTAGGAGATTACATATAGAGCTCCAGGACTGGGATGAAATTATTCAGTTATAGTTTTTCTCAATCACCATCCTACTCAGATATTGTCTGATACACATGGAGGCACAACCAGGTCCTCAGATGTTTGGCATGCATTGTGGAGAAGCAAAGGCTGAGCAACCACTCTTAAGCCCCACATGACTGGAAGAACCACCATCCCCTTTGTCTAGCGAGGACAGACAGTGCCACCCTCAGTGACACAGTTGGTGTCAGGCTTACTGGAGCCTGCTCATGCCTGGAACATAGCTGTTGACCTTAACAAAAGGCTAATATTTTCCCCGGAGATAGCCACTACCACCCTCAGACCAGACTAGGTCTTGTGGTCCAGCAGTCTGAAGGCTGTAGTAATCGCAGAACTCACAGTGCCCTGGGAAGATGCAGTCTGCGAGGCGTATGAGTGGAAACATGTAAGATATGCTGAGCTGGCCACAGAGGCTAAGCAGCGTGGATGGAAAGTGCAGGTTTTCCCAGAAGAGGTTGGCACAGAGGATTTGTGGCTACTTCCATGGTCAGATGCCGAAAGGATTGGGGATCCGAGGCCAGGGCCGGCAGCAAGCTATAAAAGAACTCTCAGAGGTAGCCGAGTGAAGCAGCACTGGTTATGGATGAAGAGGAGTGATGACAGCTAGGCCCTAAAATGACCCATGAGTGGCCGGATGTGAAGGGGGTGCACCTGGGACGCCAGGTCGCACTGTTGAGTCCCCTAGAGATGTAGTGTGCTAAATTAGCGATACATCTAAGAAGGTGGGATGTGCCCACCTGATGACCCCTGGGAAACATATGCCACCCACCACGCCCCACTTCAAGATCTCTATGCTATGACCCGAGTTAGGACCTGCTTATTAATGGGATTGAAACTTCTAGTCCTATTTGCTCAAACTGAGGTGGTGATGCTATCTGTGATCAGTCTATCAACAATCAACGTTCTTGCTTCTGGAATTGAATAATGGGAAATTGGGACATGATTCTGGAACTAGCAGAAGGACTCCCCAGCTTAAAAGGAACTAAGATATAGAGGAGCCTATTGGTTACTAATGCCCAAGCTGTAGTCTGTAGCCTGCTTTCCTGACACTTGCGAGGTAGTATGGACATTTGTAACACCAAGATCTCTCAGAATTCATCCCTAAATATTTTAGTTAACATCATTGCTATGTCTCCTATTGTGTGAGGAATTACATAGGATATATAATATTGAAACAGTCCATTTGGTCCAGCCAGTCCTTACTAGCATTTATGGTCCACGCATGCCTCCTGTCTTACCTCACCTACCTCAATTAGCTTAACCTTCAATACCTTTTTGTCATACAGCCTGCCCAAACTCCTCTTCAATGTATCTACACTATTTGCTTTAACAGATACAGTACCTTCGGGACTGAGTTTCATATTCTCACCGTTACTTTGGAGTAAGAGGTTCTTCTGAATTCCTTGGGCAAAGGTGAATTACTTAGGCCTCTATTTCTGCTCTTCCTCACAAGTGCAAATATTCTTTTTGTCAAGGGCTTTCACCATTCTAAAGATCTCTATTGGGTTATCACAAAGTAATTATTTTCAAGAGAAGTGAGATCCAGTCTGTTCATCCTTATACATATACACTAGGCTTTCTGGTATTGTTTCCTGTAAATCCTTCTGCACACTCTCCAGAGCCTCTGCATTACCATATGGTAACTTGAACTATACATGGTATACCTTGTTTTTTTCACTTATGGCCTTCCTAACCTGTAGCATAACCTCTAGTGACTGGTGTCTTAGTACTTCCTGGTCCCTTTATGCTTTGAGATCGATTGTAATCCTTTGTTATAAGGGACTCTCTTCTTTCTACCAGAATGCATTACCTTCCATTTTTATGTATTAAACTTCATTTGCCAATTATTTGCTCTTTCTCCTTATGATTGTCTTCCTAGATAATAATTATCCCTCCAGTTTGTATTGCATGTAGATCTAGAAATTATGTTCCTGATCCGAGGGTGTAGAGCATTAAAAGCTGAGAACAGCGGAGGTCCCACACTGATCCTTTAGGAGCACCACTACTCCCCCTCTCCAATGATAGTTAGCTATCCCTTTTCCCACAGTCTTCTTTATGAAATGCCAGCTAGCAATGCATATTCTGACTTTATTAATTAGGAGTACTTCTGTGAAGGGCCTTTGAAAATTTGTCTAAATGTTATTATTATTATTATTACTAGTAGATTTACTAGTTATTCATATTATTAAACTTCATTGGATGCTCACTCCTTGGAAAATCTTGATTCCACAACCACTCACTTTCTAAATCTTTTTCTTATTTGGACATGACATGTAACTGTACCTGGAACAATAATGAATAAATTGGAAAAGGTTAGTTCTTAAGGGTGGGCTGAAAATTTACTCTTATGGTCGGTGTTCGGCCTTATTGTATTTACTGTAGTTATTCAGTAATCTATGGTTTCTTCCTGAAAAACTACAGAGAGCTTTGTAATCCCAAGAAGCCTTTGGGAGATTTGCTATGTAGGTATCAAGATACCAGGAGAGGTAGAAAGATAAAATTACATTTAAAATGATGAATTGTTTCCTGTGAGCTTTGTGACTAAAAGTACTATTTATTCAAATAATGTAATCTTTATTTACCTTTAATCTTACTTAATCCTCTCAATACATTGGAGTTCTCTTGTTTGCCCAGCTTGAAGTGCCTCATTGATTGGATCAATGTGCTTAATGGTTATGTATCCAGTTCTGTTGACACTTGGCACACATGAAGTCTTTGGCCATGGTCCCTCAGATGGTGGCACACAATCTTTTATTGGATCAACAGCTTGTCTTAACCCAACCTGCTTACTTTTTATGTAAGGTCCACCCTGTCTTTTCAATGAGTGATTCATTGCCCCAATCCGTTGTGAAACATGCATGAAGATCAAAACCCTCTGAATTGCACTGGGTCTTAGTTCTGCCCCAAAGCTATATCCTACAGTGTTGATGCACAGAAAAGAAGTGCCTCAAGCTAGTGGGTGTCAGCTTCCGTCAAGAGCAGTCTCCCCTGTCATTACATACTCTGGTCACATTAAAGTGGCATTCCACCTGGATGGAGTCTGGTCTGTTAACCACATTACCTGTTAGAATATTGGAAGGACTCCAAGGCAGGGTCACAACATGGGCCATTGTGATCTTTGTACTTAAAACTTACAATGCAAATACATCTTAGTTAAATTAAACAAACCTTTCTTCTGTCATGATCTTCTCCTGAAAATGCTGGAGAGTATTCCACAAGCACCAACTTGGTACCTCATCCTGGCAACCATCCTTCAGGTGTGGGTCTGTAAAGTGGATGTGGACAGGTACTGTAATTGAGGCTTCTCATTCTTTTCATGCCTGGTGCCCATGTGCTTCCACTGTCCAGCATATGTTACAGGACATTGGCTGGGTGATGTATCTGCTTAACCTTACCATCAAGGTCATTAAGTTGGCACAGCCCAGACCTTCAACCTGTGACCTACAGCAGGGGTATATCCAGTGCTTTGTATGGAGGCATTGTGTTTCCAAATATACATTGATGAATCATCATGAGTAGATCCCTGAAGCACATGCAAGGTGAACATGAGGAGTCAAACTCTAAACTTTTCCAGGCAAGGGCAACCTCTAAACCCAAAGGCACTGTGCACCATTTGCTGTTTCATATTAGCTTCCACATCTCACTTGTGCTATGGGATATTTGACAGAGTTTTGGCAAGCTAATAAAGACAGCATTGTATTCAAGACCTTGCTTCATTTCTTCTGCAGTGACAAATAATGTTCAGTATTTTAAATATCACATCACATTGTGCATCACTGGATGGAAAGTAAATTACCCCACCTGAAATCTCACTGGGGAATGTGAGGCCTCGGTACAGTGGCAAAAGGGTGAAGTTGATGAGCTGTCCTTTGGGCAACCATGTTCTGATTAGATCTGAGCTAACCACTCAGTGATTCCCTGGAACTCTGCGGACCATCAGGTCTGTGTTTACAGAATAAATATGTTATAAAACTGTTGCTGCTGGAGACTGGGTTCACGCTTATTTTTCACTTTGTATTGTACATGTCTTAGTAATTAAAGTTGGCAATAAAAGTTAGTTGGAATCCTCTATCTGTCTTTGGAATTAATACTGAAATCTACTGATAGCTTCAACATCACGACCTAGTGCTTCAAACAAAAGCTGAATCTCAACCTTTTGATTTCTCGTCAGCCATTGAAATTGTCTTCCTCCCAATCTTATTTGTTACCCCTTCCTTCACCACAAGATTTTTTTTCTCTTATCGTTGAGTGCTCCCTAGATGAGTTCCTTTTCAATATGGAGCTGTTTTTGTTGGAAGGAAAATCCTTGTGATTTCTCCCCATTATATTACAGAGGCAGTACCAACAGTAGGTTGCTACTTGTTTTATAGCAGCAATCACCCAATAAATAGCGCCTTAACCCAGATCAAGTAGGATCTGGCAGAGCACACAAATGAAATCCAATAAACTAAGAGAAAAAATAACACAGGGAGTCTCTAAAATTCACAATCCAAGGGTCCCAATCTAAAATTTTGATTGAAGTTTTCTGGAATGAATCAGGAAGCACTGTTGCAGGAAACTGGTACTGGAATTTGTGACTGAGAGGGACACATGGCCTGTTCATATTGCTTCTGTTCCACTGTTCAAACAACATTGATAAACTCAGTTGCTGAGTTTAAATGCAAGAATGATAAATTTTGTCAAGCAATGGTGTTAAAGGGCATGTGGAATCAACTGCAATCTTGGAAACATAGAAAACATACAGCACAATACAGGCCCTTCGGCCCACAAAGCTGTGCCGAACATGTCCCTACCTTACAACTATCTAGGCTTTACCCATAGCCCTCTATTTTTCTAAGCTCCATGTAGCCATCCAGGAGTCTCTTAAAAGACCCTATTGTTTCCGCCGCCGCCGGCAGCCCATTCCACGCACTCACCACTCTCTGCGTAAAAAACTTACCCCTGGCATCTCCTCTGTACCTACTTCCAAGCACCTTAAAACTATGCCCTCTCGTGCTAGCCATTTCAGCCCTGGGGAAAAGCCTCTGACTATCCACACGAACAATGCCTCTCATTATCTTGTACATCTCTATCAGGTCACCTCTCATCCTCTGTCACTCCATGGAGAAAAGACTGAGTTCACTCAACCTATTCTCATAAGACATGCTCCTTAATCCAGGCAACATACTTGTAAATCACCTCCGCACCCTTTCTCTGGTTTCCATGTCCTTCCTATAGCGAGGCAACCAGAATTGAGCACAGTACTCCAAGTGGGGTCTGATCAGGGTCCTATATAGCTGCAACATTACCTCTCGGCTCTTAAACTCAATCCCATGATTGATGAAGGCCAATGCATGGTATGCCTTCTTAACCACAGAGTCAACCTGCACAGCAGCTTTTAGTGTCCTATGGACTTGGACCCCAAGATCCTCCTGATCCTCCACACTGCCAAGAGTCTTACCATTAATACTATATTCTGCCATCATATTTGACCTACCAAGATGAACCACCTCACACCTATCTGGGTTGAACTCCATCTGCAACTTCTCAGCCCAGTTTTGCATCCCATCAATGTCCCATTGTAATCTCTGACAGCCCTCCACACTATCCACAACACCCCCAACCTTTGTGTCATCAGCAAATTTACTAACCCATCCCTGCACTTCCTCATGCAGGTCATCTATAAGAATCACGAAGGGTAGGTGTCCCAGAACAGATCCCTGAGGCACACCACCAGTCACTGGCCTCCGTGCAGAATATGACCTGCCTACAACCACTCTTTGCATTCTGTGGGCAAGCCATTTCTGGATCCACAAAGCAATGTCCCCATGGATCCCATGCTTCCTTACTTTCCCAATAAGCCTTGCATGGGGTACCTTGTCAAATGCCTTGCTAAAATTCATATACAAATCTACGGCTCTACCTTCATCAATGTGTTTAGTCACATCCTCAAAAAATTCAATCAGGCGCGTAAGGCATGACCTGCCTTTCACAAAGCCATGCTGACTATTCCTAATCATATTATGCCTTTCCAAATGTTCATAAATCCTGCCTCTCAGGATCTTCTCCATCAATTTACCAACCACTGAAATAAGACTCACTGGCCTATAATTTCCTGGGCTATCCCTACTCCCTTTCTTGAATAAGGGAACAACATCCACAACCCTCCAATTCTCCGGAACCTCTCCCGTCCTGATTGATGATGCAAAGATCATTGCCAGAGGCTCAGCAAACTCCTCCCTCGCTTCCCACAGTAGCCTGGGGTATATCTCATCCAGTCCCAGTGATTTTATCCAACTTGATGCTTTCCAAAAGCTCCAGCACATCCTCTTCCTTAATATCTACATGCTCAAGCTTTTCAGTCCGCTGCAAGTCATCCCTACAATCATCAACAACCTTTTCCGTAGTGAATACTGAAGCAAAGTATTCTTTAAGTACCTCCGCTATTTCCTCCAGTTCCACACACACTTTTTCACTGTCACACTTGATTGGTCCTATTCTCTCACGTCTTATCCTCTTGCTCCTCACATACTTGTAGAATGCTTTGGGGTTTTCCTTAATCCTGTTGGACAAGGTCTTCTCACAGCCCCTTCTAGCTCTCCTAATTTTATTCTTAAGCTCCTTCCTGCTAGCCTTATAATCTTCTAGATTTCTATCATTACCTAGTTTTTTGAACTTTTTGTAAGCTCTTCTTTTCTTCTTGACTAGATTTACAACAGCCTTTGTACACCATGGTTCCTGTACCCTCCCATCTTTTCCCTGTCTCATTGGAACGTACCTACTCAGAACCCCACGCAAATATCCCCTGAACATTTGCCACATTTCTTCCATACATTTCCCGGAGAACATCTGTTCCCAATTTATGCTTCCAAGTTCCTGCCTGATAGCCTCATATTTCCCCTTACTCCATTTAAATGTTTCCCTAACCTGTCTGTTCCTATCCATCTCCAATGCTATGGTAAAGGAAGATAAGAAAGCTCAATGGGATACCTCTAAGTTAAATAAATAAATACAATTATTCTATTGTACTATTGTTCCCGCGTTAACATAAGATGCAAAATTTATCCTGAAGAAGCCATGTTCGGAATACTCTGTAAAGTTCTGCTCACCCTGATGTAGGAAGGATGTCATTACACTTGAAAGGGTGCAACAAAAATTTACGTGCAAGTTACTGGAACTGGAGGGTTTGGGTTATAAGGAGAGGCAAAATAGACCTAGAATCTTTTGTTTATCTGGAGTGAAGGAGGCTGAGGGTGACCTTCTGGAGGTTTATAAAATCTGAGGGGCATAAATAAGGCGTGTGACGTTGGGCAGTGAAGCGCGGAAGATTTAAAAGGAACACAGCCTTATACAACGGGCAGTGTCGCTTGCGGGCTGTGGAGTGAGCCAGGAGCAGAGTGAAGGCCTAAGGGCTTTGGCTCAATGGGCTTAGGCAGAAGCGGGCAAGGGGGCGAAGGTTTGGTTTTCATTTTTTTCTGTTATTTGAGGAGAGGGGGAAGTATGATTGTGAGGGCAGCTTGTTGTTCTCGGTGTCTGATGTGGGAGGTCCTGAAGTCTCCTAGCCTTCTGGACGTCCACATCTGTGCTAGGTGCGCCGAGATGCAGCTGCTAAGGAACCGCGTTACGGAACTGGAGCCACAGCTCGATGACTTTCGTCTGGTCAGCAAGAGTGAGGAGTTGATAGAGAGGAGTTACAGGCAGATGGTCACACCGGGGCCACGGGAGGCAGACAAGTGGGTTACGGTTAGGAGGGGGAAGGGGAAGAGTCAGGTACTAGTGAGTACCCCAGTGGCTGTGCCCCTTGACAATAAGTAATCCTGTTTGAGTACTGTTGGGAGAAGCAACAGTGGCCGTGCCTCTGGCACAGAGTCCGGCCCTGTAGCTCAGAAGGGTAGGGAAAGGAAGAGGAGGGCAGTAGTAATAGGGGACTCGATAGTTAGGGGGTCAGATAGATGATTCTGTGGATGCAGTCCGGAGACCTGGATGGTACTTTGCCTCCCTGGTGCCAGGGTCCGGGATGCTTCTGATCGCGTCCAAGAGATCATGAAGTGGGAGGGAGAGGAGCCAGAGGTCGTGGTACATATAGGTACCAATGACATAAGGGAAAAGGGAGGAGATCCTGAAAGGAGAATATAGGGAGTTAGGAAGGGAGTTGAGAAGAAGGACCGCAAAGGTAGTAATCTGAGGATTACTGCCTGTGCCACGCAACAGTGAGAGTAGGAATGGAATGAGGTGGAGGATAAATGCGTGGCTGAGGGATTGGAGCAGGAGGCAGGGATTCAAGTTTTTGGATCATTGGGACCTCTTTTGGCGCAGGTGTGACCTGTACAAAAAGGATGGGTTGCACTTGAATCCTAGGGTGACCAATATCCTGGTGGGGAGATTTGCGAGGGCTACTGAGGAGACTTTAAACTAGAATGGTTGCAGGGTGAGAATCAAATTGAAGAGACTAGGAGAGAGGAGGTTAGTTCACAAATAGAGAAAGCTAGTAGACAGTGTGTGAGGGAGGATAGGCAGGGGACAGAGATCAGGAGCACTCAGACCAAAGATGTAGGGGACAAGGAAGAAAAAGATAACAAAGTTGTTTGCTCCATTAAGGATAAACAGAGAGTAAGAGGTGGAGAGTTTCTTAAATGCATCTATTTTAATGCTAAGAGCATTGTAAGAAAGGTGGATGAGCTTAGAGCATGTAGTAAAATGGATTCATCAGTGGCTGGATGGGAGACGACAGAGATTAGTGGTGGATAATTGTGTGTCAGATTGGAGGACGGGTTCTAGTGGTGTGCCTCAGGGATCTGTACTGGACTTGGACAAGTCAAGTAAAACATACCAAATTCTTCAGATCTTTTGTTTTGCAGTATCAAATTCTGTGCCAGGCATAAGGATGTGGTCAGTGAAATACCCAGAGAAGTATTGCACAAACCTTCCATTGACTGAACAAATAAATAAATCAATAATGGATCAGAAAACTTGTCTGAAAGGCTGAAGTATCTGTCAGTAACCCTTGGAGCTACAAATTCCTAATGCGACACTATTGTAAGCAACAAGGAAGGACACTGAATGTGACAAAAGAGATTACATGAGGTGCTGGTAAGTCCATAAGATATAGGAGCGGAATTGGGCCATTTGGCCCATTGAGTCTGCTCCATCATTTCATCATGGCTGATCCAAGGTTGCTTATGTACCAAATTCCTCAGGTGCCATCTCTGTGGTGCTGTGAGTAGCACTCAGGAGAAAAATCAGAGCTCTGTTTAAAACTATTCATTTATATTTTCTTTTATAGTTTAATAACTGTGGAAATTTTAACAGAGGTTAATTGGACAGAGGGGTCTGTAAGCAGAAGATCATTTAATAACCTCCAGGAAAGCATCCATACATGGTTCCAAACAAGCATTTGCATCTTGTTAATATTGCATGTTGCTGTTGGTTTAAATGGTAAAAGTGTAACTAGTTATGTGTGTGAACCCCATGGTCATCTGGAAAATAAATGTTCCTTTTCCAAAGGCCGAAGTTGCTTTACACACCTTTCACTGACTGTGCAATGAGCCATATCTTGACTGCACTTTGAACTGTGCTGATTGTATGGACTGAATTCCATTATAAATTACAAACAACCCAACCTCAGCAGTAACAATTCTAAGCCAACTCATGGGGCAATAAACACATTGAAATCTCTAGAACTTCCTTAAATACCTCTTTACTCACAACATGTTTTCTGCTTAATAGCTCAAAATATGCAATCTAAATGTGTATGCATCCATACATTTGCTCTGTTGCAGCAACAATGCTGTCCTGTGTAAGTAAAATCATGTTGTATTGACACTGTCTGGAATAGAGTGTGCAGTTCAGCTGATCTCTGAAATCATCTCAAATGTTCGCTTGTAAACACAACTCTGCTGTAAGCATTTTATTGCAGGGTTAAAAATAAACTATAGTCAGCAAGTGGTTAAATGCACACCCTTCCAAAGGTTGTATAGGCCAGAGAGGGCCTAATTTTCTTTGCTGAACAGGCATTCAGAATTGACGGTGAACTCTGAGATGTTGATCGGCCGTGAGGGGTTAGTTTTTAATGGGTGGATGTGTTAGTGAAATCCATCTGAAAGAACCAATTTACATCATTATTACATTGCCTGAGAACAGAGACACTTTATGGCATCTTAAGGCAGTGCAAGCAGTGGAACACTTTGGAACCAGTTTCAAGATAATAACTGCAAAAAAAATTAGGACTGGACCCTTACCTAAATTGGAGGAATGCTAATTTTGATGTTATTCAACTAGAATTTGCAAATATTGACTGGGAGAGGATGCTTGCAGGTAAAAGAGTATCTGGCAAGTGGGATGATTTAGGGCCAACACTCCTGCTGGAGTGAAGGACAAGTCTAGGACAATCAGGGAACCTTGTTTGATGAAGAATATTGACGTTCTGGTCAGGAAAGATTATGTGGTATATGTTAGCTATAGGCAGCTGGTATCAAGTGAGTCTCATCAGGAATACAAGGGATACTGGAGAACACTTAGGAGGAGAAAGAAGAGGGCATGAGATATCCATGGCAGAAAACCTAAAGGAGAATCCTAAAAGATGTTATAAACATAAAAGGGTAGATAGGGAGAGAGACAGTCCCATTAATGATCATTGTGTTAATCGACTCTCAGTGGCCACTTTATTAGTTAACTCCTGTATCTAAATAAAGTGGCCACTGAGTGTATGAGTGAAACACAAAAAATGAGTAAGTTCTTAAATGAATATTTCCTATCTGCATTTACTCTGGAGAAGGAGAGATGGACATGGAAATTGGTGAGTTCAGCAGAGGAAGAAGTGATGTATTGGACTGTATCAATTTTACAAAGAAGGATGCCAAATGCACGATGCTGGATAAATCACAGAGTCTGGCTGAGTGTATTCGAAGATGTCAAAGAAAGTAAGGGAAGAAATTGTTGGGGCCTGGTGGAGATTTTTGCAAACTTGTTAATAGTGGTTGAGGTATTGGAAGACTGGATGAAGACCAATGTTGTGTCTGTTTAAGAAATACAACAGAGATGAACCAGGGAACTGTAAGTTGAAGATCCTTACATCAGTAGTGGGAAAGTGCATCTCTGAATGCACAGCATGTTGAAGTGGATGGGCTGTAGTAGCAGAGGCCATAAAACATAGAAAACCTACAGCACAATACAGGCCCTTCAGCCCACAACGCTGTGCCGAACATGTCCTTACATGTTGAAGGGACAAAATTCCTTTTTTGTACAGATTGAAAAGTCTAGATTTGGACAAGCTCATCATCTCCCCATCAGAGGTTTTCACTAGTTATGTGTGTGAACCCCATGGTCATCTGGAAAATAAATGTTCCTTTTCCAAAGGCCGAAGTTGCTTTACACACTGACTGTGCGATGAGCCTAGAAATTACCTAGGGTTACCCATAGCCCTCTGTTTTTCTGAGTTCCATGTACCTATCCAGGAGTCTCTTAAAAGACCCTATTGTATCCACTTCCACCACTGTTCCTGGCAGCCCATTCCATGCACTTACCACCCTCTGCATAAAAAGCTTACCCGACATCTCCTCTGTACCTACTTGCAAGCATCTTAAAACTGTACCCTCTTGTGTTAGCCATTTCAGCCCTGGGAAAATGTCTCTGACTATGCGCATGATTAATGCCTCTCATCATCTTATACACCTCTATCAGGTCACCTCTCATCCTCCGTCACTCCAAGGAAAAAAGGCCAAGTTCATTCAACCTATTCTCGTAAGGCATACTCCGCAATCCAGGCAGCACCCTTGTAAATCTCTTCTGCACCCTTTCTATATTTTCCACATCCGTCCTGTAGTGAGGTGACCAGAACTGAGCAGTGTATTCCAAGTAGGGTCTGACCAGAGTCCTATACAGTTGTAACATTGCCTCTCGACTCTTGAACTCAATCCCTCAGTTGATGAAGGCCAATGAACTGAATGCCTTCTTAACCACAGAGTCAACCTGTGTAGCAGCTTTGAGTGTCCCATGGACTTGGACCCCAAGATCCCTCTGATCCTTCACACTGCCAAGAGTCTTAACATTAATACAATATTCTGTCATCATATTTGACCTACCAAAATGAACCACCTCACACTTATCTCAGTTGAACTCAATCTGCTACTTCTCAGCCCAGTTTTGCATCCTATCAATGTCCCGCTGTAACCTCCACACTATCCACAACACCCCCAACCTTTGTGTCATCAGCAAATTTACTAACCCATCCCTCCACTTCCTCATCCAGGTCATTTATAAAAATCATGAAGAGAAGGGGTCCCAGAACAGATCCCTGAGGCACACAACTGGTCACTGATCTCCATGCAGAATATGACCTGTCTACAACCACTCTTTGCCTTCTGTGGGAAAGCCAATTCTGGATCCACAAAGGGATCCCTTGGATCCCTTGTCTCCTTACTTTCTCGATAAGCCTTGCATGGGGTACCTTATCAAATGCCTTGGTGAAATCCATATACACTACATCTATTGCTCTACCTTCATTAATGTGTTTGGTCACATCCTCAAAAAATTCAATCAGGCTCATAGAAACATAGAAAATAGGTGCAGGAGTAGGCAATTTGGCCCTTCGAGCCTGCACCGCCATTTATTATGATCATGGCTGATCCTCCAACTCAGAACCCCGCCCCAGCCTTCCCTCCATACCCCCTGACCCCCGTAGCCACAAGGGCCATATCTAACTCCCTCTTAAATATAGCCAATGAACTGGCCTCAACTGTTTCCTGTGGCAGAGAATTACACAGATTCACCACTCTCTGTGTGAAGAAGTTTTTCCTAATCTCGGTCCTAAAAGGCTTCCCCTCTATCCTCAAACTGTGGCCCCTCGTTCTGGACTTCCCCAACATCGGGAACAATCTTCCTGCATCTAGCCTGTCCAATCCCTTTAGGATCTTACACGTTTCAATCAGATCCCCCCTCAATCTTCTAAATTCCAACGAGTACAAGCCCAGTTCATCCAGTTTTTCTTCATATGAAAGTCCTGCCATCCCAGGAATCAATCTGGTGAACCTTCTTTGTACTCCCTCTATGGCAAGGATGTCTTTCCTCAGATTAGGGGACCAAAACTGCACACAATACTCCAGGTGTGGTCTCCCCAAGGCCTTGTACAACCTCCCTGCTCCTGTACTCGAATCCTCTTGCTATAAATGCCAGCATACCGTTCGCCTTTTTCACCGCCTGCTGTACCTGCATGCCCACTTTCAATGGCTGGTGTATAATGACACCCAGGTCTCGTTGCGCCTCCCCTTTTCCTAATCGGCCACCATTCAGATAATAATCTGTTTTCCTGTTTTTGCTACCAAAGTGGATAACTTCACATTTATCCACATTAAATTGCATCTGCCATGAATTTGCCCACTCACCTAACCTAACCAAGTCACCCTGCATCCTCTTAGCATCCTCCTCACAGCTAACACTGCCACCCAGCTTCGTGTCATCCGCAAACTTGGAGATGCTGCATTTAATTCCCTCATCCAAGTCATTAATATATATTGTAAACAACTGGGGTCCCAGCACTGAGCCTTGCGGTACCCCACTAGTCACCGCCTGCCATTCTGAAAAGGTCCCGTTTATTCCCACTCTTTGCTTCCTGTCTGCTAACCAATTCTCTATCCACATCAATACCTTACCCCCAATACCGTGTGCTTTAAGTTGGCACACTAATCTCCTGTATGGGACCTTGTCAAAAGCCTTTTGAAAATCCAAATATACCACATCCACTGGTTCTCCCCTATCCACTCTACTAGTTACATCCTCAAAAAATTCTATGAGATTCGTCAGACATGATTTTCCTTTCACAAATCCATGCTGACTTTGAGGGCATGACCTGCCCTTGACAAAGCCATGCTGGCTATTCTTAATCATATTATACCTCTCCAAATGTTCATAAATCCTGCCTCTCAGGATCTTCTCCATTAACTTACCAACCACTGAAGAAAGACTCACTGGTCTATAATTTCCTAGGCTATCTCTACTCCCTTCCTTGAATAAAGGAACAACATTTGCAACCCTCCAATCCTCTGGAACCTCTGCTGTCCCCATTGATGATGTAAAGATAATTGCCAGAGGCTCAGCAAACCCCTCCCTCACCTCACACAGTATCCTGGGGTATATCTCGTCTGGTCCTGGTGACTTATACAACTTGATGCTTTCCAAAAGCTCCAGGACATCCTCACATCCTCTTTCTTAATGTCTATATGCTCAAGCTTTTCAGTCTGCTGTAAGTCATCCCTACAATCGCCTAGATCCTTTTCTGTAGTGAATACTGAAGCAAAGTATTCACTAAGTACCTCTGCTATCTCCTCCGGTTCCATACACATTTTTCCACTGTCACACTTGATTGGTCCTTTTCTCATGAACATAGTTGGTGGCCACTGAAAAGGTAATGACTAAACAGAGATCGTCAGCATAGTGTTATGGATGGGAAATTATAGCTTATCAATTTGGATAAGGTCTTAAAAGAAGTCACGAAGAGCTTTGACAAGGACAGGGTGGTAGACATTATCTACAATGATTTAGTAAACACTTTGACAAGGACCTGCATGGTAGGCTTGGCTGTAAGACTGGTTCATAAGGCATCTAGGGTAAGCTAACCAAATGGATACCACATTAACTTGGTGGACTGGAGGCCTGTAACAAGTCGTTTATTACAGGGATCCATGCTGTGACCACTGCTTCTGTCATTTATATTATTGATTTGGATGAGAAAGTAGGCAACATGGTTAGCAAGTTGCAGACAACAGTAAAATTTGTGATAAAGTGAATTTGAAGAAGGTTGACTGAACGTATTGAGGCTTTGGCTCAAGAGGCCTCAGTAAGAGGAGGCTGAAAGACCAGTAAGGTCTATTCAACTTTATTTTCCACACAGTGCAGCTTCGTGGCAGTCAGGCCAGTGGTAAGCTCCTCCTGCTGGAATTGGGAGATCAGGGAACTGTTCAATGTCCCTGCAGCTGCAGATCCTGCGCTAAGGAATTAGGACTGGAGTTGGATGCACTCAGGATCATGCTGAGTGCTGAATACATTATAAATAAAAGAGTCAGTGAGGTGGTCACAGCTAAAGTGCAGGTCGTTGGGTGACCACCAGGAAAGGCAGGGGAGTAACCAGATAATGCAAGGCTCCTCTGTACATGAAGGCTGGGTAGCACCTGAACTGGAGGGAACCTATCTCCTGGCAAGAAGTTTTGCTAGCGCTATTTGGGAGGATTTAAACTAGATTGGCAGGGGGGTGGGACCCAAAGCAGTAGACGGGCCAATGAGAAGCTGTAGGAAAATATTATAGTCAACAAGAGCAAGTTTAGTAGTAAGGTTAACCAGGGCACAGTAAAGGGAGAGGAAAGACTGCTGGATTATATTTCACATATTTCAAGCACATTTCACATGCTTCACAGGTGGATGGATTGGCTCTGAGGACTAGGATATTACGGCCATTACAGAAATATGGCTAAGGAAATAGTTTAGCATGGTCTAGATGGGCCCCAAAGGGCCTGTTTCTATGAGTGTTCTATGAGAAGGGTTGGACTCGTAACTTAGTGTTACAGAATACAGATGCTACAGGCATGAGAGAAGGTGAGGCAAGAGAGGAGGGAAAGTTACCTTTTCGATGAGGAAGGAAATAACAGCGCTTCGAGGGGAAATTCTTAGGGGAATCATTGAGTGAGGCCTTATATGAAGAACCTAGAAACAAGAAGGGAATGTGGTCATTTTGATGGGTCTGTACTGTAAGCCTCACAATATTCAGCAGGAATTAAAGGAGCTGATATGTAGAGTGATTTCAGATAATTATAACAATAATAGAGTAGTAATAGTGGGAGATTTTAATGACTGCAACATTGACTGGGCTATCCTCAATGCAAAGGGTTTGGATAGGGAGGAATTTGTCAAATATATTGAATAAATTGTCCATTATCTTTATATACAAGGCCCTAATAGAGAGGATACAACACTCTTGGTCTCATCTTAGGGAACAAGGTGGGATAAGTGGCTGATGTTTCAGTGGGGGAGAATTTTGGGTACAGTGACCATAATTTTATTGGTTGTTTTTCAAATTATTTATTTATTTATTTATTAAGATACAGGGCGGAACAGTCCCCTTCTGACTCTTCAAGCTGTGGTTACTCCTAGCCTAATCACAGGACAATTTACAGTGATGAATTAACCTACCAATCGTTACATCTTTGGACTGTGGGAGGAAACGCAAACATTCACAGAGAGAATGTACAAACTCCTTACAGAAAGTGACGGGAATTGAACTTAGGTTACTGATACTGTAAAATGATGTGCTAGCCATGATGCTACCGAAGGATAGGATGGGTCCTAGGTTAAGGTCCAATTGTAAGCATTTTCAGGATCTTGCTGAGGTCATTTGTGTGAAACTGTTTGCTGGGAAAGGGACAACTAGCAAGTGGGAGGCTTTAAGAGGTGTGAGAGCAAGAGTTCAGGGGCAGAATGTTCCTGACACGGTGAAGGGCAAGACTAGCAAATTTAGGGAGCCCTGGCTAACAAGAGATATTTAGGCCCTGGTCAGGAAAAGTAAGAAAGCATACATTGGGTTAGGCAATTGGGGATAAGCAATGACTATACATAACTAGTGAAAAATACACAATGGAAATTAAGAGAGCAAAAGGAGGGAATGAGATGGATCTGGAAGCAGGATTAAGAGATTCTATTTGAATATTAAGAGTAATAGGATGCTTATGGTCCCCTTAAAGATTAGTGAGGATGGTCCATGTGTTAGGACAGATAAATCCTAGTCCTAACTGAGTGCATCCACAGACTTAGTGGAGGTCGGGGAAGAAATTGTGAAGCAAATATCAGATATTTGCTTCAGCCACAGATGAAATTCTGGAAGACTAGAGGGTGGCTAATGTACCATTATTTAAGAAGGACAGCAAACACAAGCCAGGGAACTACTAGCCAGTGAGTGTGGTATCAGTTGTGGGTAAGTTACTGTATGGGATTCTGAGGGACAGAGTCTATCAACATTAGGACTGTCAAGGTCTAATTATGTCTGAAATTCTGTATTGCAAATCTCTCAGATTTTCATGAAGAGGCAACCAAAAGAATGGATAAAGGATGTTGTCTATACAGATTTTAGCAACAATTTACAGAGCAGCTTATTCTGGAAGGTTAGATCTCATTGGATCCAGGAAGAGTTAGCTAGCTGGATTTGTATTTGGCACTTGTATTTGCATTTTTTTATCAGTATTACAATGGAGTAAAGGGAACTGCAATAGCAAGAAAGAATAACTAGCCAAAGTTGATTGAAAGGGGACACCAGCAGGGATGAGGGCAGAACAGCAATGGCTGGAGATTCTGGGAACAATTTGGAAGGGGCAGGAGGAATTCATGTCAAATATAATAAGTACTGTATTATATATAAATAAATTAACCAGTGCAAAAAGAGAAGGAAAAAATACTGAGGAAGTGTTTATTGGTTCATTGTCCGATTAGAAGTTGTTAATGCAAAACCACTCAACCAGCTGATCTATCTCACTCCTGTGCACCTCCTTCTTACCATCTGAAATTCAACCAACAATAGTTGTGTCATTGGCAAATTCATAGATGGCATCTGAGCTGTGCCTAGCCACACAGCCATGGGTTTAGAGCAATAGGCTAAGCATGCATCCAACAATGAGAAGATGTTATTTTAGATCCACATAGTCTGTGGTTTCTCAATGAAGAAGTCAAGGATGCAGTTACAGAGGGAGGTACAGAGTACCAGGTTTTGGAGCTTTTTGATTAGAACTGAGGGTATGATTGTGTTGAATGTTGAGATATAATCAATAAAGAGCACCCTGACTATTACTATTACTATTGTCCAAGTGATCCAGATTGAATGGTGAGCTAAAATGCATTTACTCTAGACCTATTGTGGCGATAGGCAAATTGCAGTGGATCCAGGCTCTTTCTTAGATAGGAGTTGATTCTAGCCATGACCAACCTCTTAAAGCACTTCATTGCAGTAGAAGTGAGTGCCGTTGGGAAATAATTATTGAGGTAGCTCACCCTTCTCTTCTTGAGTACTGGTACAACCGTCCCCTTTTGAAGCAGGTGGGAGCCTCCGACTGCAGCAGTGAGAGGTTGAAGATGACCTTGAACTAAATGGTTGGCACAGGTTTTCAGGGCCCTTCCAGGTACACCATCAACTCTGGAAGCCAAACAAAGCACAAAAACAAAAAGAGAAGAAAAGTTAGTAGGAAGCTAGAGGATTTGGAAGCTTTTAAAAACCAGCTAATGGCAATTAAAAAAGCAATAAAAAGAGAAAAGATTAAATGCGAAGGTAAGCGAGCCAATAATATAAAAGAGGATACTGAAGTTTTTTGGTATATAAAGAACAAAAAAGAGGTGAGTGTAGATATTGGACTGCTAGAAAATAATGCTAGAGTGATAGTAATGTGGGATAAGGAAATGGTGGACAAACCCAATAAGTATTTTGCAACAGTCTTCACTGTGGAAGACATCAGCAGTATGCCAGAAATTCAAGAGCATCACAGAGTAGAAGTGAATGTAGTTGCTATTACTAAGGAGAAGGTGCTTGGGAAGCTGAAAGGTCTAAAGGTAGATTAGTCACCTGGACCAGAATACTACACCTCAGGGTTCTGAAAGAAGTAGCTGAAGAGATTGTGGAGGCATTGATAATGATCTTTCAAGAATCACTGGATTCTGGAATGATCGTAGAGGACTACAAATTTGCAAATATCACTCCGCTCTTTAAGAAAGGACGAAGCAAAAGAAAGGAAATTATAGGCCAGTTAGCCTAACCTTCGTTGGCACATGATAAAATAGGCCAAAGTCAGTATGGTTTCTTTAAGGGGACAACATGCCTGACAAATCTGTTGGAATTCTTTGAGGAAATAACAAGCAAGATAGACAAAGGAGAGTCAGTGACTGTTGTTTACTTGGATTTTCAGAAGGTCTTTGGCAAGGTGCCACACACAATGCTGATAAACAAGATAAGAGTCTATAGTATTACAGGAAAGATGCCAGCATTGATAGAAGTTCGTTGACTGGAAGAAAGGAAAGAGTGGGAACTAAAGGGGGCCTTTTCTGGTTGACTGCTGGTAAGTAGTACAGTATGTTCCTCATGAGTTGGTATTGCAACTGCTTTTTTGCATGTTATATGTCAATTATTTGGATGATAGAATTGATGACTTTGTAGCCAAGTTTGCAGGTGATATGAAAATAGGTGGAGGGGCAGATAGTGTAGAGGAATCAGGAAGTCCACAGAAGGACTTTAGACAGATTGGGAAAATGGTAAAAATGGCAGATTGAATAGAATGTAGGGAAGAGTATGGTCATGCACTTTGGTAGAAGAAATAAAGGCGTAGACTATTTTCTAAATAGGGAAAAATTCGGGTATCAGTGGTGCAAAGGGACCTTGGAGTCTTTGTGCTGGATTTCCTGCAAGTTAACCTTTAGGGAGAGTCAGTGGTAAGGAAGGCAAATGCAATGTGAGCACTCATTTTGAGAGAACCAGAATGTGAAAACAAGAATGTAATGCTTTATAAGGCACTGGTCAGACTGCACTTAGGGTATTGTGGGCCTGTTGTCTAAGAAAAGATGTGCTGGCATTGAGAGGGCTCAGAGGAAGTTCACAAGAATAATTCCAGGAAGATAGAAAGCAAAGGGTAGCAGTGAATGGATGTTTCTCGGAATGGCAGGTGGTGACTAGTGGGGTGCCATAGGGCTCGGTATTGGGACCACAGCTGTTTACGATTTACGTCAATGATTTAGAGGAAGGCATTGTGAATAACATCAGCAAGTTTGCTGATGATACTAAGCTGGGTGGCAGTGTGACATGTGATGAGGACGTTAGGAGAATTCAAGGTGACTTGGATAGGCTGGGTGAGTGGGCAGAAACTTGGCAGATGGCGTTTAATGTGAGTAAGTGTGAGGTTATTCACTTTGGGAGCAAGAACAAGAAGGCAGATTATTATCTGAATGGTGTGGAGTTAGGTAAGGGTGAAATACAAAGAGGTCTAGGAGTACTTGTTCATCAGTCTCTGAAGGTGAATGAGCAAGTGCAGCAGGCAGTGAAGAAGGCTAATGGAATGTTGGCCTTTATTACATAGGGAATTGAGTACAAGAGCAAGGAAATCCTTTTGCATTTGTACAGGGCCCTGGTGAGACCACACCTGGAGTATTGTGTGCAGTTTTGGTCTCCAGGGTTAAGGAAGGACATCCTGGCTGTGGAGGAGGTGCAGCGTAGGTTCACTAGGTTAATTCCTGGGATGTCCGGACTGTCTTACACAGACAGGTTAGAGATACTGGGCTTGTACACGCTGGAATTAAGGAGATTGAGGGGGGATCTGATTGAGACATATAAGATTATTAAGGGATTGGACAAGATAGAGGCAGGAAATATGGCAGGCACCATGGGGTGGAGTGGCAATGGCTGATACAAGAGGGATAGTCATGGGGGACTTCAATATGCAGGTAGATTGGGAAAGTCAGTTTAGTGCTGGATCCCAAGAGAGAGAATTTCTAAAGTGCCTACGAGATGGCTTTTTAGAGCAGCTGGTGGCTGAGCCCACTAGGCGATCAGCTATTCTGGACTGGGTGTTATGCAATGAACCAGAATTGACTACAGAGCTTAAGGTAAAAGAACCCTTATGAGAAAGTGATCATAATATGATCAAATTCTCCCTGAAATTTGAGAAGGCAAAGTTAAAGTCAGATGTATCAGTATCACATTGAATTAAAGGGAATTATAGAGGCATGAGAGAGGAATTGGTCAGAATTGACTGGAAAAGAACACTGGCAGAGATGACGACAGAGCAGCAATGACTGGAATTTCTGGAAACAACTTGGAAAGCACAGGATATATACATCCCAAAGAGAGAGAAGTATTCTGAAGGCAAACTGACATCTGTGGCCAACAAGAGAATTCAAAGCCATTATAAAAGCCAAAGAGAGGGCATATAATAGAGCAAAAAATTAGTGGGAAGTTAGAGGATTGGGAAGTTAAAAAAAAAACCAACAGAAGGCAACTAAAAAAGTAACTAAGAAGGTAAAGATGGAATGTGCAAGTAAGCAAGCCAATGATATTAAAGAGGATACCAAAAGTTTCTTTATATACATAAAGTGCAAAAGAGAGGTAAGAGTGGATATCGGACTGCGGGAAAATTATTCTGGAGAGGTAGTAATAGGGGACAAGAAAACAGCAGATGAATTGAGTCTGTGTTAGGAAGGCAAATGTGATGTTAGCATATGGTTCAAGTGGACTAGAATATAAAAGCAAGGACGTAATGTGGAGACTTTATAAAGCACTGGTGAGGCCTCACTTGGAATATCGTCAGCAGTTTTGGGCCTTAGAAAGGACATGCTGAAACTGGAGAGGATTCGAAAGAGTTTCTTGAAAATGATTCCAGGATTGAAAGGCAAACAAGAGAAAATCTGCAGACGTTGGAAATCCAAGTAACACACACAAAATGCTGGAGGAACTCAGCAGGTCAGGCAGCATCTATGGAAAAGAGTAATCAATTGATGTTTTGGGCCGAGATCCTTCATCAGGACTGGAGATAGAAACATAGAAACATAGAAATATAGAAAATAGGTGCAGGAGTAGGCCATTTGGCCCTTCGAGCCTGCAAAGCCATTCAGTATGATCATGGCTGATCATCCAACTCAGAACCCTGTACCAAGCCTTCCCTCCATACCCCCTGATCCCTTTAGCCACAAGGGCCATATCTAACTCCCTCTTAAATATAGCCAATGAACTGGCCTCAACTGTTTCCTGTGGCAGAGAATTACACAGATTCACCACTCTCTGTGTGAAGAAGTTTTTCCTCATCTCGGTCCTAACAGGCTTCCCCTTTATCCTCAAACTGTGACCCCTCGTTTTGGACTTCCCCAACATCGGGAACAATCTTCCTGCATCTAGCCTGTCCAATCTCTTTAGGATTTTATACGTTTCAATCAGATCCCCCCTCAATCTTCTAAATTCCAACGAGTATAAGCCTAGTTCATCCAGTCTTTCATCATATGAAAGTCCTGCCATCCCAGGAATCAATCTGGTGAACCTTCTTTGTACTCCCTCTATGGCAAGGATGTCTTTCCTCAGATTAGGGGACCAAAACTGCACACAATACTCCAGGTGTGGTCTCACCAAGGCCTTGTACAACCTCCCTGCTCCTGTACTCGAATCCTCTTGCTATAAATGCCAGCATACCGTTCGCCTTTTTCACCGCCTGCTGTACCTGCATGCCCACTTTCAATGGCTGGTGTATAATGACACCCAGGTCTCGTTGCACCTCCCCTTTTCCTAATCGGCCACCATTCAGATAATAATCTGTTTTCCTGTTTTTGCCACCAAAGTGGATAACTTCACATTTATCCACGTTAAATTGCATCTGCCATGAATTTGCCCACTCACCTAACCTATCCAAGTCACCCTGCATCCTCTTAGCATCCTCCTCACAGCTAACACTGCCGCCCAGCTTCGTGTCATCCGCAAACTTGGAGATGCTGCATTTAATTCCCTCATCCAAGTCATTAATATATATTGTAAACAACTGGGGTCCCAGCACTGAGCCTTGCAGTACCCCACTAGTCACCTCCTGCCATTCTGAAAAGGTCCCATTTATCCCCACTCTTTGCTTCCTGTCTGCTAACCAATTCTCTATCCACATCAATACCTTACCCCCAATACCGTGTGCTTTAAGTTGGCACACTAATCTCCTGTATGGGACCTTGTCAAAAGCCTTTTGAAAATCCAAATATACCACATCCACTGGTTCTCCCCTATCCACTCTACTAGTTACATCCTCAAAAAATTCTATGAGATTCGTCAGACATGATTTTCCTTTCACACATCCATGCTGACTTTGTCCGATGATTTCACCGCTTTCCAAATGTGCTATTATCACATCTTTGATAACTGACTCTAGCAGTTTCCCCACCACTGATGTGAGGCTAACCGGTCTATAATTCCCTGGTTTCTCTCTCCCTCCTTTTTTAAAAAGTGGGGTTACATTAGCCACCCTCGAATCCTCAGGAACTAGTCCAGAATCTAAAGAGTTTTGAAAAATTATCACTAATGCATCCACTATTTCTTGGGCTACTTCCTTCAGCACTCTGGGATGCAGACCATCTGGCCCTGGGGATTTATCTGCCTTTAATCCCTTCAATTTACCTAACACCACTTCCCTACTAACATGTATTTCCCTCAGTTCCTCCATCTCACTGGACCCTCTGTTCCCTACTATTTCCGGAAGATTATTTATGTCCTCCTTAGTGAAGACAGAACCAAAGTAATTATTCAATTGGTCTGCCATGTCCTTGCTCCCCATAATCAATTCACCTGTTTCTGTCTGTAGGGGACCTACATTTGTCTTAACCAATCTTTTTCTTTTCACATATCTATAAAAGCTTTTACAGTCAGTTTTTATGTTCCCTGCCAGTTTTCTCTCATAATCTTTTTTCCCCTTCCTAATTAAGCCCTTTGTCCTCCTCTGCTGAACTCTGAATTTCTCCCAATCCTCAGGTGTGCCACTTTTTCTGGCTAATTTGTATGCTTCTTCTTTGGAATTGATACTATCCCTAATTTCCCTTGTCAGCCACGGGTGCA
This sequence comes from Mobula hypostoma, assembly GCF_963921235.1. Lineage (NCBI taxonomy): Eukaryota > Metazoa > Chordata > Chondrichthyes > Myliobatiformes > Myliobatidae > Mobula > Mobula hypostoma. Next base: position 85,854,607 of record NC_086105.1, on the reverse strand, counting down.
CTACCTTCCTTGATTTATTCTTTTGCCAAACTGGGATGAACAATTGTTGTAGTTCATCCATGCGATCTTTAAATGCTTGCCATTGCATATCCACCGTCAACCCTTTAAGTGTCATTTGCCAGTCTATCTTAGCTAATTCACGTCTCATACCTTCAAAGTTACCCTTCTTTAAGTTCAGAACCTTTGTTCCTGAATTAACTATGTCACTCTCCATCTTAATGAAGAATTCCACCATATTATGGTCACTCTTACCCAAGGGGCCTCTCATGACAAGATTGCTAATTAACCCTTCCTCATTGTTCAATACCCAGTCTAGAATAGCTTGCTCCCTAGTTGGTCCCTCGACATGTTGGTTCAAAAAACCATCCCGCATACATTCTAAGAAATCCTCTTCCTCAGCACCCTTACCAATTTGGTTCACCCAATCTACATGTAGATTGAAGTCACCCATTATAACTGCTGTTCCTTTATTGCACACATTTCTAATTTCCTGTTTAATACCATCCCCAACCTCACTACTACTGTTAGGTGGCCTGTACACAACTCCCACCAGAGATGGGCAGGTAAGGAGATAAGGTGAGAGAGGGAAAAGGGGATGGGGAATGGTGAAGGGGAGGGTGGTTGGGCATTACTAGAAGTTCGAGAAATTGATGTTCATGCCATCAGGTTTGAGGGTACCCAGACGAAATACAAGGTGTTGCTCCTCCAACCTGAGTGTGGCCTCATCGCAACAATAGAGGAGCCATGGACTGGTGTGTCAGAATGGGAATGGGAAGTGGAATTAAAATGAGTAGCCGCTGAGAGATCCCACTTTTTCTGGCGGATGGAGCGTCGGTGCTCAGCAAAGTGGTCTCCCAATCTACATTGGGTTCACCGACACACAGGAGGCCACATCGGGAGCACCAGATACAATAGGTGACCCCAACAGACTCTAGGGGAAATGTTGCCTCACCTGAAAGGACTGTTTGGGGCCCTGAATGGTAGTGAGGCAGCAGGTGTAGCACTTGTTCTGCTTGCAAGGATAAGTGTCAGGAGGAAGATCAGTGGGGAGGGACAGATGGACAAGGGAGCCGTGTAGGGAGTGATCCCTGTGGAAAGCAGAAAGTTGGGGGGGGGGAGGAAAAGATGTGCTTGGTGGTGGAATCTCACTGGAAATGGTGGAAGTTACAGAGAATTAAATGCTGGATGTGGAGGCTGGTGGGGTGGTAGGTGAGGGTGAGGAACTTTACCCCTGGTGGGGTGGCAGAAGGATAGGGTGAGGGCAGATGTGTGCAAAATGAAAGAGATGTGGTTGGGGGCAGCATTGATGTTGGAGGAAGGGAAGCCCCTTGCTCTGAAGGAGGACATCTTAATTAAAGACATTTAGTTACCTCTCCAAAAACTCAGTGAAGCTAGTCAGACAGGATCTTCCTCTAACAAAGCCATTTTGACTGTTGCCGATTAATCCTGTTTGTCAGAACTTTCCTATAACGTCTCTCCCACTGTTGTTAGGTTAACAAACCTGTTGTTACCTACTTTATCCATGTTGCCTTTCTTTAGTAAATGTGCCACATTTACTGTCCTCCAGTCATAGAGGCACAGAAACAGGCCCTTCAGCCCATCTAGTCCATGCCAAGCCATTTAATCTGCCTAATTCTATCGGCCTACACCCATAACCTATCCTACCCCTCCCATCCATGTACTTGTCCAAACTTTTCTTAAATGGTGAAATCAATCTTGCAAAACACTTGTACTGACAACGCATTCCACACTCTCATGACCCTCTGAGTGAAGACGTTTCCCCTCATGTTCCCCTTAAACTTTTCACCTTTCACCCTTAACCCATGATCTTTAATTGTAGTCCCACCCAACCTCAGTGGGAAAAGCCTGCTTGCATTTACCCTGTCTGTACCCCTCATACTTTTATATACCTTTATCAAATCTCCCCTCAGTCTTCTATGTTCCTGACCTCTTCAATCTTTCCTTACAAATTCAGGTCCTCAAATCCTAGCAAAATTTTTGTAAATTTTCTCTGAACTCTTTCAAGCTTATTTTCATCTTTCCTGTAGGTAGGTGACCAAAACTGCACACAATACTACAAACTTGGCTTCACCAACACTTTATCCAACTTCAAAATAACATCCCAATTCCTGTGCTCAACACTTTGATTTTTGAAGACCATTGTGCCAAAAGCTTTCTTTATGACCCTATCTACCTGTGACACTACTTGCAATGTATTATGGACATGTATTTTGAGATCCCTTTGTTCTGCCACACTCCTCAGTACCCTAATGCTCACCCTGAAAAAACCTACTCTGGTTTGTCCTGTTGAAGGGCAGCACCACATATTTATCTGCATTAATTCCAACTGCCATTTTTTCAGCCTATTTTTCCAGCTGGTCCAGATCCCGCTGTAAGCTCTGATAGTCTTCCTTGCTGCCCACTACATTCCCAATCTTGGTTTCATCCACAAATTTGCTGATCCAGTTAACCATATTATCATCCAGATTGTTAATATAGATGACAAACAACAATGGACCCAGCATTAATCCTTGCAGTACTCCATTAGTCACAGGCCTCCAGTCAGAGAGGCAACCATCTATACCACTCTCTGGCTTCTCCCACAAAATCAATGTCTAATCCACTTTACTACCTCATCTTGAATGCTAAATGATTGAACCTTCTTGATCAGCCTTTCATTTGGGACCTTGTCAAGGGCTTACTAAAGTCCATGTAGACAACATCCACTGCCTATCCTTCATCAACTTTCCTGGTAACTTCCTTGAAAAAGTCTAGAAGATTGGTTAGACATGCACTGTCACACGCAAAGCCATGTTGACTATCTCTAATCTGCTCTTGTCCATCCAAATACTTATATATACATCTTTCAATAACTTCCCATTACTGACATCAGGCTCACCAGCCTATAATTTTTTGTTTTATTCTTAGAGCCTTTCTTAAACAGCAGGACAACATTAGCTATCCTCCAATCCTCTGGTACCTCATCTGTCACTAAAGATAATTTATATATCTCTGCTAGGGACCCTGCAATTTCTGCACTTGCCTCCCACACAGTCCAAGGGAACACCTTGTCAGGCCCTGGGGATTTATCCACCCTAATTTTCCTCAAGACAGCAAAACCTTCCTCCTCTGCAATCTGTACAGGGTCCATGACCTCATTGCCGCTTCCCCTCACTTATATAGACTCTGCGTCCATCTCCTGGGTAACTGCTCCAAAATTACTCTGAAACATACTTCTTTTGAATTACTTTCACTGCAATTTGCAGCATGCAACACCTCTTCAAGCAATGGACTTTTATATCAACTCAACGATCTTCACATCTGAAGATCGACTGAAAAACCCGGACCTGTCAGGCACGTTTGTCACCAAGTTTGGATATGGCCCAAGTGCAGAGCAAGAGCCACTGAAATGGGTCGATAGTTCACAGACTTTAATCTGAACAGAGTTAGAGGGAAAAGAAAACAATAAATGCTAGGCCAAACAGGGCTGTTAACTAAAACTCTCAAATGGAAGCCAACATTAAGGCTGAAAGGAAGAACTAAATATAAAACAAATACCACTAGTCTTCAGAATCAGTTGACTCGACAGTTCAATGTCTCAGGCAAGGCCAAATGCAACCAGGCAGCAAAGCGTCGCTGTGCTGGGTTCAGGTCTCGACAAGCACTACGATGGAAAGAATGGAGTTAAATACGATCACAATGAAATAATAATTAGCTGACACGGGCATATTGACAAGTGTGATTGGCGTATCTGCTGCGCTGCCTGCCGAATCTGTGGTGGTGACAAGGGTATCTTTAAGGTTTATTACTATCGCCAAAAGCAAAGCAGGAGAGAGGGAACCCAACCATAGCGGGGCAAGTCCTCCTCTACCCAGCATCTTATTAGCAATGTGCAGTCTCTGGAAAGCAAAATTAAGCACCTGAGGACAAGATTGCTGTATCAGAGACACCTGGGTTCTGCTCAATTGTATGTTTTACTAAAACACGGCTTTCTTCAGGCACATCAGACTCAACAGTCAAATCAGGAGTCTCGATTTACAAACTTGTCTGAATTGCTGGCTCAGGAAGGGCAAAAGGAGGGGATGTGTGTTTATGATTAACTCTCATTAGCGCTCTGACGTAGCGGTTCTGTCAAACTCGTGTTCCCTGACCTTGAACGGCCAAATGCCATCTGTTCTATTTACCAAGGGCGTTTTCCTCTGTAATCCTGACTGCGTTTTACATACCTCCAATGGCCAACTCTAACCAAATGCTCGCAACACTACTGGATGTCATCTGTAAACAAGAAACAGCCCTTCCCAACTCATTTCAAATCATAGTCTGAGACATCAACCAGGCTTGTTTGAAAAAAAACTCTGCCCAATTACCACCAGCATATAACCTGTTGCACCAGAGGTCCCACAGGCTAGACCAATGTTATACTACCATAAAGAATGACTACTGTTCCTTGCCCAGACTGCGTTTTGGTAAATCAGATCACTTCTGCTACCTACATACAGACGGAGGCTAAAGAGCAAAGCTCCAGTGATTAGGACAACAAAGAGATTGTTACAGAGGAGAGACTGTGGGATTGTTTCGAGTCAGTGGACTCGGCCTTGTTCAAGGACTCATCTGTTGATCTGAATGAATACACCATGGTTCTAACAGACTTTAGTAAAACAGTTGTAGATGAGTGTGTCCTCACAAAATCATTCAGAGACTTCCCCGATCAGAAGCAGGTACAGCAGGCGGTGAAAAAGGCAATTGGTATGCTGGCATTCATAGCAAGAAGATTCGAGTACAGGAGCAGGGACGTACTACTGCAGTTGTACAAGGCCTTGGTGAAACCACACCTGGAGTATTGTGTGCAGTTTTGGTCCCCTAATCTGAGGAAAGACATTGTTGCCATAGAGGGAGTACAAAGAAGGTTCACCAGATTGATTCCTGGGATGGCAGAACTTTCATATGATGAAAGACTGGATCAACTAGGCTTAAACTCTCTGGAATTTAGAAGATTGAGGGGGAATCTTATTGAAACGTATAAAATCCTAAAGGGATTGGACAGGCTAGATGCAGAAAGATTGCTCCCGATGTTGGGTAAGTCCAGAACGAGGGGTCACAGTTTAAGGATAAAGGGGAAGCCTTTTAGGACCGAGATGAGGAAAAACTTCTTCACACAGAGAGTGGTGAATCTGTGGAACTCTCTGCCACAAGAAACAGCTGAGGCCAGTTCATTGGCTATATTTAAGAGGGAGTTAGATATGGCCCTTGTGGCTAAAGGGATCGGGGGGTATGGAGAGAAGGCAGGTACAGGGTTCTGAGTTGGATATTCAGCCATGATCATACTGAATGGCGGTGCAGGCTGGAAGGGCCGAATGGCCTACTCCTGCACCTATTTTCTATGTTTCTATGAACCATGAGATCCAAGAAGCAAATCAGAAGCATTCAAGTCTGGAGACCAATAAAGTTACAAGAGGTGCAGTTATGATGTTTGGAAAGCCGTCTCATGGGGGAAGTAGAAATTCCAGATCAAACTTGAATCAGCAAAGGATGCTGGACAGTTGTGGCAAGGCTTGAATACTCTCATCTCTTATAAAGTTAAATCAAGTGACATGGGAGGCCACAGAGCTTTGGTTCCAGATGAGCACAAAGCCTTCTCTGCTCACTTTGACCATCATAATATAGAGGAACCATTGCGAACTCCCACATCCCCCCATGATCTTAGGATTTCAGTCTCTCGAGCTGACGTGCAGGCTGCCTCCACAGAAAGCATCTGGACTGGATGGCGTACCTGACCACGTGCTGAACACCTGTACTGACCAAGTGGCTGGAGTGTTCACCGAGATCATTAACCTCTCACTTTGGCAGTGTGTGGTACCCAGGCTTCAATTATACTGGTGCCTTAAGAGTGCAGTGACTTGTCTCAATGATGATCATCCAGCAGCGTCTACATCCACAGTGATGAAGTGCTTTGAGAAGTTGGCGATGAAGCATATCAACTCCCACCTGAGAGTTGACTTGGATCCGCTCCAATTTGTCTACTGGAACAACAGGTCACAGCAGATGCCACCTCATTGCCTCTTCACACAATCCTGTAACATCTGGACAGCAAAGGATGCTGTTTATCAACTACATCTCAAAATTTAATACCATATCCCCTTGAAACTAATTAATAAGCTTCAAGACATTAGCCTCAATAACTCCTTGTGCAATTGGATCCTGGATTTCCTCACTTGTAGAACCCAGTTAGTTTGGATTGGTAACATCTCCTCACAATCGATATCAGAACAGGTGCTGTGTGTCTGGCCACTGTGTGCCTAAGCACAGCTCCAATGCCATATTCATTTTTTCGGGCAGAACCATAGTCGTAGGTCGAATCAAAGGTGGTGATGAATCAGCATATAGGAGGGAGATTGAAAATCTGGCTGAGTGGTGCCACAACAACAGCCTCACATGCAATATCAACAAGACCAAAGAACTAATTATAGGCGTCAAGAGAGGGAAAACAAAGGTCCATGAACCATTTTTTCATCAGAGCATCAGAGGTAGAGAGGGTTAGCAATTTAAAATTCCTGGGTGTTACTACCTGTCTTGGTCCCAGAATGTGCAATTGTGAAGAAAGCTGCCAGTGCTTCTACTTCCTCAGGAGTTTGCGAAAATTCGGCATGACATCTAAAACATCGACAAACTTCTATAGATGTGTATACTGACTGGCTGCATCATGCTTGGTATGGAAATACTAGTGCCTTTGAACGAAGATTCCTACAAAAAGTAGTGGATTCAGTCCAGTACATCATGGATGAAGCCCTCCTATCCATTATCAGGGGTCCCCACCACACAGGACATGCTCTCTTCCTGCTGCTGCCATCAGCTAGAAGGTACAGGAGGCCCAGGACTCATACCACCTAGTGCAAGAGCAATTACTAGTCCTCAACCATCAGGCTCTTGAACAAAAGGGATTAACTACACTCCACTTTCCCTGTCACTGACACTTTCCCACAACCAATGAACTCAGTTTCATCTTATATTCTCAATATATATTGCTATTTATTTATATTTGCATTTGTACAGTTTGTTGACTTCTGCACTCCAGTTGGTCTTTCATTGATCTTGTTATAGTTAAAATGCTATTGATTTTTTAAGTATGCCTGCAGGAAATTGAATCTCGGGGTTGCATTTCTTTGTAGGAAATTGAATCTCGGGGTTGCATTTCTTTTTGACGTGCCCTCTACACTTTGCATACTTCTGGAAGGCTCTATACCTACCCTTTCTTTCAACTAAACTCCCAATACACTTTGACCGCCAGAGTTCACTGTTTTTCTGTCTTCACCCTAAACCCTTACTGGGACACATTGCACTGAACTCTCACTGTTTGAATTTCAAAAGACTGCCACTTCCCAAATGTAAATTTACCCATAAGAAGCTGCTTCTAGTCCCCATTTGCCAGGTGCCGTCTAATGATCCTGAAATCAGCTTTCCCCTAATTCAAACAATTTACTTCTGGATCTTCTGTACCCCCTTCTATGTTTGGGCTGTCATCTTGAATCCAGATGAAGGGTCACCATCAGAAATGTCAACTGTCCATTTCCCTCCACAGATGCTGCCTGGTCCATCGAGTTCCTCCAGTGTCTATTTGTGTTGCTCTACATGATAGAATCTGCATTCTCTTATGTTTTTATATTCAAAGTCAAGTCAAGTTTATTGTCATATGCACCATTGCACGTAGGAACAGGTGCAATGAAAACTTAATCCCAGCAGTATCATGGGCACATAGCATAAAAAGCAGCATTCAATGAGTTAAACATAAAGTTTAGGCAATAAAAAGACAATTAGAACCAAAAAATGCCCATTTTAATGCAAAGTGATCGATGTGGCCATATCAGGCTTGTTGGATCGAGAACGGAATTGTTGAAGGGAAGTAGCCATTCTTGAACCTGGTGGTGTGGGACCTTCTGCTTGATAGTAGCTGTAAAAAGGTGGCCCATGTTAGAGTGAATTTTGGGTTGAGGACGTATATATTTAGTATTGACTTTGGCTACCAGTTTTTACATCTGAATATGTATTGTATATTTAATTTGGAGTGCAACTCTGAACAATGGGCTCCTAAAAGCTGAGAATCCCAGTCCAAACAACGCTGATTAAAATTCATTTGGATGTCTGCGGTATGGGTGTGAATCAGGAGGTGTGAAGGTTTTATGTGGTTTCAAAGTAAGCATTGTCCATACATTATAAGTATAGAGTTGTCTTTTGATGTTTGGCACATAAAATATTGAGCCAATGTTGGGCCAGTGAGACCTTTCCACCGAAAGCATCTCCATATGATGCCTGCTGTACCTTGTTTTGTCGAATAAAGAAGCTGCTTTGTATCTACCAGTAAACTCTCTCTGGTGACTTCATTCACTCAACAACATTTGGTGTCAGGAGTGGGATACACTCGTGACCCATCATGTGGCCAGTGATCTTAGCAGTCTAAGTGGGTGAGTATTTTCTAAAATAGTACTCACACTTGGATCTGTTCGGGTCAGTGGTATACAGGAATATGAGGTATCACGAACGCAGAGAGTTGAACTGGCAGATATAAAAGTAGTGCGTACGCGTGCATGTGTGTTTATGTAAATGGGGAAACTTTGTGTGTTAACTTGGTGAGATGGAGCCACCAGTAATGAAGGGTAGATACCGACGGTTCGGGACGCCAGAGCGGGGGCCTGTATATTCGTTCCCTACCACCCTCAGAGTTCAGGATTGGTAGAAAGGATGAACCGAACAATCAAGAATGCCTTAACCAAAGCTATGGCTGAGATGGAAAGACATGAGTTGATGAATTACCAGGAATCCTGATGAGATTGCGCGCAGCCTCGAAATGCACGTTGGGTCTCAGCCCCTGGACTCAGGTTAAAGCATATGACTCACCCTCTTATTGTTCCCACAGACAGAGCAGGGGATCAAGTGTACCCAATAACCATGTAATTACAGAGAGCCTAAGAAAGGAACACCAGCCGGCCAAACCAGACCTGACCACTGATGATGAAAACATACCCACGTGAAAGGTGAAGGCAGAAGACACCGAGAGAGTAGCAGAAACCCGTGAATAGCATGCTAGTGTGATGGTGATGGTACTCTGTAATGAAGACTGGTTACTGAAGATAGATGATTAGTTTAATAGCATAGAACAGAAAAGATATTGGGGAAAATAGATGGGGAGGGATTTAAGTTAAAGCAGAGACAGCAAGTTCCACAACTTAGATGGCATTTCAGACTGAGAAAGATTGCACATGGCATCTGAAGGCAGTCACCCCCAGTCTGAATAGGGAGTGAATACAAATGATCCGGGCCCTTTCAGCAGTCGGGCCAGTGATCAACTGGAGTTCAGAAGGGGGTGCCACCGGGGAGAGGTCCTTGCAGTCATTGACTTAGACACCACTCCAACCCCTTCCTGTACATCGACGAGAGGGCCTGTGAGCCTCATGCACTTACCTTGCTGGTGCCCCTGGAAAAAAAGAGAGTTAGCGACCAGAGAATGAAGGGGTGAAGGCAAGGAATGTGATTAAGCTGCAGTGGACCAACAGGGGACGAGCCGACAGGAATATGAACAAAGCTGCATTCCTAAAGTGTCCAGATTTCTGCTACAATCTCTCTGCTCGGCATTTTGTAGGTAACGATTAGGGATGATAGGGTAGATGTAGAAGCACACAAAATAATTGGGGGGGCGGAATTCCAAGGCAGGGTATTTTTGATGCCCTATTTGAGTAGATCCTCATAGGTTGGCCTTTCCTGGTATCAATTTATGTTTGTCCAGGAGGGCCAAGAGGAGGGACTGTTAGAGTTTTTGGGGTTTAGGACATAAACATTTAGCATTGACTTTGGCTACAAGTTTTCACACCCTGAAAATGTATTGTGCATTCGATTTGGAGTGCGGCTCTGAACAATGGGTTCCTAAAAGCTGTGAATCCCAGTCCAGAGAATCCTCATTGAAATGCTTTTGGATGTCTGTGGTGTGGATGTGAATCAGGAGGTGTGAAGGTTATATGTGGTTTCAAAGAAAGCATTGTCTGTACATTGTAAATATGAAGTTGTCCTTTGATGTTTGGCACATAAAATATCAAGCCCCACGTTGGGCCAGCGAGATAGTCATAGTCATACTTTATTGATCCCAAGAAAAATTGGTTTTCATTACAGTTGCACCATAAATAATTAAATAGTAATAAAACCATAAATAATTAAATAGTAATATGTACATTACGCCAGGAAATAAGTCCAGGACCACTTTTTTGGCTCAGGGTGTCTGACCCTCCAAGAGAGGAGTAGTAAAGTTTGATGGCCACAGGCAGGAATGACTTCCTATGACGCTCTGTGTTGCATCTCGGTGGAATGAGTCTCTGGCTGAATGTACTCCTGTGCCCAACCAGTACATTATGCAGTGGATGGGAGACATTGATGTGGCTTGCAACTTGGACAGCATCCTCTTTTCAGACGCCACCGTCAGAGAGTCCAGTTCCATCCCCATAACATCACTGGCCTTACGAATGAGTTTGTTGATTCTGTTGGTGTCTGCTACCCTCAGCCTGCTGCCCCAGCACACAACAGCAAACATGATCGCACTGGCCACCACAGACTCGTAGAACATCCTCAGCATCGTCCGGCAGATGTTAAAGGACCTCAGTCTCCTCAGGAAATACAGACAGCTCTGACCTTTCTTGTAGACAGCCTCAGTGTTCTTTGACCAGTGCAGTTTATTGTCAATTCGTATACCCGGGTATTTGTAATCCTCCACCATGTCCACACTGACCCCCTGGATGAAAACAGGGGTCACCGGTACCTTAGCTCTCCTCAGGTCTACCACCAGCTCCTTAGTCTTTTTCACATTAAACTGCAGATAATTCTGCTCGCACCATGTGACAAAGTTTCCTACCGTAGCCCTGTACTCAGCCTCATCTCCCTTGCTGATGCATCCAACTATGGCAGAGTCACCAGAAAACCTCTGAAGATGACAAGACTCTGTGCAGCAGTTGAAGTCCGAGGTGTAAATGGTGAAGAGAAAGGGAGACAAGACAGTCCCCTGTGGAGCCCCAGATCTTTCCACCGAAAGTGTCTCCGTATGATAGAGTCCTGCTGAAGGGGTTTGGCCCGAAACGTTGACTGTCCTTTTTCCATAGATGCTGCCTGGCCTGCAGAGTCCCTCCAGCATTTTGTGTGTGTTGCCTGCTGTACCTTGTTTTGTCAAATGAGAATACCTTTATATCTACCAGTTATTTTCTCCAGTGACTTAATTCATGCAACAACAGCCCAGCTGGAGGGATCTTTGCTGAAGGAAGTTGTCTCATGTAGCTCCAACTGATGGTGGGGACGGATGTGTCCATGATATACTGGGCTGAGTCCAGTACTCTCTGCAGCTTCATATATTCCTGGAATCCACGTTCCAATTGCCGTACCAAGCAGCCAGAATATTTCAACAGTATATCTGGAGAAACTTTTTAGAATGCTTGGCCTCTTTAATCTTCTTAGAAAGTAAAGTTCTTTGTGAATGTGTCTATGAGTTAGGCCCAGGACAGACTTGGGAATTCAGGAATTTAAAACTGCTGGCTCTCTCGACTATCATTACCCCAATATAGACTGGTTTATTTTGCTCTTCCTTTCCCTCCACCCCAAAGACAACAATCAGCTCTTTAGTTTTTCTGATGTTCAGTGAGAGGCTGTTGAGGTACCATTCAGCCAAGTCTTGCTCCTGTAAACGGATTCATTACCTGTGCTTTATCCAACAGCATAGTTGTTCTCAGCAAATGTGTACAATTAGCAATCCTTGTTGGTTGAAGTCTGCCAACGAGGAAGTTGAGGGTGCAGCTGCAGAGGGAGGTGCAGTGACCCAGGTCTTGAAGCTTGACGGTGAATTTAGATGGGATGATTATGTTGAATGCCCAGCCTGATGTAAATGTTTTTGTTGTTCAGATAGAAACATAGAAAATCTACAGCACAATACAGGCCCTTCGGCCCAAAAAGCTGTGCTGAACATGTCCTTACCTTACAACTACCTAGGCTTACCCATAGCCCTCTATTTTTCTAAGCTCCATGTACCTATCCAGGAGTCCCTTAAAAGACCCTATCATTTTCAACTCCACCGCCATCGCCGGCAGCCCATTCCACGCACTCACCACTCTCTGTGTAAAAAACCTACCCCTGACATCCACTCTGTACCTACTGCCATGCACCTTAAAACTATGCTCTCTTGTGCTAGCCATTTCAGCCCTGGGAAAAGGCCTCTGACTATCCACACGATCAATGCCTCTTATTATCTTGTATACCTCTATCAGGTCACCTCTCATCCTCCGCCGCTCCAAGGAGAAAAGGTCGAGTTCACTCAACCTATTCTCATAAGGCATGCTCTCTAATCCAGGCAACATCCTTGTAAATCTCTGCACCCTTTCTATAGTTTCCACATCCTTCCTGTAGTGAGGTGACCAGAACTGAGCATAGTACTCTAAGTGGGGTCTGACCAGGGTCCTATATAATTGCAACATTACCTTTTGGCTCTTAAATTCAATCCCATGATTGATGAAGGCCCATGCACCGTATGCCTTCTTAACCACAGAGTCAACTTGCATAGCAGCTTTGAGTGTCCTATGGACTCGGACCCCAAGATCCCTCTGATCCTCCACACTGCCAAGAGTCTTGCCATCAATGCTATATTCTGCCATCATATTTGACCTACCAAAATGAACCACCTCACACTTATCTGGGTTGAACTCCATCTGCCAATTCTCAGCCCAGTTTTGCATCCTATCGATGACCCGCTGTCACTTTTGACAGCCCAGAGCAGGGTAAAGAGCCAGAGAAACCATCGTTGACAATGACCTGCTATTCTTCTGAGTTTGGAGAAATGAGGGCCGACCTGTTGGAAGCCTGCAGTCTTTTGAGGGTGAGGGTTGGGGTTAGGGGCTGAGGGCGGTGTGGGGCTTGGGCTGAACTTCCACTGATGGGAGAACTTTGAATGAGAAAAAATAGTTACAAGGTTAGAGTTTTGTCATTTAAAACAAGATGTATAAGACATTCTTCACAGAGAATACTAAACCTCAGAAATTCTCAATTTCAGAGAATTGTGCAGTTGACATCATTCGATATATTTAAAGATAATAAGTTTTTGAAAGGTGAAGAAATTGATGGCTAAGGGGAATTGAAGCCTGAACTAGACTGGCCATCATTGTATTGAATGACTGGGATGTCTTACTGGGGCGAGTGACCTGCTCTGCCCCTATTTCCTGGTGTTGTTCAGTTTGGTCTTGACTCTGAGTCCACTCCCCACCTACCATGGGTCGTAAACTGGACCATATTATCCTGGACTGGGTTTGGAGCTCAGTGTGGTCACTTTCTCCCTCCACAATGTTTGCTCTCAGTGCCCTGACTCTGCTCACTCATACAGTTCCTCCTCTCCAGCTCCTCCCCGCTCACCCAGCACCCATGTCAGTGTGACAGATTTAACCATGCCTCAGCACTACAGTTCCTGCTGTGTAGATAGATCGCCACCTGACTTTGCCTTCTCCACCTCCATCAACCTCCAGAAAGACCTCCACTTTCAGTCATTTCAATTGACTTCAGTCAGGCTTGTTTGAAGAAATCTCTGCTCAATCGTCATCAGCATATAACCTGCAGCACCAGAGATCACAATATACTCAATCACTGCTATGCTACGATTAAGAATGCCTATAGTTCTATGACTGGACTGCATTTTGGGAAATCTGACTTTCTCCTACCTGTGTATAAACAGGCTAAAGAACAAAGCTCCAGAGATAACGACAACAAAGGAATTGTCACAGGAGTCAGAGGAGCGGCTATAAGATTGCTTTGAGTCAGTGGACTAGGCCATGTTCAAGGACTCATCAGAGGACCTGAATGAATGCATGATGGTTGCCACGGTTTTTGTGAAGAGAGTGGTAGATGACTGTGCCCCCACAAAATCATTCGGACTTCCCTAACCCGAAGTCCTGGATGAACCATGAGATCTGAGGGCCAGCTCACAGGTATTCAGGTCTGGTGACCAGGTAAGATACAAGAAGTCCAGGTATCATCTCCGGAAAGTTATCTCACATGTGAAGTGGTAATTCCAGACCAAACTTGAATCATTGAAGGATGCTCGACAGCTGTCACGGATTGAATGTTATCATCTCTTATAAAGTGAAATCAAGTGACATAGGTGACAACAAGCTTTGTTTCCAGACAAGTTCAATGCCGTTCTTTGACCACAAAAACATGGAGGAACCTTCACAAGGTCCCACAGTCCCTGATAACCCTGTGATTTCAGTCTCTGCTGCCGATGTGAGAGCATCCATCAGGAGGGTGAACCCACTGAAAGTACCCAGTCCAGATGGGGTATCTGACAAAGTACTAGTGCCTGTGCTGATTATCTGACTGGAGTGTTCACAGATAGCTTGCTTCAGAGGTCTGAGGTACCCACTTGCTTCAAACAGGCTTCATTTATACTGGTGCCTAAGAGCATGGCAATCTGCCTCAATGACTATTGTCTAGTAGCACTTACATCCACTGGGAGGAAGTGCTTTGACAGGCTGGTGATGAAATGTATCAATTCCTGCCTAAGTAGCAACTGGATCCACTCCGTTTGCCTACCAGAACAACAAGACCACAACCAGATGCCATTTCACTGGCTCTTCACCCCATCTTGGATCCATACATTCAGGATACTCTTTACTAACTGCAGCTCGCCATTCAATACCACCATCCTCTCAAAGCTAATCAATAATCTTCAAGGCCTTAACACCTCCTGGTGCAATTGGATCCTTAATTCCCTGACTTGTAGACCCCAGTCTCTTCAGATTTGCAACATCTCCTCCACAATCTCTATCAGCACAGGGGCACAACAAGGTTGGGAGCTTAGCCCCTGCTGTACTTGTGACTATGAGTCTAAGCACAGCTTCAATGTCATATTCAGCTTTGCTGATGATTCCACTGTCATGGGCCAAATCAAAGGTAGTGCTGAGTCAGCATATAGGAAGGAGATTGAAAATCTGTCCGAGTGGTGTCACAACAACAATGCCAGCAAGACCAAAGAGCTGATTATTGACTTCAGAAGGAGAAAACTGGGACCCATGAGGCAGTCCTCATGGGAGCGGGGGTGGTTCAGAGGTGGAGAGGGTGAGCAACTTTAAATTCCTTGGTGTTATCATTTCAGAGGATCAGTTCTGGGCCCTGCACATAAGTGACATGATGTAAAAAGCATGGCAGCGCTTCTACTTCCTTAGAAGTTGGCAAAGTTTTGGCATGACATCTAAAACTTTGACAAACTTCTGTGGATGTGTGGTGGTGAGTATATTGACTGGTTGAATCACAGCCTGGTATGGAAACACCAATGCCCTTGAATGGAAAATCTTGCAAAAAGTAGTGGAAATGGCCCAGTCCATCACATGTAAAGCCCTTCCCACAACTGAACACATCTATGTGGAGCACTGTCGCAGGAAAGCAGTGTCCATCATGGACCCCCACCATGCAGGACATGCTCTCTTCTCACTGCTGCCATCAGGAAGAAGGAACAAGAGTCTCAGGACCCCCACTACTGGGTTCAGGGACAGTCATTACCCCTCAACCATCAGGCTCTTTCACTCAACTTCACTCTCTCCATCACTGAACTGTTCCTACAACCTATGGAGTCACTTTCAAGGACTCTTCATCTCATGTTCTTGATATTTATTGCTTATTTATTTATTTTCTTTTTTTATTTGCACTATTTGTTGTCTTTTGCATATTGGTAGTTGGATGATCAGCCATGATCATACTGAATGGCGGTGCAGGCTCGAAGGGCCGAATGGCCTACTCCTGCACCTATTTTCTATGTTTCTATGTTTCTATGTTTTAGATTTACTGTGTATGCCTGCAAGAAAACAAATCTCAAGGTTGTATATGGTGACGCGTGTACTTTGTGTATGGTGACACGTGTACTTTGATAATAAAAAAGAAATATGAAATAAAAAAGAAACATTGGAAATATTCAGCAGTTTAGACAATAGCAGTTCGAGGAAGGTATTTATGATATTTTTGGTGCTGATCTGGAGTGATTTCATACAAGCCTGTGTCAAGTAGGAAGTAAATAATCTGTAACTTGAAGCTTTGAGTTTCTGGAACAGAACTTCAAGCAAACGATTGCAGATGCTGGAATCACATGAACCTTTTTCTATTATGGTCACAGATTGAAATTGAACAGGTTGGACTTTATTTCCTGACACTGACTTTCAGAATGTTATCACTGCTGCTGTTGAGACATAACAGCAGCTTCTTTTGCTAACACCATTTGTATGTCTCCAATTCAAGGTCAATAGTACTTGAAATACTTTAGCTCGAAAGAGAAGTACAAAAGAGTTTGCAGAAAAAATTGCAAGAACCTTCAGTCAGCTGTCTCAAGACAATATCTTCTCTAGTGACCCCAACATGAAAATTTCCAGTCCTATTCATTCAAAATGATTAGACCATAAGACATAGGAGCAGAATTGGGCCATTCAGCCCATCGAGTCTGCTCCGCCATTGCATCATGGTTGATCCCGGATCCCACTCAACCCCATACACCTGCCTTCTCGCCATATCCTTTGATGCCCTGACCAATCAGGAAACTATTCACTTCCAACTTAAATATACCCATGGACCTGGTCTCCATCACAGTCTGTGGCAGAGCATTCCACAGATTAACCACTCTCTGGCTAAAAAAAAAATTCCTCCTTACCTCTCTTCTAATAGGTCACCCTTCGCTTTTGAGGCTGTGCCCTCTAGTTCTGGATACCTGCACCATAGGAAACATCCTCTCTACATCCACCCTATCTAGTCCTTTCTACATTCAGTAGGTTTCAATGAGACCCCCCCAACGTTCTTCTAAATCCCAGTGAGTACAGGCCCAAAGCTGCCCAATGCTTGCAGATATGCAGAAATGGATAAAGGCACTGTGGATACGGCAAAGGCTTTCATTTCTGCCAACATTCTAGTAATAGTACTGAAGACTTGTTTTCCAGAAGTTCCTTTGCCCTTTGCCAAGCTACAACAATGGCATCTACCTGACCTGGAAAATTGCCCAGGTGTGTACTGCCTTGAAGCAGGACAAATCCAATCCACCAATTACCATCCCATTTGAGTGTTTGATCAAGGATAATTGATAACACCATTAAGCAACACTTACTTTAGCAATAACCTGCTCACAAAAGTTGGGGCTCTACCAAAGTCACTTAGCTTCTAACCTCATTACAGCTTTGGACAGGAGAGCTAAGGCGAAGTGAGAGAAATTTCTCTTGACATCAAGACAACATCTAATAGATAATGGCACCAAGGGATCATGGCTTAACTGGGAATAATGGGAATTAGGGATGGGTGCAAACCCTCCACTGGTTAGAATTGTACAGAGAACAGAAGATGGTTGTGGCGGTTGGAAATTAATTAACTCAGCCGTAGGACAGTACTGCAGGAGTTCCTCAGGATAGTGTCTAAGAACCTTGCAATTTCAGCTGCTTCCTTCATCTGTAAGGTTGGACGTAGAGATGTTTGCTGATGATTGCACAATTTTCACCACTATTCATACTCCTCAGATCAAGAAGCAGTCCACAATCAAATACAACAAGTCCTAGATGGTATCCAGGCCTGGGCTGATAGATGGTAAATCACATTCTCACTATACAGGTGCAACGCAGTGATGATATCCAGCAAGAGAAAATCCATCAATCACCCTCTAATGTTCAATGGCATTGCCATCACTGAATCCCCCACTATCTATATCCCGGGGTTGATCATTGACTAGAAACTTAATTGGTGTAGCCAACCAAATACACAATGTGCTTGTAAAGCCAGGTCAGAGCCTAGGAACTCTGCAGTGAGTAACTCACCCCTAACTCCCCAAATCTTGCCAACTTGAAGACTCAAGTCGGAAGTGTGATGAAATACTCTGCACTTGCCCAGATGAGAACAGCTTCAAGGACACTCTAGAAGTACAACAGCAAGCCCGTTCACAGCTAGGCACTCACTCTCTCACTGATGCACAGTAGCTGCAACTTGTACCATCTATGGATGCATGGCAGCAACTCGACACCACTCCTTAGACAAATGCTTCAAACCCACACCCTCTACCAGCTGGAAGGACAAGGGCTGCGATAGCGTGGGACACCACCGGCTGGAAATTGCCCTCCAAAATACACACTATCTGGACTTGGAATATATCACCGTTTCTTCACTATCAGTGAGCCAAAATCCAGGAGCTCCCCCACAACAGCATTCTGATATACACACCTCATGGAATGCAGTTTATTACAATCTTCTCCAGAACAGCTAGGATGACACGTCATGCTGGCTCAGCCTGTGAAGCCCACACCTCTTGAAAGAACAATAAAAGATGGATCCTTTTGCAGTTGGCCTTGAAGAGACGGCTCCCTGTGTTTTAGTGTAGGGATTGTCTCAGTTCTAAACATAAAGATATAGTTTGCAAGATCAGCTGGAATAGAGGCAGGTAAGGAAGGGGATAACATGGCAGTGTGTCACTGTCCTGTTGTCCAAAAGCCTGAATAAAAGATCTTGAGAAAGATTTCACCAGACATTTTACCAGTAATTGTAGCCCTGAGGTCTACAGCCATACCAAGAGTAAGTAGAGGTGTAACTGGTGCCCTTACTGGTTACATCCATGTCCTGGGAATTGATTAATGATTATTTTAACTAAATAGCTTCATAGAAATGTGGCCACTGACTCCCAGAGAAATCAACTCAAACCTCCTCCCCAACCCCAACCCCAACCCCTCATCTCTAACCCCCATATTCAGCTCTGATATCCCAACTTCAACCCATTCCTCTGCACCAGCCTCTCCTACAACCCTAACCTCAGCCCTGACCACTCTACTTCAAACCCCAACCCCAGTTAGGAACACTCATCTTAAATCCTCTACTTAACTCAAGACCACTCAGATCCAACCCTAACTGGCCTTCAACATTATCATGGAAAAGGATAGAATCAGAGAGGACAGGAAAATGTTTAATTGGGGAAGAGCAAATTATGAGGCTATAAGGCTAGAACTTGTGGGTGTGAATTGGGAAGATGTTTTTGCAGGGAAATGTACTATGGACATGTGGTCGATATTTAGGGATCTCTTGCAGGATGTTAGGGATAAATTTGTTCCAGTGAGGAAGATAGAGAATGGTAGGGTGAAGGAACCATGGGTGACAAGTGACGTGGAGAATCTAGTCAGGAGGAAGAAGGCAGCATACATGAGGTTTAAGAAGCAAGGATCAGGTGGGTCTATTGAGGAATATAGGGCAGCAAGAAAGGAGCTTAAGAAGAGGCTAAGGAGAGCAAGAAGGGGGCACGAGAAGGCCTTGGCAAAAACCCCAAGGCATTCTTCAATTATGTGAAGAACAAAAGGATGGCAGAAGCAAAGGTAGGACTGACTAGAGACAAAGGTGGGAAGATGTGCCTGGAGGCTGTGGAAGTGAGCGAGGTCCTCAATGAATACTTCTCTTCAGTATTTACCAATGAGAGGGAACTTGATGACGGTGAGGACAATATGAGTGAGGTTGTTGTTCTGGAGCAGGTTGATATTAAGGGAGAGGAGGTGTTGGAGTCGTTAAAATACATTCGGACGGGTAAGTCCCCCGGGGCCTGACAGAATATTCCCCAGGCTGCTCCATGAGGCGAGGGAAGAGATTGCTGATTCTCCGGCTAGGATCTTTATGTCCTCGTCATCCACGGGAATGGTACCGGAGGATTGGAGGAAGGCGAATGTTGTCCCCTTGTTCAAAAAAGGTAGTAGGGATAGTAGGTAATTATAGACCAGTGAGCTTTACGTCTGTGGTGGGAAAGCTGTTGGAAAAGATTCTTAGAGATAGGATCTATGGGCATTTAGAGAATCATGGTCTGATCAAGGACAGTCAGCATGGCTTTGTGAAGGGCAGATCATGTCTAACAAGCCTGATAGAGTTCTTTGAGGAGGTGACCAGGCATATAGATGAGGGTAGCGCAGTGGATGTGATCTACATGAAAGTTGCCTCACAGGTAGACAGGGCAGTTAAGAAAGCTTATGGAGTGTTAGCTTTCATAAGTCAGGGGATAGAGTTTAAGAGTCACAGGGTAATGATGCAGCTCTATAAAACTCTGGTTAGGCCACACTTGGAGTACTGTGTCCAGTTCTGGTCGCCTCACTATAGTAAGAATGTGGAAGCATTGGAAAGGATACAGAGGAGATTTACCAGGATGCTGCCTGGTTTAGAGAGTATGTATTATGATCAGAGATTAAGGGAGCTAGGGCGAGAAGGAGGATGAGAGGAGACATGATAGAGGTATACAAGATATTAAGAGGAATAGATAGCATGGGCAGCAAGCACCTCTTCCCCAGGGCACCACTACTCAATACAAAAGAACACGGCTTTAAGGTAAAGGGTGGGAAGTTCAAGGGGGATATTAGAGGAAGGTTTTTTACTCAGAGAGTGATTGGTGCATGGAGTGCACTGCCTGAGTCAGTGGTGGAGGCAGATACACTAGAAATTTAAGAGACTACTATACAGGTATATGGAGGAATTTAAGGTGGGGGGTTATATGGGAGGCAGGGTTTAAGGGTCGGCACAACATTGTGGGTCGAAGGACCTGTACTGTGCTGTACTATTCTATGTTCTATGTTCAATTATGACCTCCTCAGCTCCAATCTATAACCACAGCCTTGACCATAACATATAAGAACAGAATTAAGCCATTTGACCCATCAAGTCTGCTTCGACATTTCTTCAAGGCTGATCCATTTCCCATCTCAGTCCCAATCTCTTGCCTTCATCCTCTCACCTGTTCCTCGGTGACTTAGTGAAAGCTGTGACTGACTGTTAACATCACTTCAAGGAATGGTTATGGGATGAAGGAAGAGAGGACTGCCTAAGATTTGTTACACTCCCAGTGCTGGTCAGTGTAGGTGTTTTTATGTGACATCAGTCAATGGCATAGCCCCTTGGGAAAATCTTCCTTTGTGTCAGCTGTCACTGGCCAGCTACAGTGAACGCAATCATAGTCATAGTCATACTTTATTGGTCCCGGGGGAAATTGGTTTTCGTTACACTTGCTCCATAAATAATAAATAGTAATAGAACCATAAATAGTTAAATAGTAATATGTAAATTATGTCAGTAAATTATGAAATAAGTCCAGGACCAACCTATTGGCTCAGGGTGTCTGACCCTCCAAGGGAGGAGTTGTATAGTTTGATGGCCACAGACAGAAATGACTTCCTATGACGCTCTGTGCTGCATCTCGGTGGAATGAGACTCCGGCTGAATGTACTCCTGTGCCCACCCACTACATTATAGAAACATAGAAACATAGAAAATAGGTGCAGGAGTAGGCCATTCGGCCCTTCGAGCCTGCACCGCCATTTATTATGATCATGGCTGATCATCCAACTCAGAACCCCGCCCCAGCCTTCCCTCCATACCCCCTGACCCCTGTAGCCACAAGGGCCATATCTAACTCCCTCTTAAACATAGCCAATGAACTGGCCTCAACAGTTTCCTGTGGCAGAGAATTCCATAGATTCACCACTCTCTGTGTGAAGAAGTTTTTCCTAATCTCGGTCCTAAAAGGCTTCCCCTCTATCCTCAAACTGTGACCCCTCGTTCTGGACTTCCCCAACATCGGGAACAATCTTCCTGCATCTAGCCTGTCCAATCCCTTTAGGATCTTATACGTTTCAATCAGATCCCCCCTCAATCTTCTAAATTCCAACGAGTACAAGCCCAGTTCATCCAGTCTTTCTTCATATGAAAGTCCTGCCATCCCAGGAATCAATCTGGTGAACCTTCTTTGTACTCCCTCTATGGCAAAGATGTCTTTCCTCAGATTAGGGGACCAAAACTGCACACAATACTCCAGGTGTGGTCTCACCAAGGCCTTGTACAACTGCAGTAGTACCTCCCTGCTCCTGTACTCGAATCCTCTCGCTATAAATGCCAGCATACCATTCGCCTTTTTCACTGCCTGCTGTACCTGCATGCCCACTTTCAATGACTGGTGTATAATGACACCCAGGTCTCGTTGCACCTCCCCTTTTCCTAATCGGCCACCATTCAGATAATAATCTGTTTTCCTATTTTTGCCACCAAAGTGGATAACTTCACATTTATCCACATTAAATTGCATCTGCCATGAGTTTGCCCACTCAATTATGTATCGGATTGGAGACATTGACCAAGATGGCATGCAACTTAGACAGCATCCTCTTTTCAGACACCACCGTGAGAGAGTCCAGCTCCATCCCCACAACATCACTGGTCTTACGAATGAGTTTGTTGATTCTGTTGGTGTCTGCTACCCTCAGCCTGCTGCCCCAGCACACAACAGCAAACATGATAGCACTGGCCACCACAGACTCGTAGAACATCCTCAGCATCGTCCGGCAGATGTTAAAGGACCTCAGTCTCCTCAGGAAATAGAGACGGCTCTGACCCTTCTTGTAGACAGCCTCAGGGTTCTTTGACCAGTCCAGTTTATTGTCAATTCGTATCTCCAGGTATTTGTAATCCTCCACCATGTCCACACTGACCCCCTGAATGGAAACAGGGGTCACCGGTACCTTAGCTCTCCTCAGGTCTACCATCAGCTCCTTAGTGTTTTTCACATTAAGCTGCAGATAATTCTGCTCACACCATGTGACAAAGTTTCCTACCATAGCCCTGTACTCAGCCTCATCTCCCTTAGTGATGCATCCAACTATGGCAGAGTCATCCGAAAACTTCTGAAGATGACAAGTCTCTGTGCAGTAGCTGAAGTCCGAGGTGTAAATGGTGAAGAGAAAGGGAGACAATGACTCATAATTAAAGAATAAAAACAGAAATTTCTGGAAATACTCTGCAGGTCAAGCAGCATCTGTTGTGAGGAAAACAGAGTGAACGTTTTAGGTAAATGTAACTTCACTTTTGGGATCTATGTGTTGTGAACAGAGCCATTTCTTACTGTCCTGATGTAGGGTCTTAATTAGAAACTTCCACCATCTCTCTGCCTCCGTAGGTGTTGCCTGACTTGTTGAGTTCCTTCAGCAGTTCATTGTTTGCTTCAGGTTCCAGAGGCTGCAGCCCAGCATTTATCACTCATCCCTGATTGCCCTCGGGAATGTTGGGAGAACTGCTTTCTGGACAGGCAGATGTTGCTATATCTCAAATACTGAGTCAGAGTACAAGAAGAGCAAAGATAGACTAATGACGTGCTGTCATGACAACAACCTTTCCCACGATGTCAACAAAACAAGAGAGACTTCAGGAAGGAGGTGTGGTGCACACTCCTGTTTAAATCATCACCTCAGATGCTGAGGGGATTGGGAGTATCCGGTTACTAGAAGTGATCCTTGATGCAAGCATGTCTTTGCTCCAGCCAAGGAAGCACACCAGCATCTCTACTTCCTCAAGAGAGTAAAGAACCTTGGCATATCTCCTTGCACCACTAAGTGCATCTTATCTGAAAGCACCATGGCTTGGTGTGCAACTGCTCTGCAAGAAACTGCACAGGGTTGTGAACATCACAGAAACTCTGTCTATCTTCCCGTTGCCTTATATAACCAAAGACTCTACTGACCCTGGATATGATCTCTTCTTCCCCTCCCAGCAGACAGAAGGCTCAAAAGCACTTACCATCAGGCTAAGGAACAGCTTCCAATGCCCTGAAGATGGTGGTGACTCATTCACTACAAGATACTCAGCCCCTTATGTAGCTGGTCAGTGGTGATCAATGATACTAATGATAGAAGATTCATACTCCCTCCTGTTGGAGATGGCCGTTGATCAGTACCTTTGTAGTACAAATGTTGTTTCTCAGACTGTGCCAGGGTGTTGCTGTATGCAGGTAGGGTTTGCTTCTTTCTCGGTGAACATCACCGTTTCTGACTTTATGATGAAGCAGGTGAAGGACTCGGTGTTGATGAACTGCTGCAGTGATGTCCCAGGGATAGGACGATTGAACTCTAGAACTCACAACCATCTTCCCTTGTGTGTGGCCTGTCTCCAACCATTGTACAGCACAGGGACCGGCCCTTCAGCCCATAATTAAGCCTGTACACGTCTCATATCCCTCCATTTTCTCCATGCTCCAGGGACTATCCATGCCTCTCCTGCTCTATCAGGTCCCCCTTAGCCTTCAACTCTCCAAAGAAAACAACCCAGGTTAGTCCAATCTCTCCACATATCCTCTCATCCAGGTAGCATCTTGGCATTTCTCTGTGATGTCATTAGTTCAGTTTTACCAAAGCTTTTCAATGCCTCAAAGTTTCCAGCACTTTGATTTTACTTCAGATTTACTGTGTCTGTGCATTTTTTGATCAATTTTCAGTTAATGCAAGGACAAGGACACATAGGCTACAGATTACCAGACCCTAAAACCCAGTGGTGGAACCTCAATCACATTGGTTAACCTTCTAATCTTTTCTGTTTACTGCCATTGGTGGAGAGAAAGTGTCATGAAAACCTGCTCACAATGTTCAGATAAGGTTCTAACCTTTGGTGAGGTCATACTGACTGCAGTGCTTCTGAGAACTCCAACTGTCCATCTGAAAGAAGTCTGATATGGATTGTTTTATGAAGACCACAAAACTATAATACATAGGATTAGGCTAAGTCTGCTCTGCCATTCAATCCCAGCTGATATATTTGTCTCTCTCAACCCCATTTTCCTGTCTTCTCCCCATAACCTTTGACACCCTTATTAACCAAGAACCTATCACTCTCCACAACTCCCTATGGCAATGAATTCCACAGATTCATTATTTCTGGCCAAAGAAATTCCGTCTCATCTCTGTTCTAAAGGGATGTCCTTCTATTGTGAGACTGAGCTCTCTAGTCCTAGATTTCCAGCTACTGGAAACATCCACCCTATCCAGACCTTTAAATATTCGGTAGGTTTCAATGAGGTCTCCTCATCCTTCCAAATTCCAGCGAGTACCAACCCAGGGCCATCTAATGATTATTAGGACAGGCTAGATGCGGGAAGATTGTTCCCGATGTTGGGGAGGTCTAGAACGAGAGGTCACAGTTTGAGGATAGAGGGGAAGCCTTTTAGGACCGAGGTTAGGAAAAACTTCTTCACACAGAGAGTGGTGAATCTGTGGAATTCTCTGCCACAGCAAACTGTTGAGGCCAGTTCATTAGCTATGTTTAAAAGGAAGTTAGATATGGCCCTTGTGGCTACAGGGGTCAGGGGGTATGGAGGGAAGGCTGGGTTCTGAGTTGGATGATCAGCCATGATCATAATAAATGGCGGTGCAGGCTCGAAGGGCCGAATGGCCTACTCCTGCACCTATTTTCTATGTTTCTATGTTTCTAAATGTTAACCCTAAACTGCCCAGAACCATTCTTGTGAACACAGCACATCCTTGCTTAGATATGGAGTCCAAAACTGCTGACAGTATTCCAAATGTAGCTTGACAAAAACCTTAAAAAGACTCATGAAGCTGTATATCACCTGCTGTGAGCTATTCACCGATTCTGGGGCCAGGTGTTGAGACTAATGAGAATTGTAGTGGGGAAGCAGGTCTGATGTGTTTACAACTTCACTCTGGCGACTTCTGCGACAACACTGGTGCCAAGCTGTATGGGCATTTGCCCTTCTCTTGGACTACGGGGAGACCGCTGCATGGGCAACAGCCAGTTCTTTAAATCTTCCTGCCCAGGCTTGCACCCTGGAGAGGACACAGTCCGTGAGAGTTGCAAACCTATGGTCCCCTGGGATTGACAGCTGCCGATGAATGAGTGGGGAGCGGAATACCGCAGGTTACCGTCTTGCTGAGCGATAAGGAGGAGCTGTTAAAGGACTCCAAGGTTCAATTCTCTTTTATACCTTTTTGGTGCTCCCCAGCTATGCATAAACTAACATCAAATGAATGTATCTGACTTAAACTTTAACCCAAAGAGAATTTCTTCCTTTACTTAATAACACCAAAGGTTGGAATTTGATCTTTCAGGATTATAAATGTCCAAATTCATCAGTTGCTTATTATAAGGGCAGCAGCTTCCATTGGTGTGGAAGGATTGCTCTCTCTACGTCTCCCCACTGTGACTCAATGGATACAAGTGGCAAGGCAGAGTAAGCCTAGTGCTCCTGTGTGATGTAATCCTGGCAGCAACTTTACCTCAGGTAAAGGAGGGGAGTCTGCAAGCGCTGACTTTCAGACATAACTTTCAGGTTACACAAGTCATAAGAAATTTTCCTGCATTTGTTAACAGAAAGTTGTGGTCATTTCACTTATAATGAAAATCTATTTTGGTTCCCTTTTAAGACAAGAAGTGACCGAAGGGGAGGTATGGAGACAATAACATGGAGAGATGGGACCATGGTAAAGGCAGGTGGCACACTGACCAATACGATGGAACCTGTGCCAGAAGACATGGCTCTGGAAGTGGCTGACATCGTGGTCCTGGTTTTGTATTTGCTTTTTGTCTTGGCAGTCGGACTCTGGGTAAGTGTTCATTATTGCAGCCAGCTTTCTCTACAGCATGAGTGGAGGATCTGTGTGTGGGGAGACACGTGTACCTAGTTATGTGGAAGGGTATGGGACCTCCCACATTAAGTGATGGTTATGCAGGGGAAGGGTATGGGACCTCCCTCATAAAGTGATGGTTGTGCAGGGGAAGGGTATGGGACCTCCCACATGAAGTGATGGTTGTGCAGGGGAAGGGTATGGGACCTCCCTCATGAAGTGATGGTTGTGCAGGGGAAGGGTATGGGACCTCCCAAATAAAGTGATGGTTGTGCAGGGGAAGGGTATGGGACCTCCCTGATGAAGTGATGGTTGTGCAGGGGGAGGGTATGGGACCTCCCACATGAAGTGATGGTTGTGCAGGGGAAGGGTATGGGACCTCCCACATGAAGTGATGGTTGTGCAGGGGAAGGGTATGAGACCTCCCTGATGAAGTGATGGTTGTGCAGGGGAAGGGTATGGGACCTCCCACATGAAGTGATGGTTGTGCAGGGGAAGGGTATGGGACCTCCCACATGAAGTGATGGTTGTGCAGGGGAAGGGTATGGGACCTCCCTGATGAAGTGATGGTTGTGCAGGGGAAGGGTATGGGACCTCCCACATGAAGTGATGGTTGTGCAGGGGAAGGGTATGGGACCTCCCACATGAAGTGATGGTTGTGCAGGGGAAGGGTATGGGACCTCCCTCATGAAGTGATGATTGTGCAGGGGAAGGGTATGGGACCTCCCTCATGAAGTGATGGTTGTGCAGGGGAAGGGTATGGGACCTCCCGAATAAAGTGATGGTTGTGCAGGGGAAGGGTATGGGACCTCCCTGATGAAGTGATGGTTGTGCAGGGGAAGGGTATGGGACCTCCCACATGAAGTGATGGTTGTGCAGGGGAAGGGTATGGGACCTCCCTGATGAAGTGATGGTTGTGCAGGGGAAGGGTATGGGACCTCCCACATGAAGTGATGGTTGTGCAGGGGAAGGGTATGGGACCTCCCTGATGAAGTGATGGTTGTGCAGGGGAAGGGTATGGGACCTCCCACATGAAGTGATGGTTGTGCAGGTGAAGGGTATGGGACCTTCCACATGAAGTGATGGTTGTGCAGGGGAAGGGTATGGGACTTCCCACATGAAGTGATGGTTGTGCAGGGGAAGGGTATGGGACCTCCCACATGAAGTGATGGTTATGCAGGGGAGATGTCATTTTGTATGAAGCAGTAACTCCACCTATTATTTATACAGCCAGCCTATTTGGTCTAAAATGTCCGGGGCTTCATTGTGAGAAACTATCCCTTGGATGATCATCCAGCACCAGCCCAGTTGGGGTGCCAAAAGGCCCACTGTTCTCACCTCTGTGTCCTGTCGTCCTGCAGCAACCTGGGGGCTCAGTGGATCCAGCCTTGGGAAAAGGAGAAGCAGGGAGCCACTTCTCTGGTGTCATGCAGCAGATAGCTCAGTGCTCCTGAGACCTTGCACTGTGGTGGAAACGGAGCAGGGCAGCTAGGGAGGGTGTTGTTATTCCAGGAGGGATTTCCACTTCCTCGGCTTCTGTTTCTGTTAATTCAATAGACAATAGGTGCAGAAGTAGGCCATTCGGCCCTTTGAGCCAGCACCGCCATTCACTGTGATCATGGCTGATCATCCACTATCAGTATCCAGTTCCTGCCTTATCCCCATAACCTTTGATTCTGCTATCTTTAAGAGCTCTATCCATCTCTTTTTTGAAAACATCCAGAGACTTGGCCTCCATAGCCTTCTGGGGCAGAGCATTCCATATATAATTCCTGAAGGCAGGGAAGGATGTACGTGGAAGATCACCTGGGGTGGAAATTTCATTATGAAGCCTGGTCTAGGAAGGCATCATCTCACCCTTAATAACCACCTGCCTCCCCCACTGAGGGACAGAACCCCGTGGTGTTCATTGGCAAATCTCTTAGTGCTGCAGGGCTGTTCGCACTGGGGCCCATTCGATATTGCAGTTCCCTCCCTTTGGAGCATTGTGCTGAACACTACACACTGGTGACAACTGTACACCCACACCAGCAACGCCACAGAACCTTCACCATGAGGACACAAGTACATGGTCAAGCTGGGAAAGGAGCAATTTCAGAAATAAGCAGGCACCATCCCTGTATCCTACATTGAACAAGCACACACTAGCAAGTGGGCCCATCCTCTTGATAGTTAGCAACTTGGATTGGTTGGTAATCCAAGGACAAGGGTTTCAACAAGCTCTTGTGATGTTGAATCAGACTGCAACTTCCCAAGGTAATTGGATAAGGTTCTGAGACCCTTTTGTCAGAACTGAGAAAAGGAGAAGGCAAATGAGTTTCTAGTAGCAGAGAAGATGGGGGAGGGAATGGTAAAACCAAGGGAATATCTCTAGCTGGGTGAAACCAAGCGATTTAAATCCTGAAAGGATGTCAGGCTCTGAGGCCAGGACAGAGGTGTAGGAAGATGTTCATGTAGACCCTGGGATGGTCCCTTTGGTGAAAATGTCTCAGATGGAATGTCTTTCAGCTTTTCTTCAGATTAGGATGTGTTAAGATGGCAAGGAGTCAGGGTGGGTTGCCATCAAATGCCATGAGCCAGAGGTGGGCGGGGGGAGGCTGCGGTGGAGAAGAGTGTGATCTCACCATCCCTTAATTCTGTCAGTCCATGTACAGGACAAAGAGGAACACAATAAAGGGCTATTTCCTTGCTGGGAAGGACATGGTGTGGTGGCCGGTGAGTACTTTGGATTGTGACTTCACTAAAAGATTGCAGGTTCTCGAGCTATCTCCTCTAACGCTCCTTTCTCCTGCTATTAGATCGGAGCCTCGCTCTTTGCCAGTAATGTGGGAAGTGGTCATTTCATTGGATTGGCTGGGACCGGAGCTGCTTCCGGTATCGCAGTGAGTGCGTATGAATTCAACGTGAGTTCAGACAGCACACATCCTTTCAATGTGATCAATGTGACAGGCTATCAGATTGTTGTTGCTTCCCCTTCCCTTTCCAGATCATCACAGAGACCAGCAACACTGAGAACACCAAGCAGATCGGCCAATATCCTTGAGTCCTGACAAAAGGGTCTCGGCCTGAAACGTCGACTGCACCTCTTCCTAGAGATACTGCCTTGCCTGCTGCGTTCACCAGCAACTTTTATGTGTGATCCTTGGAGAGAAACAGAGTTTAATGTTTCACGGCAACAACCCTTCATCAGAATTGGGAAGATGGAAAACACGCGTGTTTTAAGTGTTGGGGGAGGGGGAAGAGATGAAGGGGGTGCTGTGTCTGGATGTGCACCAAAGCTGACATGATAATACTCGTTTCTCCAGATTCTGTCAGTTTTGCTTCTTTTCTCTTTTCTGACCTCATTGCCATTTTTTAACTTCCTTAGTAAGACACAGGAGACCATTTGGCCCATCAAGTCCAAGCTGTTCCCCTGCAGATTGTTCTGTATCACTCCCATCCTCCACCCAGCCCCCACTGCCCAATGACTCACTCTGTCACATGCCCCTCAACTCCCCACAAATTCTGTCCACAGAATGTGGGAGGAAACCCAGGTACCTGCAAAACCTCTACACAGTCTCAGGGAGAACGTACAGACTCTATAAAGTCAGCACCCAAGGTCAGGGTCAAAGCTGATGATGTGAGACAGCAGCTCTACTAGCTGCGCCACTGTACCGCCCTCGGTAATTGACAACTAAGTCTCTGCCGTATCGCAGACATTCCGAGTAGTCTCTCTACCTCTCTCCTCTCTGCAGCTTAAGCAATACCTGCTTTTTCACTTTTCCAACTCTGATGAAGTATCAGGTTCGAAAAGTTAACTGTTTCTCTCTACATGGATGCTGATTGACCTGCTGAGTATTTCTGGCAAGTTCTCTTTTGAGTGTAGCTAGTGCAGTGAAGTTTATGTAGCTATTTGAAAGATGTTGTTCTTTGAGGAGGTCTTTGTGAAGGTGGTCCTGAATCTGCCAGCTATTTAACTGCCTTAGATGTGAAGCATCGAAGCTGCTGAATGTAGGAAAAAGAAAACTACTTGCCCATCTTTGACTTGTTACCCACTGTCAAATCAGCACAAATAGCTCAAAGAAGCCCCAGTAATGTGCAGGTCCTGTTGTGTCATGAGCCAATTTATACACAGCAATTTCCCACTATTGACCAGTCTTTGTCAGGCTGTGTGAGAAAACTGAGGATCCAACTGTTCCAGTGATTTTTTACATTTGCACCTTGGGCAGTCATCCCATCTAAACTCTTGGTTCCTTTAACCAATCTCAATCTGCAACATTCTTTGTTTATGTGTTAGATTGCCAGCACTGGGTGTGAAATTAAACTTTATGTTTGGCGTGCTAAATTGGCTCATTTCTCTGAGATCATTAAAAACCCAGGGTTACATCAGTCCCTGCTGGGTATGAATACCATTGAGTCCTTGGGCCTCATGTTTCCATTCCTTTCACCAAGGTTATAGACATCTGAGAAATGTTGATACTTCTGCAGCCTCAGGGGGTAAATACTGACAGCCCCAAGCTGATGTCTTGCTGTGTGAACAAGGGCAGGACCCAGGGTGGGTTATCAGGGGAGATGGAGCGTTAGTTTTCGGAGGGCAGTTACTGAGATGAGGGGAAGAGGGGAGGAGGGGAGAATCACAGGGTCTGGTGGTATGGGATCACTCGCGCCTGCTAGACCTTGCTGTGGTTTTTCGGTCATCAACTGTCTGTACTTCTCTCTCCAGGCAATGTTCATTCTAATCCTGCTGGCCTGGCTCTTCCTACCCATTTACGTTGCAGCTCAGGTAACATTTGAACTTCAGATTTGATTCCTGCCATTTTCTTTGACCCCCTCCCCTCACCCCTGCCCCAAATTCAATGTCCTTCCTAATTGAGTTTAGTGGGTTTATATATGTGGACTGGTCAGTTCTCTGTGAAGGATCTGCCCTGCCTGTGAATACTGGCAGGGTGTTTGCAGTGGCCAGGAAGGAGGACAGTGACTCTATCATGGTTTGCCCTTCCAACTGACATGGAATGACTGACAGCTTGCTGGCCTGGTGCAGTGGGAAAAGTAGAGAAAACAATGCTTGGCATCAGCTTCATAACCCTCTGCCACTGGCCTGGGATAGTATAGATTCTGTTGGGTGATAGAGTAGACATAGGAGGATAATGCCCCACTGCAATTTCCTGTGTATGTGTCTGTGGAGTTGTTTGCACATCATGGAAATCGTTCTCAATGTCAGAAAATACAACTTAGTGCAACTTCAGATATCACAGAACTTCTATCCAGTTCAATCCTGTGTCCTTTTAAAGATTTAAATCTCACATTGCTTACCTGAGGGTCGGGTACACCACTCTGGGTTTTGAAGATCTGGACTAATCATTCAGCTGTGCAACTCACATTCAGTTAGTAAACTGCAGTTTAAAGCAAAATGGTATCCAGAGAGCTTTGCCAATGTCCAGAGCTGCCTGTAAACCCTGCTTTGCCAGTGTCCAGAGACCCGCCTGTAAACCCTGCTTTGCCAGTGTCCAGAGAGCTGCCTGTAAACCCTGCTTTGCCAGTCCAGAGGGCTGCCTGTAAACCCTGCTTTGCCAGTGTCCAGACAGCTGCCTATATACCCTGATTTGCAATGTCCAGAGCTGCCTGTAAAACCTGTTTTGCCAGTCCAGAGAGCTGCCTGTAAGCACTGCTTTGCCAGTGTCCAGAGAGCTACCTTTAAACCCTGCTTTGGCAGTCCAGAGAACTGCTTGTAAACCCTGCTTTGCCAGTGTCCAGAGAGCTGCCTGTAAACCTTGCTTTGCCAGTGTCCAGAGAGCTGCCTGTAAACCCTGCTTTGCCAGTGTCCAGAGAGCTGCCTGTAAACCTTGCTTTGCCAGTGTCCAGAGAGCTGCCTGTAAACCCTACTTTGCCAGTGTCCAGAGAACTGCTTGTAAACCCTGCTTTGCCAGTGTCCAGAGAGCTGCCTATATACCCTCTTTGCAATGTCCAGAGCTGCCTGTAAAACCTGTTTTGCCAGTCCAGAGAGCTGCCTGTAAACCCTGCTTTGTCAGTGTCCAGAGAGCTGCCTGTAAACCCTGCTTTGTCAGTGTCCAGAGAACTGCCTGTAAACCTTGCTTTGCCAATGTCTAGAGAGCTGCTTGTAAACCCTACTTTGCCAGTGTCCAGAGAACTGCTCGTAAACCCTGCTTTGCCAGTGTCCAGAGAGCTGCCTGTAAACCTTGCTTTGCCAGTGTCTAGAGAGCTGCTTGTAAACCCTACTTTGCCAGTGTCCAGAGAACTGCTCGTAAACCCTGCTTTGCCAGTGTCCAGAGAGCTGCCTGTAAACCTTGCTTTGCCAGTGTCTAGAGAGCTGCTTGTAAATCTTACTTTGCCAGTGTCCAGAGAGCTGCCTATATACCCTGCGTTGCAATGTCCAGAGCTGCCTGTAAAACCTGTTTTGCCAGTCCAGAGAGCTGCCTGTAAACCCTGCTTTGTCAGTGTCCAGAGAGCTGCCTGTAAACCCTGCTTTGTCAGTGTCTAGAGAGCTGCTTGTAAACCCTACTTTGCCAGTGTCCAGAGAACTGCTCGTAAACCCTGCTTTGCCAGTGTCCAGAGAGCTGCCTGTAAACCTTGCTTTGCCAGTGTCTAGAGAGCTGCTTGTAAACCCTACTTTGCCAGTGTCCAGAGAACTGCTCGTAAACCCTGCTTTGCCAGTGTCCAGAGCTGCCTGTATACCCTGCTTTGCAATATCCAGAGCTGCCTATAAACCCTGTTTTGCCAGTGTCCAGAGAGCTGCCTGTAAACCCTGCTTTGCCAGTGTCCAGAGAGCTGCCTATATACCCTGCATTGCAATGTCCAGAGCTGCCTGTATACCCTGCTTTGCAATGTCCAGAGCTGCCTGTAAACCCTGTTTTGCCAGTGTCCAGAGAGCTGCCTGTAAACCCTGCTTTGCCAGTGTCCAGAGAACTGCTCGTAAACCCTACTTTGCCAGTGTCCAGAGAGCTGCCTGTAAACCTTGCTTTGCCAGTGTCTAGAGAGCTGCTTGTAAACCCTACTTTGCCAGTGTCCAGAGAACTGCTCGTAAACCCTGCTTTGCCAGTGTCCAGAGAGCTGCCTATATACCCTGCGTTGCAATGTCCAGAGCTGCCTGTATACCCTGCTTTGCAATGTCCAGAGCTGCCTGTAAACCCTGTTTTGCCAGTGTCCAGAGAGCTGCCTGTAAACCCTGCTTTGCCAGTGTCCAGAGAGTTGCCTGTAAACCCTGCTTTGACAGTGTCCAGAGAGCTGCCTGTATACCCTGCTTTGCAATGTCCAGAGCTGCCTGTAAACCCTGTTTTGCCAGTGTCCAGAGAGCTGCCTGTAAACCCTGCTTTGCCAGTGTCCAGAGAGTTGCCTGTAAACCCTGCTTTGCCAGTGTCCAGAGAACTGCTCGTAAACCCTGCTTTGCCAGTGTCCAGAGAGCTGCCTGTAAACCCTGCTTTGCCAGTGTCCAGAGAGCTGCCTGTAAACCCTGTTTTGCCAGTGTCCAGAGAGCTGCCTGTAAACCCTGCTTTGCCAGTGTCCAGAGAGCTGCCTGTAAACCCTGCTTTGGCAGTATCCTGGCAATGAGATGAATGTATCTTCTCTCTGCCTGCAGGTGAATACCATGCCTGAATACTTACGGAAACGCTTTGGAGGACAGAGAATCCAACTTTTTATTGCAATTCTCTATTTGTTCATCTATATATTTACAAAGATATCAGTAAGTGAAAAATTTTGAAAAGGCAAACTTGAAAGCCGAAGAAAAACTTGTTGATATCCACAGTCCTCCTGCCCCCAAAGCAGAACACCACTTGTGGGAGATGTGAAGCGATGTCATGTGGGAATGGATGAAGCGCAGCCACTGGTTTGTGCACAGAGACAGAATGAAACAGTGACAATGATCACATCACATGTTTTAACAGTGTTGGGTGTTGGTCACTGGGCATGACTTCCTTGGTTACACTTCCCCTTCCCCCAATATTCTTTGAAATTATTTGTTTCATCTATAAAATGGGTTTTATTCACTAATACATGAAGTATAGCCCATTCTTCTGCACTTAAGTGATTCGATGGACCTGATGTATACTATTTTCTAAGTGGAAAGAAAGTTCAAAAATCAGTGGTGCAGAGGAACTTGTGAGTCCTTGTGCAGAATTCCCTAAAGTTTAATTTGCAGGTTGAGTCTGTGGTGAGGAAGGGAAATGCAATCTTAGCATTTATTTTGAGAGGACTAGAATATAAAAGAAGGATGTAATGTTGAAGCTTCATAAGGCACTTGTGAGGCCTCACTTGGAGTGTTGTGAGCAGCTTTGTGCCCCTTTTCTAAGAAAGGAAGTGCTGACACTGGAGAGGGTTCAAAGGAGGTTCACAGAAATGTTTCCAGGATTGAATGCCTTGTCATTTGACGAGCATTTGATGGCTGTACTGACTGGAATTCAGAAGATTGAGGGGGGATCTCATTGAAACCTATTGAATGTTGAAAGGCTTCGATAAAGTGGATGTGGAGAGAACGTTACTATGGTGGGGAAGTCTAAGACCAGAGGACACAACCTCAGAATAAAGGGATGCCCACTTAGAATGGTGATGAGGAAGAATTTCTTTAGCCAGAGATAGATGATTTTGTGGAATTCATTGCCACAGGTGGCTGTGGAGATGAAGTCATCGGGTATATTTAAGCCAGAGGTTGATAGGATCATGATTAGTCAGGGCATGAGGCAATACTAGAAGGCAGGAAATTGAGGTTGAGAGGGAAATGGATCTGCCATGATGAAATGGCGGAGCAGATTCGATGAGCCAAATGGCCGTATGGTCTTATGATGTCATGGCTTTTAGACACAGAAGCAAGACTACTGTCAACAGAACCCCAGCTGCACAGTGCAGTCCAGTGGCAAAGTAGCAAAATGGGCGAGCTGCAACCTGACTGAAAAAATGTGACCAGCAGTTATTCAGTAATTGTGAACTGAACAGTATGTGAACGGAAAGGCAAACAATTCTTCAGGGGGAATATAATGTTAACTGAGAGTCAAGTAGGAGTGAGCCAAATATATAAAACTAGAGGCTGTTGAAACACTCCTCAAATTGGGCAGTACCCATGGAAAATGAAACTGAGTTAACATATTGTTAGTGCACATACACAGGATTAAGATGACTATTTGTGTGAAGAGTGAATGAAGATTGTGCACGCACACAGGATTAAAATGTCGGCTTGTGCATGTACACAGGATTAAGATGACTGTGAAGAGTGAATGAAGATTGTGCACATACACAGGATTAAGATGACTGTGTGAAGAGTGAATGAAGATTGTGCATGTACACAGGATTAAGATGACTGTGTGAAGGGTGAATGAAGATTCTGCATGCACAGGATTAAGATGACTGTGAAGAGTGAATGAAGATTGTGCACATACACAGGATTAAGATGACTGTGTGAAGAGTGAATGAAGATTGTGCACGTACACAGGATTAAGATGACTGTGTGAAGAGTGAATGAAGATTGTGCACGTACACAGGATTAAAATGACTGTGTGAAGGGTGAATGAAGATTCTGCATGCACAGGATTAAGATGACTGTGAAGAGTGAATGAAGATTGTGCACATACACAGGATTAAGATGACTGTGTGAAGAGTGAATGAAGATTGTGCACGTACACAGGATTAAGATGACTGTGCGAAGAGTGAATGAAGATTATGCATGTACACAGGATTAAAATGACTGTTTGTGTGAAGGGTGAATGAAGATTCTGCATGCACAGGATTAAAATAACTGTTTGTTTGAAGGCTGAATGCCTCTTGGATCAATATACAAAACAGAATAGAATACTGCAGATGCTGGAAACCTGAAATAAGAACAAAATGTTGGAATTATTCAGAAGGCAGGGCAGCAACCATGGAGAGCGAAATAAAGTAAGCATTTCATCAGAACTGGAAATCATTAAGATAGAAAGGAAGTGTTGGGGAAGGAAAGGGCAGCAGGGAATGTGTGAGACGGGCAGCAGACAGGAGAGAAAGTAACAAAAGCCAGGATGTAGAATTCAAGATGGGACGACAGTGGCTAAGGTGGAAAGATGGGCCTGAGGTCTCCGTAGGGAAACAGCATCTAACACACGTATAGATCAGTAAGTGTCAGTAGTAGGGAAGTAGAGGATTCCTAGGGATAGGACACATGAGTAATTGAAAAACTATGGTCTAACTAGGGATAGTCACCATGACCTTGTATGTGGGAAGAAATGTCTTATTAAATTGATGAAGTTTTTGAGGAAGTGATGAAAATGATTGATGAAGGTAAAGCAGTGGATGTTGTTTACGTGGGTAGAGGAGGTGATAGTTGAGACCATGTAAATGAAAAGATGGATGGGTGGTGGTGGTGGAATGAATTAAGGGGATAGGTGGAGGAGATGACTGAATTAGAGGGAATCTGATAGGAGAGGACAATGGACCTTGGAAAAAAGGCTAGGAAGAGGGGAACCAGAGGGAAGCAATAAACAGATGAGAAATGATAACAGGGTAATCAAAATGAAGAATGGAAGAAGAAAAAAAGGGGGGGAGGAGAAATTTCTGGAAGCTGCCTAACCATTGCCTGTTTTTTCAATCCATCGTTGTTTCCTGACCTGCTAGGTTGCTCCAGCATTCTGTGCATGTTGTTTTAAGTTTCCAGCATTGCAGAATTTTTTGGGTTTATAGTTGGAGACATTAATGTTTATGCCATCAGGTTGGTGGATATGGAGGTTTTGAAGAAGGTGCTGAGGTGGTTTTCCAGGATTCTCCCTGGATTAGAGACAAGAGGTATAAGGAGGGCCTGGACAAACTTGGGTTGTTCTCTCTGGAATGGTGAAGGCTGGGGGAGATCTGATAGAAATTGATAAGATTATGAGAGGGATAGATAGAGAGCCAGTATTTTTCATCATGGTTGAGATATCCATTACCAGAGGCTAAGCAGTTCAAAGGAGATGTGCGTGGCAATATTTATTTATTTATTTTCTTTACACAGAGTGGTAGGTTCCTGGGGAGGAGGTGGAGGAAAACACAATCAAGAGGCACATAAATGTGCACCAAGTGCCAGGATATGAACATTGTGTGGATGGAAGTGATTAGTTTAGTGGCACTTGAGTACCAATTTCATTAGTTTGGAGCAGCATTGTGAGCTGAAGAACCAGTTTCAGTGCTGTGCTGTTTTATGTTCTATGTTTGAACACAGCAATACTTCGACAATTCCAGATGATGCACCTGCTTTATATTTGCAAACCTGCTCATCTTAAACATGTTCCAGTTCATTTGGAAGCCAATTCATCTGAAATGTTGCTTCTGCTTTTCTCTTCCCTCGAGTGCTGTCTGGCCTGCTGAGCATTTTAAAATCAATCTATAATCCATGTTACACCCAACAATGTCTAATTCACAGAGCAACAGTCTACTGGATCTGTGAGGGGAAAGGAATCGTCAATGTTTCAGGTTGAAACCCTGCACCAGGACTGGTTTTGACCCAAACACTCAAGAATTCCTTACCACCCATAGATGCTGTTTGATTCACTAAGGTCCTCCAGCACATTAGTTGTTGCTCAGGATTCCAGATTCCAGTGCCTGTAGTATCTTGTCTCTCTAGTGCAGCTCAGAGTGTGGCAGGGTTTGATTTGTGATGACATGATTCTGAATAGTGTGTCTTGTTCTGATGTGTTCTTGTTCAGGTGGATATCTATGCAGGAGCTGTCTTTATTCAACAAGCTCTCCATTGGGATTTGTACATCGCAGTGATTGGATTGTTGCTAATCACCACCCTCTACACTGTTGGAGGTAGGTTTGGCCATCTCCCACAACTTCATGGTGATGATATTTAGTGTCTAACTGCACCATCCTATTGCAGGTACACACCCAGGACCAGCTCCACAAAGTCCCAACTCCAACCTTCTTCTATTTGGCTGCTATCAACTGTAGCTCATGAGTAGCACAGTGACACGGACAGTGGAGTTGCTACTTTGTGGTGCCTGTGAAGCCGGTTCAATCCTGGCCTCTTGTGTTCTCTGTGTGGAGTTTGCACTTTCTCCCTGTGACCATGTAGATTCCACCCCACCCTGCCAACATCCCATGTGACTGTGGGTTGATAGTTTAATTGGCCAGTGTTAATTACCCTGTGGGTGTAGGCTAGTGGTAGAATCTGGAAAAGGTGATTGAAATGTGAGGAGAATAAAACTGGTTAGAGAAGAATTAGTGTAATAAAGGGTTAGCATGAACTCAATGGGTCGAAGAGCTGTTTCCATGATGTATCTGCCTATCATTCCGTGAGCACATTGCCTATTTCCTAAATATTCCCCCATTGGTTGTGATGATGGCTGTTTCCACCAATGAGCAGAAGTTATTTTTGTATTTCTTTATTGGGCAGGTGGGCTGGCAGCTGTAATATACACTGATGCGCTCCAGACTGTCATCATGTTGATTGGAGCTCTCATTCTCATGGGATATGGTGAGTAGCATTCAGCTGACATTCAAAGTTAGAGTTGCAAATCAAATCTTCCTTTGGGCATTGCAGGTAAGGTTTATTGTCTGGCCACAGTTGTCTATGGGTGGGGAGTGGGTGGTGAGCCATTCTGGTGAAGATGCCCCTATGGTACTGTTAGAGTGAGAGTTGTAGAATTAAGACCATTGCTGATAATGGTCTGGTGATGTCCATAACAGTGTACAGCTTGGAAGTGGGTTGGGAGGTGAAGCCAGAGCAGCCTGAGTGAGAGACTGTTCTACATTTTATAGAAGGTACATACTGCAGACAGTGTGTGCTAGTCCTGCCAAACCAGCTTCAAAACTTCCCAGTAGCAGCAGCGAGAGTATTGGTCAGAGCTTCTCGTGGGGCGCCGTGGGAGTGTGAATCAGTCACCGGCTTACTCTTTCACTGAACCACAGTTCTGCATGGCATGAGTTCAGTGAACGCATTCATTAATCTGATGATGATATGGAAGGGGTGATCGGAGGTGGTGCCCTACCTCGGCTTGCTGCAGACTCCATTGATCTGCTCTGATGCCAGTTGGCCCTTCACATGGTTGTTTTGCACCAATTCAGACAGCGTACTTAATGCACAATATGAAAGGCACATTGTTGCAACAACAGCTGGTTACACTGACTTATCCTGGGCACTGGTGCATTCAGGATCTGCTCTGTTCTTGATTTGATGTTCAAGGTGTGAAATGCACTGACAGTATATCTAAAAAAAATGAGACCTCAGGATCAGGTTGAGTTGTCTGGTGTTGAGGCTGAGTCCTTCCAGCAGTTTGCTCAATCCCCTTCCTCCCCAGCATTCACCATTCTCCTGGGAAGGCAATTCCTTCAATTCTTGAGGCATATGCACACGGTCTTTCACTACATTTCATTCCCAAATCCGTCATAATCTACTCCTGCTGACTCTGCACTTCTCCATTAAGTGAAGCAACTCTCACACCGATCCTTTCAAATCTGTTCTTCTGAACTCCAAACAATTCAATCAGTCTCTCCTCATTGGAAAAACTATTCTTTCTAGGAATTAGGTAGGTAAACTTTCATCAATGGCAAATATCTTTTTCCTCTCATTCCTCTAGTATGTAGTTCTGTGACCTGGGTTCAGAGGATGAAGTCCAATTGGGTGTGGAGCATCCAGTCAGAGTGAATCAATCATGCAGAGGAGTTGTAAAATAGGACATCCAAGAATGGCTGATTATTTTACGAAACAGTGTTGGATATACTTCTGGGTTTCTTCAAGTGCAGTGAAACGGCTCTCTGCTTCACAGCTTTCGTTGAAATTGGAGGTTACTCGGGTCTCCAGGAGGCATATTTTCATGCCATTCCAAGTGTCCGTGACCTCAACACCTCCTGTGGCTATCCAAGGAAAGATGCTTTCCACATTTTCCGGGATCCCTTGACCTCTGACTTTCCTTGGCCAGGAGTACTGATTGGAATGACAATCCCATCAATCTGGTATTGGTGCACTGACCAGGTACCATCTCAGTTTGCCTTTCTTCAGTTTTCAAAGCCTGTTGTGGTTCCTGACCTCTTCATGTTGGTATTTGCATGCCCGCTCTGTCTCACCAGCTTAGTGAGCAGTGAGGCTGTATATCCACAAGCCAATCCCACTATTCTCCGTGCCCCCACCCTTTATTCACAGCCCACTGGGGTATGAATGCAGAGACACCCGGTGTGTCCCCTCACCAAGATGATGTTTAGAGATCTTGTTCCACTATGTTAAATCTCAGGTCATCGTCCAGAGGTCCCTATCTGCCAAGACACTCCTACACGCCAAAGCTGGCTCGTTGTTTGCTGCCTGCTTAAAGATTCTGCCCATCTTTATAATGGTTATCCCGGGTATGATCAGTCGAGTGCTATTTACAGGTAAGTGGAGGTACTTGGTGGTTTGCCATGTACCATATTCCTGCAGATCATCTACTTCCATTGTCACTCTCTTTTTAGATCAGGTGGCCTGTGTTGATGCTGACACCTGCCAGAGGATCTGCGGTAACCCAATTGGATGCTCTGACATTGCCTACCCGAAGCTGGTGATGGAGTTACTACCAGGAGGTACACATAACTAGGCCACTTGCATGGAGTTATACAACGTTGAACCAGTCCCTTATTCACTAATGATTCATGCTGGTCCCTTGCTAAGACAGTTCAAAGGTCCATTTATTATCAAAGTATGTACACAGTGTACAGCTCTGAGATTCGTCTTCTCCAGGTAGCCACAAAACAAAGAAAACCACGAAGGTCATTGAAAGAAAGACAGACATCACACCCCCACCCACACATAAAAAAACAAAAACTCATAAACCCCAAATCCCCCACCCCTCTCTTGCACACAAAAAACTAACAGATGGCTCCACACCGAAAAATAGCAGCTAGAACATTGAACCCCAAACCTTCAACCCCCTCCCTCACAAAAAAACCCCAAACTCTCAACCCCCTCCCTCGCACAGAAAACGCCAAACTCTCAAACCCCTCCCTCGCACAGAAAACGCCAAACTCTCAACCCCCTCCCTCGCACAGAAAACGCCAAACTCTCAACCCCCTCCCTCGCACAGAAAAACCCAAATCCTCAACCTCTTCCCTCACACAAAAACCCCAAACTCTCAACCCCCTCCCTCGCACAGAAAACGCCAAACTCTCAACCCCCTCCCTCGCACAGAAAACGCCAAACTCTCAACCCCCTCCCTCGCACAAAAACCAAACTCTCAACCCCCTCCCTCGCACAGAAAACGCCAAACTCTCAACCCCCTCCCTCGCACAGAAAACGCCAAACTCTCAACCCCCTCCCTCGCACAAAAACCAAACTCTCAACCCCCTCCCTCGCACAGAAATCGCCAAACTCTCAACCCCCTCCCTCACACAAAAACCCCAAACTCTCAACCCCCTCCCTCACACAAAAACCCCAAACTCTCAACCCCCTCCCTCGCACAGAAAACGCCAAACTCTCAACCCCCTCCCTCGCACAGAAAACGTCAAACTCTCAACCCCCTCCCTCGCATAGAAAACGCCAAACTCTCAACCCCCTCCCTCGCACAGAAAACGCCAAACTCTCAACCCCCTCCCTCGCACAGAAAACGCCAAACTCTCAACCCCCTCCCTTGCACAAAAAAACCCAAATCCTCAACCCCCTCCTTCGCACAAAAACCAAACTCTCAACCCCCTCCCTTGCACAAAAAACCCAAATCCTCAACCCCCTCCCTCGCACAAAAACCAAACTCTCAACCCCCTCCCTCGCACAAAAAAACCCAAATCCTCAACCCCCTCCCTCGCACAAAAACCAAACTCTCAACCCCCTCCCTCGCACAAAAACCAAACTCTCAACCCCCTCCCTCGCACAAAAAAACCCAAATCCTCAACCCCCTTCCCTCGCACAAAAAACCCCAAACCCTCAACCCCTACCCTTGCAGAAAAAACCTAAAACCCCCAACTCCTTCCCTTGCACAAAACCCGAAATCCTCAACTCCCTCCCTCGCACAAAACCCCAAACCCTCAACCCCCTCCCTTGCACAAAAAACCCCCAAAACCCTCAACCTCTTCCCTTGTACAAAAAATCCCAAACTCTCAACCCCCTCCCTCCCACAATAAACCCCAAATCCTCAACCCCCTCCCTCGCACAAAAACCAAACTCTCAACCCCCTCCTTCGCACAGAAAACGCCAAACTCTCAACCCCCTCCCTTGCACAAAAAACCCCCAAAACCCTCAACCCCTTCCCTTGTACAAAAATTTCCAAACTCTCAACCCCCCCACAATAAACCTCAAATCCTCAACCCCCCTCGCACAAACCCCAAATTCATAACCCCCTCCCTCACACAAAAAAACCCAAATCCTCAAACCCTTCCCTTGCACAAAAACCCTCAGAACCTCAACCCCCTCCCTCGCACAAAACCCCCAAACCCTCAACCCCCTCCCTCACACAAAAAACCCAAACTCTCAAACCCCCCTTGCACAAAAAACCCAAACCCTCAACCCCTTCCCTCGCACAAAAACCCCCAAATTCTGAACCCCTTCCCTCGCACAAAAACCCCAAATCCTCAACCCCTTCCCTTGCACAAAAAACCCAAACCCTCAACCTCTTCCCTCGCACAAAAAATCCAAACCCTCAACCCCTTCCCTCGCCCAAAAAACCCAAACCCTCAACCCCCTCCCTCGCACAAAAAACCACAAACCCTTAACCCCCTCCCTTGCACAAAAAACCCTAAACCCTCAACCCCTTCCCTTGCACAAAACCCCCCAAATCCACAAACCCTCTCTCTCGCACAAAACGCTAACACATCACAGAAAACAATAACAAACCCCCAACCCCAACATGCCAATCGGCAACAAGAAAGAATGGTCCTATTTACATTGCATTTGGCCCATTCCCCTCTCAACCTTTCCTACCCATGTATCTATCCAAATGCTTCATAAATGTTGTAACCTGCCTCCACCTTCCTTTACGTAGTTTGCTCCATATACAGTACTTCTTAGCCTCGGTGTGAAAAACTTATCCCACAGGTCCTCTTTAATCTTTCCCCTCTCGCCCAAAACCTATGTGCTCTAGTTTTAGACTCCCTATTCAGGGAAAAAGACTGTGACCATTCACTTATTTCTGCCCCTCATGATTATATAAACTTCTAGAAGGTCCACCCTTCACTCCAGAGAAAATAGTGAATAGTAAAAATAACAACTTACGATTTAAGCCTGGAAATCCTGTCAACATCCTTGTAAACCTTTC
The DNA here is from genome assembly GCF_963921235.1 of Mobula hypostoma. Taxonomy (NCBI): domain Eukaryota; kingdom Metazoa; phylum Chordata; class Chondrichthyes; order Myliobatiformes; family Myliobatidae; genus Mobula; species Mobula hypostoma. The sequence goes on along the minus strand of NC_086105.1, from coordinate 85,811,031 downwards.
CTGTGCCATCTCTGGCCTGTCATGTCCTTCGTACAGTGTGTTGTCCTGAACTATACACTGTGTACCAAGTGCAGTCTCACCAACGATCTGTAGAATCTTCTAGCAACCTTCCACTCAACCAGAGGATCTCAGGACCTTGAACTCATTGAAACTCCTGGTTCGAGCATTTATTTTCATGAATCCAAAGGTGCCAAAACAATGGGACAAAGGCCTATATGGTCCCTCAGTAACCCTCAGACAGCCTTTGATGGGTACAGTTGTGCAGAGGGTGACAGAGATTAGGAGGTAGGATTAATTGGGGGGAAGGATGAGGCAGGCTGGTAGGTAACCTCAGCAGTGATGATAATGGGTAGTTAGTGAGCACAAACAGGAAGTGGTGGTGATGCTGCAGCCTGTTGGCCAATACCAGAGCTGCCCTTGCCCTCAGTTCAAGATATGGTTTATGGATTCCGTGGACCTCACGTACCTGCAGAATGTCAATAGAGTGGTGGGGCCCTGCTGCACAACCCCCCACCGGATTTTACAATTATGGCCCATGGTCTGTTCTAACATGCAAATAGTTAACCCTGGCTAAATCTCTCAAAAACATTTAACAGTGGCAGCAAATAATCATCACCATTATCTATCTCCTTCCAGAAGAAATTGTCTCCTGGTGAGTTGTAGTGGAAGAGAATTTGATGCTAGGGTGAGTTTGAGGGCTGAAGAGAACCTTATGAACAGAACCTTCTCACTCCCCTCCAACACAAAGACCTCCCTTTCTCCTCCCCTTTTGCTGTAACACATTTGCAGGAAAGGTGCTTTTTGAGTTGAGGAAGGGTGAATGGGAATTCCAGGGAATGAAGCAGAGACTGAGGTTGTCAGTGTGGAATGCTGTCTGGTGTGCTTCGGTCTGTGAATGTGCCCCCAGTACCGTGGATCTTGTTAGTGCTCAGTTCATGAAGGGAGCTTGGTTTAAATCTGTTCCTTTTCTCACCCTTTGATGGCAGGGCTGCGGGGCCTGATGATGTCAGTCATGGTCGCTGCTCTCATGTCCTCCCTCACTTCGATCTTCAACAGTGCAAGCACATTATTTACAATGGACATCTGGCACCACTTCCGGCCCCACTGCAGCGAATGGGAGCTCATGGTTGTTGGCAGGTAGGGAAATGCAAAAAGATTAAATCCAAGAAAAACAATGCCACTTTCTGACGAGCAATAATATAGAACTTCTCATGTTGTTCCTTTCCAAATTGTATTACTGGGTTAAAACACAGTGGGTTACAGTGTTGCTCCTCATAGATTGTTTTCTGGAACACTCAACAGTGCAGCTTCTAACCTGACACAAATTTACAGCCTTTCCTGCTCTTGGGGTGACACTGCCCATATCTCTCAGCCTCACTCACACTCTCACATCACACCTCCAACATCTTTCGCCATCTAGATATCATTCAATGACTTTTAAAAAAGTATAATTTCCAATGAATGAAAATTCCTCAGTGGAGGCAACTTTAGCAGATGGAAGTACATCCTAACTACTGTGAGGTGATGCATTTTGGGAAGACAAATACTGATAATGCCCTCATAAATCAGAGTAGCGGCCAATCAGAGATTGGAAGCCTGAGAATATGTGGCTCACTCAGATTCGTCGATTGTGTAGAAAAGGCAGCAACTCATGGCAGATTGGTGTTTAGAGCAGTGACCAATCTGTGCTCAGGATTGATTGGCAAGAACCAATTAAAATAAGGCAGGGGCAAGCAGAGTGCTGTTGTTGGAGTGGGCAGAATTACAGTGGGACTTTGAGACTTTAGCTCTTCGAGGATGGTTTTATACAACTACTTAATTACCCCTCCCAGGGGTAGATATTGTCTTCCATCAATGTCCTTTATACCTCAGCTCATGTGTAAACCAACTACAGTGCCTATAAGAAGTATTCACCCCTCCCCACTTGGAAATTTTCATGTTTTATTGTTTTACAACATTGAATCACAAGGGATTTAATTTGGCTTTTTTGACCAATTAAAAGAAAAGACTGTTAGTTTCAAAGTGAAGACAAATTTCTAATTATTAAACACAAAATAATTGATTGCGCAACTACTCCCCCCTAAAGTCAGTAATTAGTAGATGCACCTTTGGCAGCAATTACACCCTTGAGTAGTCTGTGCGGATAGGTCTCTATCAGCTTTGCACATCTGGACACTATAGTTTTTGCTCATTCTTCTTTACAAAACTGCTCAAGCTCTGTCAGATTGCATGGGGATTGTGAGTGAACAGACCTTTTCAAATCCAGCCACAAATTCTCTATTGGATTGCACTCTGACTTGGCCATGCCATTTTTAAGCCATTCCTGTGTAGCTTTGGCTTTATGCTTGGGGACACTGTCTTGCTGGAAAACAAATCTTCTCTCAAGTCACAGTTCTCTTGCAGACTGTAACAGGTTTTCCTTCAGGATTTCCCTATATTTTGCTGCATTCATTTTACCCTCTAAATTCACAAGCCTTCCAGGGCCTGCTGCAGTGAAGCGTCCCTACAGCATGATGCAGTCACCACCATGCTTCACAGTAGTGATGGTATGTTTTGATGATGTGTGGTGTTTGGCTTCCAGCAAACATAGCATTTAGTCTGATGGCCAAAAAGCTCAACTTTCTTCCAGCTGACTTCAGTCTCCCACATGCCTTCTGGCAAACTCTAGCTGAGATTTTATGTGAGGTTTTTTTTTCCCCAAAAGTGACTTTCTGTTTGCCACTCACCCATGAAGCTGCAACTGGTGAAGTACCTGGGCAACAGTTACTGTATGTGCAATCTCTCCCATTTCAGCCACTGAAGCTTGTAACTCCTCCAGAGTTGTCACAAGTCTCCTGATGGTCTCCCTCACTAGGCCCCTTCTTGCACGGTCACTCACTTTTGAGGACGGCCTGCTCTGGACAGATTTACAGCTGTGCCAAATTCTTTCCATTTCTTGATGATTGACTTAACTGTACTCCAAGGAATATTCAGTGACTTGGAAGTTTTCTTGTCTCTATCTTCTAACTTGTGCTTTTCAATAACCGTTTTCATGGAGTTGCTTGGAGTGTGTTTTTTTTTGTCTTAATGGTGTAGTTTTTGCCAAGATCCTGACTCATCAGCAGCTGGACTTATTTCTTCTTCTGACATTTAATGGCAGTTGGCAGTCTAACTTAAAGATGCATTACCACCACCAAAGCAGTTGGACCTTCTTCTTCTTCTTCTATTTCCGGCTGTTTAGACGCATCTAGGCATATTTCAGCCCTCCGCAGGATGTATAATTAATTATAGAACTTCAAGGAACTCATTCTCGAGTACAACCTAGTCTCACGTATAAACTGAATAATAGACTCTTCAATCAGATGTTGACTCTCTTGATGGCCAAACAAAGATTTGATACAAAACCAAAATAAGTTTAAGCCAGATAGCCTCAAAAACAAACAACAGGAATTCTGCAGATGCTCTTGAACAAAGTGTTTCTTTCAATTTTGAATCGATTACAGCTCAGCAAAACATGCTGGACTGTCTCTGGACTACCACAGTCATATAATCCAGTAGACAACAGGAATTCTGCAGATGCTGGAAATTCAAGCAACACACATCAAAGTTGCTGGTGAACGCAGCAGGCCAGGCAGCATCTATAGGAAGAGGTACAGTCGATGTTTCAGGCCGAGACCCTTCGTCAGGACTAACTGAAGGAAGAGTGAGTAAGGGATTTGAAAGTTGGAGGGGGAGGGGGAGATCCAAAGTGATAGGAGAAGACAGGAGAGGGAGGGATAGAGCCAAGAGCTGGACAGGTGATAGGCAAAAGGGATACAAGAGGATCATGGGACAGGAGGTCCGGGAAGAAAGACAAGGGCGGGGGGGACCCAGAGGATGGGCAAGAGGTATATTCAGAGGGACAGAGGGAGAAAAAGGAGAGTGAGAGAAAGAATGTGTGCATAAAAATAAGTAACAGATGGGGTACGAGGGGGAGGTGGGGCATTAGCGGAAGTTGGAGAAGTCGATGTTCATGCCATCAGGTTGGAGGCTACCCAGACGGAATATAAGGTGTTGTTCCTCCAACCTGAGTGTGGCTTCATCTTTACAGTAGAGGAGGCTGTGGATAGACATGTCAGAATGGGAATGGGATGTGGAATTAAAATGTGTGGCCACTGGGAGATCCTGCTTTCTCTGGCGGACAGAGCGTAGATGTTCAGCAAAGCGGTCTCCCAGTCTGCGTCGGGTCTCGCCAATATATAAAAGGCCACATCGGGAGCACCGGACGCAGTATATCACCCCAGTCGACTCACAGGTGAAGTGTTGCCTCACCTGGAAGGACTGTTTGGGGCCCTGAATGGTGGTAAGGGAGGAAGTGTAAGGGCATGTGTAGCACTTGTTCCGCTTACACGGATAAGTGCCAGGAGGGAGATCAGTGGGGAGGGATGGGGGGGACGAATGGACAAGGGAGTTGCATAGGGAGCGATCCCTGCGGAATGCGGGGGGGGGGGGAGGGAAAGATGTGCTTAGTGGTGGGATCCCGTTGGAGGTGGCGGAAGTTACGGAGAATAATATGTTGGACCCGGAGGCTGGTGGGGTGGTAGGTGAGGACCAGGGGAACCCTATTCCTAGTGGGGTGGCGGGAGGATGGAGTGAGAGCAGATGTACGTGAAATGGGGGAGATGCATTTAAGAGCAGAGTTGATAGTGGAGGAAGGGAAGCCCCTTTCTTTAAAAAAGGAAGACATCTCCCTCGTCCTAGAATGAAAAGCCTCATCCTGAGAGCAGATGCGGCGGAGACGGAGGAATTGCAAGAAGGGGATGGCGTTTTTGCAAGAGACAGGGTGAGAAGAGAAATAGTCCAGATAGCTGTGAGAGTCAGTAGGCTTATAGTAGACATCAGTGGATAAGCTGTCTCCAGACAGAGACAGAAAGATCTAGAAAGGGGAGGGAGGTGTCAGAAATGGACCAGGTAAACTTGAGGGCAGGGTGAAAGTTGGATGCAAAGTTAATAAAGTCAACGAGTTTTGCATGCGTGCAGGAAGCAGCACCAATGCAGTCGTCGATGTAGCGAAGGAAAAGTGGGGGACAGATACCAGAATAGGCATGGAACATAGATTGTTCCACAAACCCAACAAAAAGGCAGGCATAGCTAGAACCCATACGGGTGCCCATAGCTACACCTTTAGTTTGGAGGAAGTGGGAGGAGCCAAAGGAGAAATTATTAAGAGTAAGGACTAATTCCGCAAGACAGAGCAGAGTGGTGGTAGAGGGGAACTGATTAGGTCTGGAATCCAAAAAGAAGCGTAGAGCTTTGAGACCTTCCTGATGGGGGATGGAAGTATATAAGGACTGGACATCCATGGTGAAAATAAAGTGGTGGGGGCCAGGGAACTTAAAATTATCGAAAAGTTTAAGAGCGTGAGAAGTGTCACGAACATAGGTCGGAAGGGATTGAATAAGGGGTGATAAAACCGTGTCGAGGTATGCAGAAACGAGTTTGGTGGGGCAGGAGCAAGCTGAGACAATAGGTCGTCCAGGACAGGCAGGTTTGTGGATCTTGGGTAGGAGGTAGAAACGGGAAGTGCGAGGTGTGGGAACTATAAGGTTGGTAGCAGTGGATGGGAGATCCCCTGAGCGGATAAAGTCGGTGATGGTGTGGGAGACAATGGCCTGGTACTCCTTAGTGGGGTCATGATCGAGGGGTAAATAAGAGGAGGTATCCGCGAGTTGTCACTGTGCCTCGGCAAGGTAGAGGTCAGTACGCCAGACTACAACAACACCCCCCTTATCGGCGTGTTTAATAATAAGGTTAGGAGTAGTGCGGAGGGAGTGGAGAGCAGAGCGTTCCGAAGGAGTGAGGTTGGAATGGGGACAAGGTGCGGTGAAGTTGAGATGGTTGATGTCCCGTCGGCAATTAGCGATAAAGAGATCTAGAGCAGGCAGAAAACCAGAGTGGGATGTCCATGAAGAAGGGGAGGGTTGAAGACGGGAGAAGGGGTCATCGGTGGGGGTGGAAGAGTCCTTGCCGAAGAAGTAGGCTCGGAGATGGAGACGGCGGAAGAAAAGTTCCGCATCATGGCGAACACGGAACTCGCTGAGGTGTGGGCGAAGGGGAACAAATGTGAGGCCCTTACTGAGAACAGAGCGTTCTGCCTCTGACTGTTGAAGGTCGGAGGGGATGGTAAAGACCCGGCACGGATGAGAGCTGGGATCAGAGGGGGGAGGGGGGAGGCTGGGTGTGTCAATAGAGAGGGGACGGTTGGGTCCTGTGACCCTGTGAGTCACCTGTGAGTCGATTGGGGTGATATACTGCGTCCGGTGCTCCCGATGTGGCCTTTTATATATTGGCGAGACCGACGCAGACTGGGAGACCGCTTTGCTGAACATTTACGCTCTGTCCGCCAGAGAAAGCAGGATCTCCCAGTGGCCACACATTTTAATTCCACATCCCATTCCCATTCTGACATGTCTATCCACGGCCTCCTCTACCGTAAAGATGAAGCCACACTCAGGTTGGAGGAACAACACCTTATATTCCGTCTGGGTAGCCTCCAACCTGATGGCATGAACATCGACTTCTCCAACTTCCGCTAATGCCCCACCTCCCCCTCGTACCCCATCTGTTACTTATTTTTATGCACACATTCTTTCTCTCACTCTCCTTTTTCTCCCTCTGCCCCTCTGAATGTACCTCTTGCCCATCCTCTGGGTCCCCCCACCTTGTCTTTCTTCCCGGACCTCCTGTCCCATGATCCTCTCGTATCCCCTTTTGCCTATCATCTGTCCAGCTCTTGGCTCTATCCCTCCCCCTCCTGTCTTCTCCTATCATTTTGGATCTCCCCCTCCCCCTCCAACTTTTAAATCCCTTACTCACTCTTCCTTCAGTTAGTCCTGACGAAGGGTCTCGGCCTGAAACATCGACTGCACCTCTTCCTACAGATGCTGCCTGGCCTGCTGTGTTCACCAGCAACTTTGATGTGTGTTGCATATAATCCAGTAGGATGTTTTCCTATTATCTTTAAATAATAGTTTAGCCCATAATGCCCCAACCTAAGTCTTGTAAATTTCACCATATCTCTACGACTTAAAAGGTAACAGTTTGAGACCTTTTTAACTAGTTGTTGACTAGAAAAATAATGCCTGCCCCTTAATTCATTTTTCCAATCCTCCTGCCACTTCTTCTCTATACCATTCTTAATCCTACTTCTCAATTCTGTTCTTCCTAGGGGAACTCTAATTTCTACTTGCCAGCTCTGTCAGGAAGACTTCACAATGCCATCTACAATTTCATTTCCCTCCACCCCAGCATGCCCAGGTATCCATGAAAATCTAACTGCACAACCCATCTTCCGTACTCTAAACAACACTAAGAGAATCTCAATAACTATATCAGGACAAGCTTTTGATTTACTTCCTTTTATAGACTCTAAGGCAGCAGCAGAATCCGAACAGATGATAACCCTACATGGTCGAGAGTCTTCTATCCACCACAAGGCCCAGAGGATTGCTAATAATTCTGTTGTAAAGACAGAAACACCATCTGAAACCCAGTGACCAATCTTAACTCCAAGTTGAGACACATACATCCCGAATCCTGCCCTACTGTTCTCTGGGTCTACTGAGTAAAAATCTTCAGATAAGATCCCCATCCAGTATTTAAATATTCATTTGTGATCAATGCTGATGAAATTGCACTGTTTCCTTTAAGCTGAAAAAGGAGGAATAGGTCTACTTCTGGTTCTGGAAAGAGCCAAAAAGGGACAGGTGGCGAGCAAATTTGGTCAGCTATGTCTTCCTCAGTCAGTTTCAATTTCACAGCCCAGTTATTAACCAAATCTAAATTTTACTTTGGCACTCCGAATTCCCCTGCGAAAGACACTTTGATGGACAGCTGTGATTGAATCCATTTAGTTTTACCCAATACTTCAGGCCCAACTGAATTCATCTTAAATACAAAGGCACTTCTCCCATCTCCACACATAATGCCAGGACTGTTGTTGTTCTAAATCTCCACAACAGAGTCTAAGTGCTTTGGATTGCACAGTGTCTAGTTTTCCAAGCACTGCCGTAGAAGTGGAACCATAAGCAATACAACCATAATCTGTAACTGATCCAATCATAGCTAGATATATTAAGTACATAGTTTCCCTCCTTGCTCCCCAGTCGCATCCAGCAATACTTCTCATAACATTTAAAACTTTCTCACACTTTCCAATTGTTTTATCTATATGAACCTTCCAAGTAAGTTTTTCATCAAACCAAACACCTAAAAACTTGAATACCTTGACTCTTTCTAGTGGAGAATCATATAGACAATTCACAATTAGGAATCTTTCTTCTAAAGCCAAAAATCATATATTTGGACTTAGAAGCAGAAATCCTAAAACCCCATTTATTAGCCCAGTTTTCAACTGATCTTAAAGCCTTTTGTACCTGCCTTAATATATACTTGATGTTTCTTCCTCTTTTCCAGATTGCACCATGTCTGCAAACAATGATTTGCCATATCCTATCCCTACCTGATCAAAGGTATCATTTATCATGACGTTAAAAAGAACTGGACTAATGACACTTCCTTGAGGGGTATCATTATCTATTTTAATTGACTTGGACCTTGTTCCGCCTATTCTTACTTGAATTGTCCTTTCCTTAAGGAAATCTTTGATCCAATTAAACGTTCTACCTCTAATTCCTGCATCATAGAGTTTAATTAATAAGCCATCCTTACATAGTGAGTCATATGCTCTTTCAATATCTAAAAATACACTTACCATTACTTCTCTATTTTGAAATGCTTTTTTAATATCATGATCTAAAAGGGCAACAGATTCCATTGTTGATCTTCCAGTTCTAAAACCATTTTGATAGGCAGCAAAATGTCCCTTATTTTCCAAAAAATAAACAAGTCTGTTGGTGACCATTCGTTCCATAGTTTTACAAAGCACTGACGTTAAAGCTATAGGCCAATAGGGACTAGGACTAGACGCATCCTTACCTGGCTTTAAAACTGGAACTACCACCGCATGCTTCCACTCTGCTGGTAATTTTCCTTCTTTCCACACTGAATTAAACAATGCTAGAATTTCTATTAATACAGAGTCATCTAAATGCTTAAGCAATTCATAACACAGTCCATCCCTACCAGAAGTGTTTGAACCTGATTGGACAGCTTCCTGAAATTCCTGAAGGGAGCAAAACAAATTTATGGAGCTGTTATCATCCAATCTCCTGTCCAATTTCCAACTTTCCTTTAACATAATTTCCTTTCTCAAATCACCCAACTCTCCAGAACTGTGTAACGCTTGGAACACCTCTACAAACATATCAGCCTTTTTCTTATTGGTTACAGCTTCAATATCTCCTTCCAGCAAAGCTGGGATAGATGATTTCCTATATATCCCTGACATTCTGTGAATGATCGTCCATAGCTGCTTTATAGGTGTCTCAGGGCCCAGGGTTCCACAAAATCTTTTTCAACTATCCCTCTTTGCATTTTTAATTACTTTCCTTGCTACTGCTCTTTCCTTTTTCTACTTCATAACATTATCTAACACTGGGTACTTTCTTAATTTCCTGTAAGCTTTATTTCTATTTCTCACTGCTATATCACAATTTTTATTCCACCACGGAACTAATGCTAGAGCCTTAAGTACAATCCGTAGCGGAATAGTCAACTGAGCAACTTTATGAATTATAGAACAGAGGGATCCATTCCAATCATCTATGGAGCCCTCGCTATTAATCTCTTCTATTATATCCACAGCTTTCTCCTGGTATTCATCCCAATGGGCCAAAGAAAAATTATACCTAGCAGACCTCTCCTCAACTTCTACTATCAAATTTCTACCAAATCTACATAATATAGGATAGTGATCACTTCCTAGTGTGTATCTGTCCATAACATCCCATCCCCCAACTCTACAAGTTTGAGGAAGTGATAGATAATTCTAAGTGACTACAAGTATTCTTTACAATATTAAATCTTGTAGGCCTTCCGTCATTTAGCAGTACCATGTTGTATTTGTCTAGAAACTCCGCTATTACTGCTCCATTACTATCTTTACTTTCACTACCCCATATAGGATTATGGGCATTGAAACCTCCAATCCAGATTACTGGGGATCTTACCTTATTCATAATTTCATCCAAATCTGATAACATCATATTACCTGGATTATAAAAGTTAATCAAAGTAATTTGACCACGAGAGCTCCAAACCTCCACACCCACAATTTCAAGGTTAGATTTAAAATCAAGTCTTCTCAACTGGAGTCCTGTTTTAATGAAAGTTGCACACCCTTCACCAGATTTACCTGTTCTATCAGCTCTCAAACTATCCAGGGATCACAAAATCTAAATGAGGCTTTAACCATGTCTCCTGTATACAGGTCAAATCAGGCTTGTCTTTAAAAGTTGCAACAAATCTTTTTAATTCTTGACCATTTGGAGATAAACTTCTTGCATTCTATTGTAATATTAAAAACATCCAAATACTAATTATTGGCCTCTTTATCCACATAAAGCTCCTCCGTACTCTCTGATCCCGACGGCTGGGAAGTATCCAGTGATTGCTTGTCTGTCATATACTCATGTAATTTTTCCAGCGAAATCTGGTTTATATCAAGGAATCTCTCTACATCTCCAACAACTACTTTCATCATATCCAACCTCTTAGCTGTAGCTTTAGCCCCGACCAGTACATCAACAACAAACGCCAAAAAAGACTCTTTAGTCATCACCATGCCTGAAGGAACCATAGTCGGAGAACTCAGAATGAATTGACTCCCCATCATTCCAATCTTTTCTTTACTTACCCTTTGCTCTCTATCAAAGGATTTACTGCTTCAGCATATGATATTTTTTGTTGGATACTAACATCCTAAATCTGCTTTGCCTTACTAAAATACTCACATCCTCTGAACACCGCTATAAGGTCCCCTCCACAGTTACTGCATTTAGGCACTGCTGCCTTACATGCTTTAATATCATGATCCTCTCCACCTTTCATACATCTTCTTTTACCTCGACACAAACCAGCAACATGTCCAAATCTCTGGCAATTATAACAGTGTAAGGGAGGCCTAATGTATTCTCTAACTTGATAAGGCATGTTCCCAAGACAGACTCTAGTTGGAAGAGCATCACCTGCAAAAACCAGAAGAACAGGGGAATCCCAATTACCACCTTCCATCGATTTTAATCGTTTGGCTTCAATCACTCGACCACCTTTAATATTGTCCAAAATTTCCTTCTCAGTCATGCCAGACCAAATACCATACACTACCCCCTTAACTCCCTTCCTTTCGGAGTAATACACTCCACTTTCACAACCTATTTTCCCACCACTTTAGTACTGTTATATTGGTCAATATCTTTGCAACAAATTTTCAGCAATCCATTAGACAAAATCTTGGCCTGGAATCCTTTACCTATTTAGTTCTCTAATACTGCTGCCACTTTCAAAGGATTAAGGGCTCTAAATCCTCCTTCTCCTTCCTTCTGACCTTTAATTTTATACAGAACTATAAATTCCTCCAATTCACCCATTTTCCTCAGTTTGTTGTCCCCCATTACTTCAGGTCTTGCACTTGAGTAACCCTTTTTTTGGCTGCCCTTACTTCTGGAGTATTCCACCGTTTCCCACCCTCCCCCTTCAATCTCAGCACCCCCCCCCTCCTTTTTGCAGCCATAGGCTACAAACTAACCCTTTCCAAACTACTAGGCTCCTCCACACCAAAGTCCCCACCCACTCAATCAATAACCCCCAAGATCAACCCCCCACACTGTGTCCAGTTGGACCTCTAAAGCAAGATACCTCTGTATCTTGTTTCACGGCGGTTGGCATCCAGCTTAATGGTGCATTACCGCCACCCTCTGCTCCAGAATGTGCTCTAGACATACATTCTAAATCCCTTCACCCAATCGCGCGCACACACACACACACACACACACACACACACCCCTACACTTCACCCTCCCATCTTTGACCATCCTAGTATCCTATTCCTGTTTATTCGTCATATTCTATAAAAAACCCCTGTACCCCTTAAAAACGCTAAAAATACCCGGACTTGTGCTCTCTCACCCATGCCCAGCAACCCTTTTAATGTGAATTCCTGCATCCCCAGCTCCCTTAATTTATTTCTCATCATCTCTGTCTGTATCCCATACTTCCTGCAACTCAGAACTACATGATCTACTGACTCCTCTTCCTGACATTCCTCACACAATCCTGTCTGGTGTTTCCCTATCATTTCAATGTTTTGTTTAACGCACAATGCCCCAGCTTTAACCTAGTCCACACAGTTTCCTCTCTTCTGTTTCCATTACCTACCCGAGTAACTGCAACACTCTTTTGTATTTGATATAAATGCCTCCCTTTCCCCTCCCTGTCCCATCTTTCTTGCCACATTCGGTTGACTTTTTCCCAGATTACACACTTAACCTCTGCTTTACTGATACTAATGTGCATTTCCACATTTTCTTTCTTTAACGCCCTCTTTGCCAACTCATCCACCCTCTCATTCCCCTTCACCCCTACATGTGCTGGAACATGTAGGGTTTTACCTGACCTCCCTGATTTGCAATTCTTGTAACTAACTGAAGGACTTCATAAAGTACATCTTGCCGACTGTTTGTGTGAAAAGACCTTAAACTTGCTAGAACTGAGGATGAATCTGAACATATCAATGCTTTGGCTTGTCTGGCTTTCTGCACCCATTGCAACGCAACCAACACTGCCAGCATCTCCACTGTAAACACCCCTAACTTATTAGATGTTCTTCTGCTGATTCCAATTTCTTTTGCTGGTATTACCACCCCATTACCACTCCTGTTTCAGGTTCCTTCGCACCATCCGTATAAATGTGAGTATAATCACTATACTTTTCCATCACATGACAGTTAAATGCATTTACCAAATCTGTTTTATATCTTTCTTTCCTTTTTACCTCTAACAAATGCCAGTCTATGTCAGGCCATACAAGGTACCAGTGGATATAGGTAGGTCACTGTTTGCGGATGATGGGGCCTTGTGGAAAAGAGGCAGGAACATGGACCATATAATCAGGAAACTACAAGAAGCAATTGATGAAGTGGTGGAGTGGGGTTATGATTGGGGATGTAGATTTTCAGTAGACAAAACTCAAACTGTATTTTTTTACCAGGAAAAGGGTTGAGGTAGGGAAGAAGTTAAGGATGTATGGGGTTGAATTAGAAAGGGTTGCATCATTTAAATTTCTGGGAGTTATATTTGATTCACGATTAACATGGGCAGACCATATCAGGAAAGTTGAGGAGAAATGTAAAAAAGTAATAAATGTGATGAGATGTTTGACTGGTAGGGAATGGGGAGCAAGTTGTTCAGCTTTGAAGAGAATGTATGTGGCTTTAGTAAGATCTGTATTGGATTATGGAAATATAGTATATGGATCAGCAGCTAGGTCTCTTATAAGGAAACTGGATGTGATTCAGGCTCTGGCCTTGAGAGTGTGCAGTGGGGCTTTTAAAACGTCACCAGTGTCAGCACTACAGGTAGAAATGGGAATAATGCCTTTGGAACTAAGAAGGATGCAACTGATGGCAAACTACTGGGCTAACTTGCAGGGGCACAATGATTCTCACCCTACTAAAGGAGTGTTGCAGGAGTGCTGGGAAAATGGGAGGTTTCAGAGGGATACCTTTAGTCGGGTAGGGAATGATATTGCGAAAGAATGTGGAGTATTTGATCTGAGGATAAGTCCTTCAGTAGTTTATCCGGTTGTAGCTCCATGGAAGCTTGTATGGCCTGACATAGACTGGCATTTGTTAGAGGTAAAAAGGAAAGAAAGATATAAAACAGATTTGGTAAATGCATTTAACTGTCATGTGATGGAAAAGTATAGTGATTATACTCACATTTATACGGATGGTGCGAAGGAACCTGAAACAGGAGTGACAGGGTTTGGGGTGGTAATACCAGCAAAAGAAATTGGAATCAGCAGAAGAACATCTAATAAGATAGGGATGTTTACAGTGGAGATGCTGGCAGTGTTGGTTGTGTTGCAATGGGTGCAGAAAGCCAGACAAGCCAAAGCATTGATATGTTCAGATTCATCCTCAGTTCTAGCAAGTTTAAGGTCTTTTCACACAAACAATCGGCAAGATGTACTTTATGAAGTCCTTCAGTTAGTTACAAGAATTGCAAATCAGGGAGGTCAGGTAAAACCCTACATGTTCCAGCACATGTAGGGGTGAAGGGGAATGAAAGGACGGATGAGTTGGCAAAGAGGGCGTTAAAGAAAGAAAATGTGGAAATGCACATTAGTATCAGTAAAGCAGAGGTTAAGTGTGTAATCTGGGAAAAAGTCAACCGAATGTGGCAAGAAAGATGGGACGGAGGGGAAGGGGAGGCATTTATGTCAAATACAAAAGAGTGTTGCAGTTACTAGGGTAGGTAGTGGAAACAGAAGAGAGGAAATTGTGTGGACTAGGTTAAGGCTGGAGCATTGTGCATTAAACAAAACATTGAAATGATAGGGAAACACCAGACGGGATTGTGTGAGGAATGTCAGGAAGAGGAGTCAGTAGAACATGTAGTTTTGTGTTGCAGGAAGTATGGGATACAGAGAGAGATGATGAGAAATAAATTAGGGGAGTTGGGGATGCAGGAATTCACATTAAAAGGGTTGCTGGGCATAGGTGAGAGAGCACAAGTCCGGGTATTTTTAGCGTTTTTAAGGGGTACAGGGGTTTTTTATAGAATATGACGAATGAACAGGAATAGGGTACTAGGATGGTCAAAGATGGGAGGGTGAAGTGTAGGTTTGTGTGTGTGTGTGTGTGTGTGTGTGTGTGTGTGTGTGTGTGATTGGGTGAAGGGATTTAGAATGTATGTCTGGTGCACATTCTGGAGCAGAGGGTGGCGGTAATGCACCATTAAGCTGGATGCCAACCACCGTAAAACAAGATGCAGACAGACAGACAAAAGGTTCAGTTGGAATTTGGGGGGAGTGTGTGGTCGTGGTCGTCGGGCTGGTTGTTGTGCTGGCTTTGGCTGGGCCTTGATGCGTGAATGTGGTTTGGAACTTGTTGAGGAAAGGAGAGTGGGGAAGGAATGGGAATTGCTGGGAGGGGGTTGTGTGGGTCTGGTAATGGTGGACAAGATGAGGGGGCGTTGAGGGAAAGGAAGTGGAGAAGGAGTGGGATAGGGATTTGGGATCAGCGGTAGGTAGCTGGGGAGAGATGGATTATTGTGAAAGGAGAAATAAAGGGAATGAGGAGATAGTGAGGGGATGGCTGAATGAAAACAGACAAAGGGAATAAAAGAATAAGAAATGACAGTGGAGAGAGCTCTGAAAGTGAGGAAGATGAACAAGTTCAGAGAGAAGGTGTTGTCATAATTAGGTTTAATGAGAAGGCTCAGGGACATGAAGAAAATTAATCTGTTTGTGCTAACAACAACTTTGGCAAATAAGATAGGGGAAATAGTATTTGCAAAAGTCCTTAATGATGGCAACTTATTGGTAAGACGTGTGAATGAGGAACAACTTGAGAAAGCACTCAAGCTAAAAGAGATAGGAAAATGCAAGGTGGAAGACACAGGGAGGGTGGGAGCACACAGTAGTGGTTGTAAAGGAGTGATCACGGGGGTACCAATGAGTATAAATATGGAGGAGTTAGAGGAATATCAAAGGAGGGAAAGTAATGAATGTTCAAAGACTGAAAACAACAAAGGAGGGAGTGAAAAAGGAAAGTGAATCTGTATTGATTGAATTTGAAGAAGAAAGAGTGCCAAGGAAAGTGTTCCTGGGTTTCATGAGTTATCCAGTAAGGGTGTATGTGCCAAAACCACTGAGGTGATATAATTGTCAAAGGTTTGGACACGTGGCTAAAAACTGTAAAAGGCAGAGGAGATGTGCTAGATGTGGGGGTGATCATGAATATGGAAAGTGCGGAACAGGAGTTCAACCAAAATGCTGCAATGTGGAGGAGCTCATAATGTTGCATATAGTGGGTGTGAGGTTGTGTGATGGGAGAATAAAATTCAAGAAATGAGAGTGAAAAGAAAGATCACTTATGCAGAAGCTGTAAGAATATCAAGAGAACAGAATAATGCTCCTAATGAACAGGGAGCAATAGGGATACGTGAAATGCAACAAAGAACAAATGACAGGATTTATGTAGACAAAAAGGCTCTAGTAACACTCATTGCAGGAGTGATTAATAGTACGGCTGAGGTAAAGTCAAAAAGTGACAAAATTCAGCTGGTGGTAAAAGCAACAGTAAACCATTTAGGGTTAGTAGGTCTGACATGGGAGGAAGTCAAGCCAGGAAGTGTCATGAGTTGGTTAGTACTAATTATGGTGGTCATGAGTTGGTTAATACTAATTATAGTGATTCTTTTACAATGGAATGCAAGGAGCTTACTGGCAAATGGCCAGGAATTCAAGCACTTTATTAAAGAAATGGTTGTAAAACCGGATGTAGTGTGTATTCAGGAAACTTGGTTGAAACCTACTTTAGACTTTGTGGTATATGGGTATACAATGACAAGGAAAGATAGAAATCTAGGGGGAGGAGGGGGTGGTGCTATGTTAATCAAGCAAGGTATACCATATAGGGTACTGGAAAAAGGAGATGATCAGGAATACATAGTGGTGGAAGTGTGGGAGAGAGGGGAGAGAGTGGTTATAATTAGCTACTACAATCCATGTAAAAGGTTGGATTTGGACAGCCTATTAAGGATACAAGGACAAAACAGACATAAAGTAGTGTGGTGTACAGATTTCAATGCTCATAGCACAATATGGGGGGATCAGATTACAGATCCAAATGGAAAGGTAATTGAAGATTTGATGGAAGAAAGGGATTTGGTGTATATGAATGATGGTAGAGGCACAAAGATAGACATAACAACAGGAACTGAGTCAGTGTTAGATATTACGTTAGTGTCTCATACCTTGGCTGGTGTTAGTAACCGGGGAGTTTGGACTGCTTCAACAGTAGGCAGCGATCACTACCCAGTTTTATGTTCAGTGGGTGAAAGAGTTGAAGTAAGACCAGGTGGCGGAATCCCAAAGTGGGTGTTTGGAAAAGCAGATTGGGGTAAGTTCCAGAAGTTGAGTGACGAAGGGTTGACAAAGATTGATATTTCTGGAAATGTAGATGAATTAAACAGTCAGGTGACTTCAGCAATTATTATGGCAGCAGCAGGATCTATACCCAGGAGTAAAAATAGGATGAATAGGAAACTGGTACCATGGTGGACAGAGGAATGTTGTCAGGCTGTAAAAAACAGAAATAGAGCATTCAGGCTAGTTAAAAGAACCCATAATATGCAGCATTTGGTTCAATATAAGAAAGCACAGGCAGTGGTGAGAAGAACTATACTTCAAGCTAAAAGGGCAAGTTGGAGGAGTTTTTGCGACAAGGTAGGAAGAACAACACCTGTGGGAGAGATATGGGGAATGATTAAGAGGATGGGAGGAGATAGAAGGGAATGGGAATATCCAGTAATGATATCTGAGGAGGAAACTGCAGTCTCCAGTAGGGATAAGGCTGAGGTCATGGCCAAGTAATTTGTACTGATACACAGTTCAGAAAATTTGTCTGAAGAAGGGAGAAGGAGAAGGGAAAGAACAATGAGTCAACGCCCAGGTGTGTTAAACAGGAGGGAATGAACAGATGATATAATTGATGATCCATTTACTTTAGCAGAAATGGTGAGAGCAATAAAGAGATCGAGACCAACCTCCCCAGAGAAAGATCTGATATGCTCTGTGATGCTAAAAAACCTAGGAGAAGGAGCGCTCTTGAAGTTGCTGCATTTTTATAACAGAGTGTGGGAGGAGGGAAGATTACCAAGTGCATGGAAAGAAGCAGTAGTAATTCCAATAAGGAAGCCTGGCAAGGATCCATCAAAACCCACTAGCTACAGACCAATTGCATTAACATCAAATATATGTAAGGTAATGGAAAGGATGATAACAGAAAGGTTATCATATGAGCTTGAGAAGAGGGGAATGCTAGCAAGTTATCAGAATGGTTTTGGAAAGGGACTCAGTGATAATGTTGGAGACTGAAATAAGAATGGCCCAGGCAAATAAAGAATCGGTAGTTGCAGTGTTTTTTGACATTGTAAAAGCCTATGATATGATGTGGGAGGAAGGATTATTAACTAAACTGCACAAGATGAGGGTTGGTGGGAGAGTTTTTAATTGGATTAAAGATTTTTTGTTTGGTAGAAAAATTCAAGTTTGGATTGGGTCAGAATTATCAAAACAGTACATAGTGAGAAATGGCACACCTCAAGGTAGTGTGATTAGCCCGTTACTTTTCATCATTATGATTAATGATGTCTTCACAAAGGTACCAGTGGATATAGGTAGGTCACTGTTTGCGGATGATGGGGCCTTGTGGAAAAGAGGCAGGAACATAGAGCATATAATCAGGAACCTACAAGAAGCAATTGATGAAGTGGTGGAGTGGGGTTATGATTGGGGATGTAGATTTTCAGTAGAAAAAACTCAAACCGTATTTTTTACCAGGAAAAGAATTGCGGTAGGGAAGAAGTTAAGGATGTATGGGATTGAATTAGAAAGGGTTGGATCATCTAAATTTCTGGGAGTTATATTTGATTCACGATTAACATGGGCAGACCATATCAGGAAAGTTGAGGAGAAATGTAAAAAAGTAATAAATGTGATGAGATATTTGACTGGTAGGGAATGGGGAGAAAGTTGTTCAGCGTTGAAGAGAATGTATGTGGCTTTAGTGAGATCTGTATTGGACTATGGAAATATAGCATATGGATCAGCAGCTAGGTCTCTTATAAGGAAACTGGATGTGATTCAGGCTCAGGCTTTGAGAGTGTGCAGTGGGGCTTTTAAAATGTCACCAGTGTCAGCCCTACAGGTAGAAATGAGAATAATGCCTTTGGAACTAAGAAGGATGCAACTGATGGCAAATTACTGGGCTAACTTGCAGGGGCACAATGATTCTCACCCTACTAAAGGAGTGTTGCAGGAGTGCTGGGAAAATGGGAGGTTTCAGAGGGATACCTTTAGTCGGGTAGGGAATGATATCGCAAAAGAATGTGGAGTGTTTGATCTGAGGATAAGTCCTTCAGTAGTTTATCCGGTTGTAGCTCCATGGAAGCTTGTATGGCCTGACATAGACTGGCATTTGTTAGAGGTAAGAAGGAAAGGAAGATATAAAACAGATTTGGTAAATGCATTTAACTGTCACGTGATGGAAAAGTATAGTGATTATACTCACATTTATACGGATGGTGCAAAGGAACCTGAAACAGGAGTGACAGGGTTTGGGGTGGTTATACCAGCAAAAGAAATTGGAATCAGCAGCAGAACATCTGAAAAGTTAGGGGTGTTTACAGTGGAGATGCTGGCAGTGTTGGTTGCGTTGCAATGGGTGCAGAAAGCCAGACAAGCCAAAGCATTGATATGTTCAGATTCATCCTCAGTTCTAGCAAGTTTAAGGTCTTTTCACACAAACAGTCGGCAAGATGTACTTTAGGAAGTCCTTCAGTTAGTTGCAAGAATTGCAAATCAGGGAGGTCAGGTAAAATTTCTATGGGTTCCAACTCATGTAGGGGTGAAGGGGAATGAGAGGGTGGATGAGTTGGCAAAGAGGGCGTTAAAGAAAGAAAACATAAATGCACATTAGTATCAGTAAAGCAGAGGTTAAGTGTGTAATCTGGGAAAAAATCAACCGAATGTGGCAAGAAAGATGGGACAGGGAGGAGAAAGCGAGGCATTTATATCAAATACAAAAGAGTGTTGCAGGTACTAGGGTAGGTAGTGGATACAGAAGAGAGGAAACGGTGTGGCCTAGGTTAAGGCTGGGACACTGTGCATTAAACAAAACATTGAAAATGATAGGGAAACACCGGACAGGATTGTGTGAGGAATGTCAGGAAGAGGAGTCAGTAGAACATGTAGTTCTGAGTTGCAGGAAGTATGGGATACAGAGAGAGATGATGAGAATTAAACTAAGGGAACTGGAGGTACAGGAATTCACATTAAAAGGGTTGCTGGGCATGGGTGAGATGGGTGAGAGGGCACAGGTTAGGGTATTTTTAGCTTAAGGGGTACAGGGTTTTTTTTTATAGGATATGACGGATAAACAAGAATAGGTTACTAGGATAGCCAAAGATGGGAGGATAAAGTATAGGTTCGGGTGTGTGTGTGTGTGTGTGTGTGTGTGTGTGTGTGTGTGTGTGTGTGTGTGTAATGTATGTCTATTGCACACTACAGAGCAGAAGGTGAGAAGGTGGCGGTAATGCACCATTAAGCTGGGTACCAACCGCCGTATAAAACAAGACACAGACAGACAGACAAAAGGTTCAGTTGTTGTTCAAACTAAACAACAATGGGAATGAAATGTGATCTAAATAACTTTTGTTTAGATTGAGGACACGCAGTCCTCTTTTATTGTCATTTAGTAATGCATGCATTAAGAAATGATACAACATTCCTCCGGGTGATATCACAAAAACCCAGGACAGACCAAGACTGAAAAACTAACAAAACCACATAATTATAACATATAGTTACAACAGTGCAACAATACCATAACTTGATGAAGAACAGTCCATGGCACAGTAAAAAAAAAGTTCAAAGTTTCTCGGAAGTCCCACATCTCAGGCAGATGGGAGAAAGAAGAAAACTCTCCTTGCCATGCCAGACCACAGTCCGACTCTGAGTCACCCGAAAACTTCAAGCTCTGATCAGCCCTCCGACACCGAGTACCGAGCACCATCTCTATCTGAATGTTTTGACCTCAGCCTCGGTCGCCAGCAGCAGGCAAAGCTGGGGATTTTGGGGCTTACCCTCCGGAGAATCTCGATTACACAGTAACAACAGCAGCGAACCAGGCATTTCAGAAATTTCTCCAGATGTTCCTCTGCTTCTCACGTCTGTCTTCATTAAATCAGAATTGTCCATGGCCTCTATTTAACAGATACGATATAATTTCACCGGAGAGCTGCGCATGCTGCATCGCGCTGCCATCTTCTCCTCCCACCTAGGACTTTGACCATGGAATGATTGTTGGTACCGGATGTGGTGGTTTGAATATCTCAAGAACTTCTGATCTCCTGGGATTTTCACGCACAACAGTCTCCAGAGTCTACAGAGAATTGACTGAGAAACAAAAAACATCCAGTGAGTGACAGTTCCATGAGCAAAAACACCTTGTTAATGAGAGAGATCAAAGGAGAATGGTCAGACTGGTTCAGGCTGACAGGACAGTGACAGTGTTTGAATTTATCTGGGATAATTGATCCATGCCAACCTGTTATTACAAAGCCTTTCTTTTGAATTTCTTTTGAAATATTTATGAGGGAAAGAGATTGTTGTCTCGGCTGGCACCGGGTAGAAGCCAGGCTGTTGTGTGCCATTGCTCACTGTGCTTCTGTTTGCACTGCAGGATCTTCGTGCTGGTGCTGGTGGTGCTGTCCATCCTGTGGATTCCTCTGGTGCAAATCAGCCAGGGTGGCCAGCTCTTCATGTACATCCAATCCATCAGCTCAAACCTGCAGCCACCGGTGGCAGTGATCTTCATGGCTGGCTGCTTCTGGAGACGGACCAATGAGATGGTGAGTGCTTTACATTTCACAGATAATATTAAATGTCTCTTGGGAAGATGGGGAGAACTGGAGCAGAATCATGGCTACACTCACTCTGTAGACAGCAGTGGGAGCACTGGGAGCCGTCCAGCCCAACTTCTCCATCTGGGAAGACAGTAACCAGAAAGCTGCACACATAAAAGTTGCTGGTGAACGCAGCAGGCCAGGCAGCATCTCCAGGAAGAGGTACAGTCGACGATTCGGGCCGAGACCCTTCGTCAGGACTAACTGAAAGAAGAGCTACCAAGAGATTTGAGAGGGGGAGGGGGAAATCCGAAATGATAGGAGAAGACAGGAGGGGGAGGGATGGAGCCAAGAGCTGGACAGTTGATTGGAAAAAAGGGATATGAGAGGATCATGAGACAGGAGGCCTAGGGAGAAAGAAAAGGGGGAGGGGGGAAAACCAGAGGTGGGCAAGGGGTATAGTCAGAGGGACAGAGGGAGAAAAAAGAGGGAGAGAAAAAGAATGTGTGTATATAAATAAATAACTGATGGGGTATGAAGGGGAGGGGGAGGTGGGGCATTAGCGGAAGTTTGAGAAGTCAACGTTTGTGCCATCAGGTTGGAGGCTACCCAGATGGAATATAAGGTGTTGTTCCTCCAACCTGAGTGTGGCTTCATCTTTACAGTAAGGGAGGCCGTGGATAGACATATCAGAATGGGAATGGGATGTGGAATTAAAATGTGTGGCTACTGGGAGATCCTGCTTTCTCTGGCGGACAGAGCGTAGGTGTTCAGCGAAACGATCTCCCAGTCTGCGTCGGGTCTCGCCAATATATAGAAGGCCACATCAGGAGCACCGGGTGCAGTATATCACCCCAGCCGACTCACAGGTGAAGTGTTGCCTCACCTGGAAGGACTGTCTGGGGCCCTGAATGGTAGTGAGGGAGGAAGTGTAAGGGCATGTATAGCACTTGTTCTGCTTACAAGGATAAGTGCCAGGAGGGAGGTCGATGGGGAGGGATAGGGGGGAATGGACAAGGGAGTCGCGTAGGGAGCGATCCCTGCGGAAAGCAGAGAGAATGGGGAAGGGAAAGATGTGCTTGGTGGTGGGATCCCGAAGGAGGTGGCAGAAGTTATGGAGAATAATATGTTGGACCCGGATGCTGGTGAGGTGGTAGGTGAGGACAAGGGGAACCCTACTCCTAGTGGGGTGACAGGAGGATGGAGTGAGAGCAGATGTGCATGAAATTTGAGAGCAAAGTTGATGGTGGAGGAAGGGAAGCCCCTTTCTTTAAAAAAGGAGGACATCTCCTTCATCCTGGAATGAAAAGCCTCATCCTACAAGCAGATGCGGCGGAGACAGAGGAATTGAGAGAAGGGGATGGCATTTTTGTAAGAGACAGGGTGGGAAGAGGAATAGTCCAGATAGCTATGAGAGTTAGTAGGTTTATAGTAGACATCAGTAGATAAGCTGTCTCCAGAGATAGAGACAGAGAGATCTAGAAAGGGGAGGGAGGTGTCGGAAATGGACCAGGTAAACTTGAGGGCAGGGTGAAAGTTGGAGGCAAAGTTAATGAAGTCAATGAGCTCAGCATGCGTGCAGGAAGCAGCGCCAATGCAGTCGTCGATGTAGTGAAGGAAAGGTGGGGGATAGATACTAGAATAGGCACGGAACATAGATTGTTCCACAAACCCAACAAAAAGGCAGGCATAGCTAGGACCCATACGGGTGCCCATAGCTACACCTTTAGTTTGGAGGAAGTGGGAGGAGCCAAAGGAGAAATTATTAAGAGTAAGGACTAATTCCGCTAGACAGAGCAGAGTGGTGGTAGAGGGGAACTGGTTAGGTCTGGAATCCAAAAAGAAGCGTAGAGCTTTGAGACCTTCCTGATGGGGGATGGAAGTATATAAGGACTGGACATCCATGGTGAAAATAAAGCGGTGGGGGCCAGGGAACTTAAAATCATCGAAAAGTTTAAGAGCGTGAGAAGTGTCATCAACATAGGTAGGAAGGAATTGAACAAGGGGTGATAAAACAGTGTCGAGGTATGCAGAAATGAGTTCGGTGGGACAGGAACAAACTGAGACTATAGGTCTACCAGGACAGGCAGGTTTGTGGATCTTGGGTAGGAGGTAGAAACGGGAAATGCGGGGTGTGGGAACTATAAGGTTGGTAGCAGTGGATGGGAGATCCCCTGAGCAGATAAAGTCAGTGATGGTGTGGGAGACAATGGCCTGGTGCTCCTTAGTGGGGGTCAGGATCGAGGGGTAAATAAGAGGAGGTATCCGTGTGTTGTCGCCGTGCTTCGGCAAGGTAGAGGTCAGTACGCCAGACTACAACAGCACCCCCCTTATCAGCGGGTTTAATAATAAGGTTAGGATTAGTGCAGAGGGAGTGGAGAGCAGAGCGTTCCGAAGGAGTGAGGTTGGAATGGGAACAAGTTTCGGTGAAGTCGAGACGGTTGATGACCCGTCGACAGTTAACAATGAAGAGATCCAGAGCAGGCAGAAGACCAAAGCGGGGTGTCCATGAAGAGGAGGAGGGTTGAGGACGGAAGAAGGGGTCATCGGTGGGGGTGGGAGAGTCCTTGCCGAAGAAGTAGGCTCGAAGACGGAGCCAGCGGAAGAGTTCAGCGTCATAGCGAACGTGGAGCTTGCTGAGGTGTGGGCGAAGGGGGACAAAGGTGAGGCCCTTACTGAGGACAGAGCGTTCTGCCTCAGAGAGTTGAAGGTCAGGGGGAATGGTAAAGACCCAGCACAGATGAGAGCTGGGATCAGTGGGGGGAGGGGGAGGGATGCTGGTGGTGTCAGTGGAGAGGGGAGGGTTGGAATGAGAGGAAGAAGGAGCCTCTGAGGGCCCAGGAGTAGATGATGGAATGTGAGGGAACCAGAAACCAGAACCTGAAAGCTGGATGTGTTTTATTTGTTCACACAACAGGCTTCATGCAGCCTGGTAATCACTTTCCAGCAAGCAAAACTGTTCAGATTGTGGGACATTACTTCTGATATACATGCCAGGTATTGGCAGTGCCACTTATACTGGTAACCCTTCCACCTCCTTCCATCACCTGGCTGAGCTTGTTCTAACATGGAACACTTTCTTTAACTTTACCCACTTCATCAAATCACAGATATATCTCTGGGAACTCACATGGGCCTGTGTTTTGCTTGTTTCTTTCTAGGATATGTGCAATATCCTTGTTTCAAAAATGGATAAACCCCCTCTCTTATCTGGTACACTGATTATTATATTGCAACACCTTCATGCTCTCATACAGAATTTCAATTTGCAATTATCTTTGCTGCCTGTTTCTATCCTGCTCTCACTGTCATGTGGCAACACACACAAAATGCTGCAAAAACTCTGCAGGCCAGGCATCATCAATGGAAAAGAGTAAGTAATTAACGTTTTGGGCTGAGACCCTTCATCAGGACAGTTCTGATGAAGGGTCTTGGCCCAAAATGTCAACTCTTTACTCTTTTCCACTGATGATGCGTGGCTTGCTAAGTTCTTTCAGCATTTTGTGTATGTTGCTTGGATGTCCAGCCCCTGCAGATTTTCTCGTGTTTGGGCTCACTGTCATGTAGTCTCTTCCTTCCTTGATGTCTCCATCATAATTTCAGGAGGTAGAGATTAGTACAAGACTTCCACAGGCACCTTGACCAAGCTTCTTCTAAGCTCCATTCATTAACCCATTTCTTACACTCCTACTGTTTATTATGATGATGAGATCGGTGTATCTGAGATGCCCCTCACACCATAGAACAAGGCCTGATTAGGGACAGTCAATACGGCTCTCTGTGGGTATGTTATGTATAACCAATCTTATACTGGTCATAAACATCATGAAAAAAGCGGATCAGCTTAGAGAGTGGATCAGTACTTGGAACTATAATGTTGTGGCCATTACAGAGACTTGGATGGCTCAGGGTAGGAATGGTTACTTAGAGTGCCAGGCTTTAGGTGTTTTAGAATAGGACAGGGAGGGAGGCAAAAGAGGTGGGGGCATGGCACTGTTGATCAGAGATAGTGTCATGGGCGAAGAAAAGGAGGAAATCATGGAGGGATTGTCTACTGAGTCTCTGTGGATGGAATTTAGAAACAGGAAGGGGTCAATAACTCTACTGGTTGTTTCTTATAGACCACCCAATAGTAACAGGGACATTGAGGAACAGATAGGGAGACAGATTCTGGAAAGGTGTAATAAATTCAGGGTCGTGGTGGTGGGAGATTTTAATTTCCCAAATATTGATTGGCGTTTCCCTAGAGTGAGGGGTTTAGATGGGGTGGAGTTTGTTAGGTGTGTTCAGGAAGGTTTCCTGACACAATATGTAGATAAGCCTACAAGAGGAGAGGCTGTACTTGATCTGGTATTGGGAAATGAACCTGCTCAGGTGTTAGGTCTCTCAGTGGGAGAGCATTTTGGAGATAGTGATCACAATTCTATCTCCATTACCATAGGATTGGAGAGGGATAGGAACCGACAAGTTAGGAAAACGTTTAATTGGAGTAAGGGGAAATATGAAGCTATGAGGCAGGAACTTGGAAGTATAAATTGGGAATGGGTGTTCTCAGTGAAATGTATGGAAGAAATGTGGCAAATGTTCAGGGGATATTGTCATGGCGTTCTGCAAAGGTACATTCCAATGAGACAGGGAAAGGATGGTAGGGTATAGGAACTGTGGTGTACAAAGGCTGTTGAAAATCTAGTCAAGAAGAAAAGAAAAGCTTACAAAAGGTTCAAAAAACTAGGTAATGATAGAGATCTAGAAGATTATAAGGTTAGTAGGAAGGAGCTTAAGAATGAAATTAAGAGAGCCAGAAGGGGCCATGAGAAGGCCTTGGCGAGCAGGATTAAGGAAAACCCCAAGGCATTCTACAAGTATGTGAAGAGCAAGAGGGTAAGACATGAGAGAATAGGACCAATCAAGTGTGACAGTGGAAAAGTGTGTATGGAATCGGAGGAGATAGTAGAGATACTTAATGAATACTTTACTTTAGTATTCACTAAAGAAAAGGATCTTGTCGATTGTAGGGATGACTTTTAGTGGATTGAAAAGCTCAAGCATATAGACATTAAGAAAGAGGACGTGCTGGCTCTTTTGGAAAGCATCAAGTTGGACGAGTCTCCGGGACTGGATGAGATGTAACCCAGGCTACTGTACTGAGCCTCTGATGATGATCTTTGCATCATCAATGGGGACAGGAGAAGTTCCGGAGGATTGGAGGGTTGCGGATGTTGTTTCCTTAGTCAAGAAAGGGAGTAGAGATAGCCCAGGAAATTATAGACCAGTGAGACTTACTTCAGTGGTTGGTAAGTTGATGGAAAAGATCCTGAGAGGCAGAACTTATGAATATTTGGAGAGGCATAATATGATTAGGAATGGTCAGCATGGCGTTGTCAAAGGTAGGTTGTGCCTTACGAGCCAGATTGAATTTTATGAGGATGTGACAAAACACATTGATCAAGGTAGAGCAGTAGATGTAGTGTATATCAAGTCAAGTGACTTTCTATTGTCATTTCCACCATAATTGCTGGTACATTACACAGTAAAAATGAGACGACGTTTTTCAGGACCATGGTGCTACATGAACAATACAAAAACGACACTGAACTACGTAAAATAACACAAAACTACACTAGACTACAGACCTACCCAGGACTGCATAAAGTGGATTTCAGCAAGGCATTTGATAAGGCACCCCATGCCTTATTGAGAAAGTAAGGAGGTATGGGATCCAAGGGGACCTTTCTTTGTGGATCCAAAACTGGCTTGCCCACAGAAGGCAAAGTGTGGTTGTAGATGGGTCATTTTCTGCATGGAGGTCGGTGACCAGTGGTGTGCCTCAGGGATCTGTTCTGGGACCCCTTCTCTTCGTTATTTTTATAAATGGCCTGGATGAGGAAGTGGAGGGATAGGTTAGTAAATTTGCTGATGACACAAAGGTTTGGGGTGTTGTGGATAGTGTGGAGGGCTGTCAGAGGTTACAGCGGGACATTGATAGGATGCAAAATTGGACTGAGAAGTGACAGATGGAGTTCAACCCAGATAAGTGTGAGGTGGTTCATTTTGGTAGGTCAAATATGATGGCAGAATATAGTTTTAATGGTAAGATTCTTGGCAGTGTGGAGGATCAGAGGGATCTCGGGGTCTGAGTCCATAGGACACTCAAAGCTGCTGCTCAGGTTGACTGTGTGGTTAAGAAAGCATATGGTGCATTGATCTTCAATCATGGGACTGAGTTTAAGAGCCGAGAGGTAATGTTACAGCTATATAGGACCCTGGTCAGACCCACTTGGAGCACTGTGCTCAGTTCCAGTCACCTGACTACAGGAAGGATGTGGAAACTACAGAAAAGATGCAGAAGAAATTTACAAGGATGTTGCCTGGATTGGGGAGCATGTCTTATGAGAATAGATTGAGTGAACTTGACCTTTTCTCCTAGGAGTGGCGGAGAATTAGAGATGACCTGATAGAGGTGTATAAGATGATGAGAGGCCTTGAGCGTGTGAATAGTCAGAGGCTTTGTGAAATGGCTAACAGAAGAGGGCATAGTTTTAAGGTGCTTGGAAGTAGGTATAGAGGAGATGTCAGGGGTAAGTTTTTTACTCAGAGTCGTTAGTGCGTGGAATGGGCTGCCAGAGACAGTGGTGGAGGCAGATACGATAAGGTAGTTTAAGAGACTCTTAGATAGGTACATGGAGCTTAGAAACATAGAGCGCTATGTGTAACCCTGGGTAATTTCTAAAGTAAGTACATGTTCGGCACAGCATTGTGGGCCGAAGGGCCTGTATTGTGCTGTAGGTTTTCTATGTTTCTATATTTCTATGTTTCTATGTTATAGAGTATTTCGAGGAGATTACCAGAAAGGTTGATGAAGGCAAGGCAGTGGACATGGTCTACATGGACTTTAACAAAGGCCTGCGTGGGAGCTTGATTCAGAAGGTTCAGTCACTTGGCATTGAGAATGAAATAGCAAATTGGATTCAATATTGGCTCAGTGGGAGAAGCCAGAGTGTGGCAGTAGATGGTTGCCTCTCTGACTGGAGGCCTGTGGAGTGTCACAAGGATCAGTGCTGGGTCTGTTGTTGTTTGTCATCTATAGTATTGATTTGGATGATAATGTGGTAAACTGGTTCAGCAAATTTGACACCAACATTTCGGGCATAGTGGACAGTGGGGAAGGCTCTCAAAGCTGGAAAAAACGGTAGATGGAACTTAATTCAGACAAGTGTGAGCAGTAGTGGTGTTATGCTGAAGTTTTATAAGATGTGGTTGAGACCAAAATTGGAATATTATGTACAGTCTGGTCAATAAGATATAAGATTGAAAGAGTACAGAGAAAATTTACAAGAATATTGCTGGGACTTGAGGACCTGAGTTACAGGGAAAGGTTGAATAGGCTGGGACTTTACTCCCTAGGGTGCAGGGAAATCTGATACAGATATATAAAATTATGAGGGCTTTAAACAGTGTAAACGCAAGCAAACTTTTTCCACTGAGGTTGGGTAAGACTAGAACTAGAGGTGACAGTTTAAGGGTGAAAGGTGAAATATTTCTGGGGAACCTGAGGGGGAGCTTCGTCACCCTGGGGTGGTACGAGTGTGGAACAAGCTGTAGCAGAAGTGGTGGACGCTGATTCGATTGCAATATGTCAGGCAGGTTTGCATAAGAATGTGGATGGAAGGGGTACAGGAGCAAGTTAATGAGACTATAACAGTTCAACACAGACTAGATGGGTTGACAGACCTGTTCCAGTGCTGTTGTGCTCTCTAGATTGATTATTACACAGGCTCCATGGCTCACAATGTCACTACTGAACACTGTGCTTCATTCCACAAATCCTTTTCAGCCTGCATGAGATCCATTTGGCAGATGAATACATGGCAGAGGTATTGGTGAAGGGGGCAGGGTTTCAGATTTCTGTGTCATTGGAATCTCTTCTGGACAACGTTGATCTGTACAAAAGGGACAGGTTACACCTGAGCGAGTGTCCAATATTCTTGCAGCCAAATTTGCAAGAGCTGTTGGGGTGGGTTTAAACTAGCTTGTCAGGGGGTGGGAACTAGAGTAAAAGGTCAGAGGATGGGGCAGTCAGTGTACGGGTAGCTGCATCAGAGAGACTGCAAGGGAGGATGGGGAAGTCACTGTACGGGTAGTTGGAGCATTTTGAGAGTCTGCAAGGGGAGATGGGGGGTTGGTTTATGGGTAGTTGCAGCATTTAGAGAGTCTTGAAGAGAGGATAGCAATTGATAGGGCAAAATTGTAGTCAGTAGGATGTGTTGAAGTGTATTTATTTTAATGTGAGAAGTATCGGGAACCAGAGTGATACATTTAGAGCACAGGTCAGTACATGGAAATACAATGTTGTGGCCACTACAGAGAGGCTGTCACAAGGGCAGGAGTGATTTCTGGATGTTCCAGGCTTTAGATGTTTCAAAAAGATCAGCGAGATAGAAGTGGGTGAGTGAAATTGTTAATGAGGGAGTATAACAGCCTCAGAAAGGGAGGATGTCGTGGAGGGGTTATCTTCTGAGTCAGTGTGGGTGGAAATCAGAAATCGGAAGGGAGTAATCATTCAACTGGGAGTATTCTATAGACCAACAACACCCCTCCCCACCAACAGCAACAGCAACAGACTCCGAGGACAGATCAGCAGGCAGATTTTGGAAAGGATGCAAAAATAGCAGGGTTGTTGTCACGGGTGACTTTAGCTTCCCGAACATTACCTGGCACTTCCTTAGTGTTGAAGGTTTAGAAAGAATGGAATGTGTTAGGTTTACCCAGGGAAATGTGTCTTAGGAAAATTAGAGGCCGTGGTGAATTGATTAGGGAAAACCCCGAGGTGTTGTATACATGTGTGAAGAACAGGAGAATGACTAGAGTGAGGGTGGGACTGGTGAGGGATAGCAGAGAAAACATGTGCCAAGAGTCGGAGGAGGTGGGAGAGGTCCTCAATGAACACTTTGCTTCAGTATTCACCTGCGAGAGTGATCTTCACAATTGTGCGGACAGTGTAAAACAGGCTGATATACTAGAACATGTCGATGTTATGACAGAGAAAGTGCTGGAACTTCTGAAAAACATCGGGTTAGATCAGTCCCTGGGGCCAGACAGGATTACCACAGGGTACTGTGGAAAGTGAGGGAAGAAATTGCTACATCTTTGGTGATGATCTTTGCATCCTCACTGGACACAGGAATGGTATCAAATGGTTGGCTTTTTCTTTTGTTCAAGTAAGGGAGTAGGGATAACCTGAGAATCATAGATCAGTGAGACTTACTTTTGTGGTGGGTGAATTATTGTAGAGAATTCTTAGAGACAGGACTTACAAGCATTTAGAAATGCATAGTCTGATTAGAGATTGTCAGCATGGCTTTGTGAGGGGCAGATCATGCCTCATGAGTTTGATTGAATTATTTGAAGATTTGACAAAGCACATTGATGAAGGTAGAGCAGTGGATGCAGTGTATATGGATTTTAGTAAGGTGTTTGTTAAGGTTCACCATGGTAGACTTATTCAAAAAGTCAGGAGGCATGGGATCTAGGGAAACTTGGCTGTGTGGATACAGAATTGGCTTGATGATAGAAGGCAGAGACTGATAGTAGGTGGAGCATATTCTGCCTGGAGTTTGATGACCAGTGGTGTTCCACGAAGATCTGTTCTGGGACCCAGGGTCTTTTCAATAACCTTTTCACAGAGTTGCTTGAAGTGTTCTTTTGTCTTCATAGTGTAGTTTTTGCCAAGATACTGACTCACCAGCAGTTGGACCTTCCAGATACAGGAGTATTTTTACTACAGTCAATTGAAACACCTTGACTGCACACAAGTGATCTCCTTTTAACTAATTATGTGACTTCTAAAACCAATTGGCTGCACCAGTGATGATTTGAGGATTTGATGATCAGAGGGATAAGAAGGTAGACAGAGGAGGTGGTGTGGCTCTACTGGTATAGATTAGATTAGATCTATTTTCGAGATCCGGTAAGACACTGAGCCCCATGATACACATGCGGTACCGCCATTTTAAATCAAAAGAATGGCATCAAATCAATAAAAAGATGTGACATAGGATCGGAAGATGTTGCATTCTTGTGGGTTGAGTTAATATACTGCAAGGGTAAAATGACTCTGATGGAAGTTATAAACTGGGCTTCAAACAGTAGCTGGGATGTGAACCACAAATTACAATGGGAAATAGACAAGGTGTGTCAAAAGGGCAATGTTATAATAGTCATGGGAGTTTTAACATGCAGGCAGATTGGGAAAATCAGGTTGGTAATGGATCTCAAGAGAGTGAATTTGTTCAATGCCTATGAGATGGTTTTTTAGAGCAGTTTGTCATTGACCCTACTAGGGGATCAGCTATTCTAGATTGAGTGTTTTGTAATGAATCGGTGGGAACTAGGGAGTTTAAGGTAAAGGAACCCTGAGGAGACAGGGATCACAATATAATTGAGTTCAACTTGAAATTTGTTAGGGAGAGAGGAAGGTCTGGCATAGCAATATTTCAGCGGAGTAAAGGAAATTACAGTGGTATGAGAGAGGAAAGGGTCAAAGTAAATTGTAAAACGATGCTGGCAGGGATGACAGCAGAATAGCAACAGCTTGAGTTTCTGGGAAAAATGAAGAAGGTGCAGGATAGATGTATTCCAAAAACAAAGAAATACTCAAATTGCAAAATAGTACAACCGTGGCTGACAAAGGAAGTCAAACCTAATGTAAAAGCAAAAGAGCGGCATACAACAAAATAAAAATTTGTGGGAAGACAAAGGATCAGGAAGTTTTAAAAACTTACAGAAAGCAACTAAAAGAATCATTAAGAGGGAAAAGACAAAATATGAAAGGAAGCTAGCAAACAATATCAAGGTGGGTAGTAAAAGCTTTTCCAAGTATGTAAAAAAATAAGAGAGATGAGAGCGGATAGACCACTAGAAAATTAGGCCGGAGAAATAAATATGGAGGACAAGGAGATGGCAGATGAAATAAATGAGTATTTTACATCAGTCTTCATTGTGGAAAACACTAGCAGTGTGCAAGGTGTTGGGGGATGTGCAGGAAGAGAAGTGGGTACAGTAAGAGAGAAGGAGCTCAAATAGCTGAAAGAGCTAAAGGTATGTAAATTGCTTGGACCAGATGAACTGCACCCTTGGGTTCTGAAAGAGCTGAAGGTGTGTAAATTGCTTGGACCAAATGAACTGCACCCTTGGGTTCTGAAAGAGCTGAAGGTGTGTAAATTGCTTGGACCAGATGAACTGCACCCTTGGGTTCTGAAAGAGCTAAAGGTGTGTAAATTGCTTGGACCAGATGAACTGCACCCTTGGGTTCTGAAAGAGCTAAAGGTGTGTAAATTGCTTGGACCAGATGAACTGCACCCTTGGGTTCTGAAAGAGCTGAAGGTGTGTAAATTGCTTGGACCAGATGAACTGCACCCTTGGGTTCTGAAAGAGCTGAAGGTGTGTAAATTGCTTGGACCAGATGAACTGCACCCTTGGGTTCTGAAAGAAGTAGCAGTAGAGATTGAGGAGGCATTAGTAATGATCTTTCAAGAACAATTGGACTCTGGCATTGTTCTGGAGAACCGGAAATTTGTAAATGTCATTCCACTCTTTCAGAAAAGAGGGAGATAGCAGAAAAGAAATTATAGACCAGTTAGCCTCACCTGTGTTGTTGGGAAGATGTTGGGGTCAATTGTTAAGGATGAGGTTATGGAGTACTTGAGAGACACAGGACAAGATAGGACAAAGTCAGCATGGTTTCCTGAGGGAAACTCTTGCCTGACAAACCTGTTGGAATTCTTTGAGGAGATTACAAGTAGGATAGAAAAAGGAGATGTAGTGGATGTTGTATATCTGGATTTGCAGAAGGCCTTTGACGAGATGCCACACAATAGGTTTCAATAAGTAAATTTAACGTTAGAGAAGTGTATACAATATACATCCTGAAATTATTTTTTTTCGCAAACATCTATGAAAACAGAGGAGTGCCCCAAGGAATGAATGACTGTTAAAAAGTTAATTTGCTTACCAAGTTAACAGCCCATGGTATTACAAGAAAGTTACTGGGATGATTAGAGATAAGGAAAAAGCAGTGAGTGGGAACAAAATGATCCTTTTCTTATTGGCAGCCAGTGACTAGTGGTGTTCCACAGTGATCAGTGTTGGGATCACTTCTTTTTGTGCTGTGCATCAATGATTTAGTTGATGGAATATATGGCTTTGTTGCCAAGTTTCCCGGTAATGTAAAGATTGGTGGAGGGGCAGGTAGTGTTGAGGAAATATGAATGAAATATGATTTTGGAAAATGATAGAAGAAATAAATGTGCAGACTATTTCCTAAATGGGGAGAAAATCCAAAAAACCTGAGATGCAAAGGGACTTGGGAGTCCTTGTGCAGAACACCCTAAAGGTCAACTTGCAGGCAGAGTCGGTGGTGAGGAAGGCAAATGCAACGTTAGCGTTTATTTCAAGAGTCTGGAATACAAGAGCGGGGATGTGATGCTGAAGCTTTATAAGGCACTGGTGAGGCCTCACTTAGAGTATTGTGAACAGTTTTGGGCTCCTCATCTTAGAAAGGATGTACTGGCATTGGAGAGGACTCAGAGGAGGATCACAAGGATGATTCTAGGAATTAAAGGGTCATCATACGAGGAACATTTGATGGCCCTGGACCTGTACTCGCTGGAATTTAGAAGGATTGGGGGGGAGGGGGGAATCTCATTGAAACCTTTCGAATGTTGAAAGCCCTAGACGGAGTAGATGTGGAAAGGATGGTGGGGGAGTCTAGGAGAAGAGGATACGGCCTTAGGATAGAGGGGTGTCCATGTAAAACAGAGATGCAGAAAAATTTCTTTCACCAGAGGGTAGTGAATTTGTGGAATTTGTTGTCACATGCAGCTGTGGAGGCCAGATCATTGAGTGTATTTAATGCAGAGATTGATAGGTTCTTGATTGGCCATGGCATCAAAGGTTAAGGGGAGAAGGCCGGGAAGTGGGGCTGAGGAGCAGAAAAGAGGATCAGCCATGATTGAATGCTGGAGCAGACTCGATAGGCCAAATGGCCTAATTCTGCTCCTGTGTCTTATGGTCTTATATTAAGGCATGAATACTTATGCAATCAATTATTTTGTGTTTTATATTTGAAATTAATTTAGATCACTTTGTAGCGATTTGTTTTCACTTTGACATGAAAGAGTCCTTGTCTGTTGATCAGCGTTTAAAAAAAAGCCATATTAAATCTATAGTGATTCGATGTTGTAAAACAATAACTTCTAGGGGGTGTGAATACTTTTTATAGGCACCCTTTATAGATTGATTGTATGTCTATAAAGTGATGCGAGGCACAGGAGTGTCTGTACATAAGATGACTGATAAAGTAGTGGTGGATGGAGTGTGGAGGGGTGGGTTAGTGGGTGGAGGTGTTGAGTGGTCTTACTGCTTGAGGAAAGTAACTGCTTTTGAGTCTGGTGGTCCTGGCGTCGATGCTATGTAGCCTCCTCCCTGATGGGAGTGGAGCAAGCAGTCCATAAGCAGGGTGGGTGGGATCCTTCATGATGCTACTGACCCTTTTATGGCACCTTCTGTATATCTGTCCTTGATGGAGGGAGGTTAATGACAGCCAGGGCAGCTCCACTACTCTCCTCTGCTGCAGAGAAGCACCCTGCAACTTTGTGCTGTGCACTGATGGTAAGTCCCAGATAGCCTGCAATCCATTGGTGTCAAGATGTGAGCAATAACCTGAGCCCTGGATCTCTGGTATTCAGCCATTTTAGTATTTGTGAAGTTTGAACACAATCCTGTGAACCTGTGAATATCTCTCTGACTGTTTTCTGTTTGTTTCTGTTTGTTTCTGTTTGTATACACAGGGTGCATTCTGGGGACTCCTCCTAGGGATCCTGGTGGGCTGCTTTCGAATGATTTTGGATTTTATTTACCCCGAGCCTATGTGTGGTCAACCTGATAACCGGCCGCTGATCACCAAATATGTTCACTACCTGCACTTCTCCATTCTCCTCTCTGTCTTCACACTGATCACCGTGGTAGTCGTCAGTCTTTGCACCGCACCCCCGGAGCCTGACAAGGTTAGGGACTTTGATTTATTTGCATTCATTCAAACAATGAGGGCTTCACAGACTGAGCCAGCATTCAATTGCCCATCCCTAATTTGCAGATTTTCTCTTGTTCAAGATCCAAGACTCCTGTACCTTCCTCTGGCAACAGTGAGCAAGAGGGAGAGGGAGACCGGCCAAACGCAGGCAGACAGCGCTGAACATCTGCAGAGATTTAGACACCACCTCTTAAGTTCTAGTGAATAAGATCCCTGATCATTACTGGATTGTACTCTTAACAGGATGGGCACAAATTGCGGATATGTTTAAACTGCACAATACTTTGTGATGCTGGCTGGCTCTCCTGGCAAAGGGTGGAGCCCTATTGGAAATGTTTAGTGTCTAGGCAGGGTGACTAACCGGCATAATGCACTAATGGACCAGCTAGCGTAATAATGAGATCCTCACACTCATCCATAGGAAGCCAAACTACACGTTGGAGAACCAGTCCACTGTTTCAGTGGCTGATGGAAGTTTGGGGAGGGTAATGAAGTGGGCTGCCTTGGAGAACTCCTCCAAGGATCATTGTGGCCCCATGATTAAATCCATGGTGATGTGGGGCATCGAGGGGCCAGCAGGGGCCACAGAAAGCCAGAGGGCCATTGGTTGTAGGAATTAGACGGTGCACTGAGGGCAGGTGGGGACATCAATGATCAGGATGGGCCACCAGAACTGGCGTTGCAAAATATCCAGAGTCCACTGAGCTCCCGGATGGCCTAGAGGGGCGAGTTTGACTACCGGAGCACAGCTGCCAGTAGACTGTCAAGTGTGTCGGCTGGGGTAGGCTGGATCTGGTTCTCAAGACCCCAGATGATTGGGGCAAGGATCTGGGAGGATGGGACAGTGGGCTGAGGGTCAGTCTCTGTTTCAGTGGGGTCAAACTGTAGTGACAGGGTATCTGTTTTTCTGTTCTTGGACCGGGTTGGTAGGAGATGGTGAAGTTGAATTGCTCAAAGAAGAGGGCCCTGACATGGGTCGAGCTGGTGGGTCTCTTGTATGGGTATGAGGTTCTGGTGGTCAGTCCAGGTCAGGAAGAGCTTAGTGTTTCCCATCAGCCAGTGTCTCCATTCCTCCAAGGCCCATTTAATAGAGAGTAGATCCTTGTCTCCAACTACATAATGGCATTGTGTAGGGTTGAACTTGCACGAGAAGGAGGCACAAGGGTGTGTCTTCCCATCCAGTCTTCACAGGCAGAGGATGACTCAGCACCTAAATAAATATGTCCACAAAAAGTCCAGAGGAGTTTGGATGGCAGAGAACGGCCGAGGTGGTTAAGCACCCTCTGAAGTCCTTGAGAGCGTGGTCGATGGCAGCAGACCAGGTTATCCATGCGGGAGATGAGTGAATTAGTGATTTGGCTGTGGTTTCTGATGAAATACCCAAGAAACACTGCAGCTGTTTGAGGAATTGCAGTCAGAACAATTCAGTGGTGGTGCCCGCTTTGTCTGGTTCCATGGTTATACCTTGCGGTAAAAAGACGTAACTCAGGAAGAAAATGACTGGGCTGTGGAACTGGCATTTGTCTAACTTGCAGTACAGTTGGTTCTCAAGGAGATGCTGAAGGACTGAACGGACATGACAGACATGGTCTTGGGGGGCCTTGGAGAAGATGAAGATATCGTTGAGGTAGATGAACACATACCTGTGTAGCATGTCTTGGAGAATCTTGTTAATAAAGGCTTGAGAATGGCTAGACTGTTGGAAAGCCCAAAAGGCATCATCAAGTATTTGTAGTGGCCAGTGGCTGTTATGAACGAGTCTTCTGCTCTTCCCCCTAGGGGACGCAGATCAGGTTCACACACCCCATGCATCCACTTTAGCGAAGATCTGGGCACCGCAGAGTGTTTCAAGTGTGCTACCCATAAAGGAGAGAGGGTAACGGTTTTTAGTGGTATCTTAGTTAATGCAGTCGATGCAAGGACAAAGACCCCCATCTTTCTTTTGGACAAAGAAGAGTCAACTGGGATGCGCTAATGAATCTGTGCTTTAGTGCCTCAGCAATGCAGTCATTCTGGCGCAGTCGCTTTGTCTGGGAGGTGGCAGGGTGCCAGCTTCCCTCTAACTGAAGGCACTGGCTAAATCACGATACCTCTGTGGGAGATTGGTGAGGTTGAGGTTCCCTCCATCTCCGTAAAGTTGTGGGGTCTGGTCAAATGAGGTGGTCTGGCAACTCAGCAGTGAACTGGATGACCAGGCATTGTGAGGGGTGTGAGTGGAGTGCCAGGAGTAACCCAAGATGAGAGGGGTGTTGGGAGAGTCAAGCATGAGGAATTGGATGGACCCATGGCTCTCTCCGATGCTCATGTGCACTGGCTGTGTGCACGCTCTGACTTTCTCAGACCACGAGGGATGTCCGCCAGTGGCCGTGTTGTTGAAGGTGTGAGAGATAGGTTCAGAAGGGAGTCTGAGCTGCACACAGTGTGCAATCAGGAAGTTGTCTACTGCACTGGAAGCTACTGTGTGTGTAGAGCTGATGGAGTGTGGAGAAGGACAGAGGGAGTGGGAAGGGATTTAGGGCTGGAACACCTTGCCAGATAGGAGACCACTCGTCTCTGATAGACGCCATTTTCCGGACCCAGTAGGCATTTGGTATGTTGGTGTTGCTGCTCTTGAGGGGTTGGGGGGTGTTATGAAGGGAGCTCTCCCTAGCTGCATGAGCTCTGCAGGCATCGGTGAGGAGGATCCTGCAGCCTGAAATAGTTCTGGGAATGAAACTGGGGGTCTGGCTGATGATCTGCATGGAGAACTAAAGTAATGAGGCTTTTGAGGTCGATGGACATTTCCCCGATACACAGATCACCTTTCAAGCACTCCAAGAAGCCATGACAGTAATGGGCCAGCTGCACTCTGGCACGAGGGTCCTGAAGTGCATGGTGTAATCCAGCTCAGAGCGTGAGCCTTGATTAGATTATGAGAACACTCAGTCCTCTTTTATGGTCATTTAGAAATGCATACATGCATTAAGAAATGATACAATGTTTCTCCGGAGTGATATCACAGAAAACAGGACAAACCAAAGACTAACACTGACAAAACCACATAATTATAGAACATAGAACATAGAATAGTACAGCACAGTACAGGCCCTTCGGCCCACAATGTTGTGCCAACCCTCAAACCCTGCCTCCCATATAAGCCCCCATCTTAAATTCCTCCATATACCTGTCTAGTAGTCTCTTAAACTTCACAAGTGTATCTGCCTCCACCACTGACTCAGGCAGTGCATTCCACGCACCAACCACTCTCTGAGTAAAAAAAACCTTCCTCTAATATCCCCCTTGAACTTCCCACCCCTTACCTTAAAGCCATGTCCTCTTGTATTGAGCAGTGGTGCCCTAGGGAAGAGGTGCTGGCCATCCACTCTATCTATTCCTCTTATTATCTTGTACACCTCTATCATGTCTCCTCTCATCCTCCTTCTCTCCAAGGAGTAAAGCCCTAGCTCCCTTAATCTCTGATCATAATGCATACTTTCTAAACCAGGCAGCATCCTGGTAAATCTCCTCTGTACCCTTTCCAATGCTTCCACATCCTTCCTATAGTGAGGCGACCAGAACTGGACACAGTACTCCAAGTGTGGCCTAACCAGAGTTTTATAGAGCTGCATCATTACATCGCGACTCTTAAACTCTATCCCTCGACTTATGAAAGCTAACACCCCATAAGCTTTCTTGACTACCCTATCCACCTGTGAGGCAACTTTCAGGGATCTGTGGACATGTACCCCCAGATCCCTCTGCTCCTCCACACTACCAAGTATCCTGCCATTTACTTTGTACTCTGCCTTGGAGTTTGTCCTTCCAAAATGTACCACCTCACACTTCTCTGGGTTGAACTCCATCTGCCACTTCTCAGCCCACTTCTGCATCCTATCAATGTCTCGCTGCAATCTTTGACAATCCTCTACACTATCTACAACACCACCAACGTTTGTGTCATCTTCAAACTTGCCAACCCACCCTTCTACCCCAACATCCAGGTCGTTAATAAAAATCACAAAAAGTAGAGGTCCCAGAACAGATCCTTATGGGACACCACTAGTCACAATCCTCCAATCTGAATGTACTCCCTCCACCACGACCCTCTGCCTTCTGCAGGCAAGCCAAATCTGAATCCACCTGGCCAAACTTCCCTGGATCCCATGCCTTTTAACTTTCTGAATAAGCCTACCGTGTGGAACCTTGTCAAATGCCTTACTAAAATCCATATAGATCACATCCACTGCACTACCCTCATCTATATGCCTGGTCACCTCCTCAAAGAGCTCTATCAGGCTTGTTAGACACGATCTGCCCTTCACAAAGCCATGCTGACTGTCCCTGATCAGACCATGATTCTCTAAATGTCTATAGATCCTATCTCTAAGAATCTTTTCCAACAGCTTTCCCACCACAGATGTAAGGCTCACTAGTCTATAATTACCCGGACTATCCCTACTACCATTTTTGAACAAGGGGACAACATTCGCCTCCCACCAATCCTCCGGTACCATTCCCG
This sequence comes from Mobula hypostoma, assembly GCF_963921235.1. Lineage (NCBI taxonomy): Eukaryota > Metazoa > Chordata > Chondrichthyes > Myliobatiformes > Myliobatidae > Mobula > Mobula hypostoma. The sequence goes on along the minus strand of NC_086105.1, from coordinate 85,770,892 downwards.
TGGACAACGAGAACATAAAGATCCTAGCCAGAGGCTCAGCAATCTCTTCTCTCGCCTCATGGAGCAGCCTGGGGAATATTCCGTCAGGTCCAGGGGACTTATCTGTCTTAATGTATTTTAACAACTCCAACACCTCCTCTCCCTTAATATCAGCATGCTCCAGAACATCAACCTCACTCATATTGTCCTCACCATCAAGTTCCCTCTCATTGGTGAATACTGAAGAGAAGTATTCATTGAGGACCTCGCTCACTTCCACAACCTCCAGGCACATCTTCCCACCTTTATCTCTAATTGGTCCTACCTTCACTCCTGCCATCCTTTTTTTCTTCACATAATTGAAGAATGCCTTGGGGTTTTCCTTTACCCTACTCGCCAAGGCCTTCTCATGCCCCCTTCTTGCTCTTCTCAGCCCCTTCTTAAGCTCCTTTCTTGCTTCCTTATATTCCTCAATAGACCCATCTGATCCCTGCTTCCTAAACCTCATGTATGCTGCCTTCTTCCACCTGACTAGATTTTCCACCTCACTTGTCACCCATGGTTCCTTCACCCTACCATTCTTTATCTTCCTCACCGGGACAAATTTATCCCTAACATCCCGCAAGAGATCTCTAAACATCGACCACATATCCATAGTACATTTCCCTGCAAAAACATCATCCCAATTCACACCCGCAAGTTCTAGCCCTATAGCCTCATAATTTGCCTTTCCCCAATTAAAAATCTTCCTGTCCTCTCTGATCCTATCCTTTTCCATGATAATGCTAAAGGCCAGGGAGCGGTGGTCACTGTCCCCCAGATGCTCACCCACTGAGAGATCTGTGACCTGACCCGGTTCATTACCTAGTACTAGATCTAGTATGGCATTCCCCCTGGTTGGCCTGTCCACATACTGTGACAGGAATCCATCCTGGACACACTTAACAAACTCTGCCCCATCTAAACCCCTGGAACTAATCAGGTGCCAATCAATATTAGGGAAGTTAAAGTCACCCATGATAACAACCCTGTTATTTTTGCACCTTTCCAAAATCTGCCTCCCAATCTGCTCCTCTGTATCTTTGCTGCTACCAGGGGGCCTCTAGAATACCCCCAGTAGAGTAACTGCTCCCTTCCTGTTCCTGACTTCCACCCATATTGACTCAAAAGAGGTTCCTGCTACATTACCCACCCTTTCTGTAGCTGTAATAGTATCCCTGACCAGTAATGCCACCCCTCCTCCCTTTTTCCGCCCTCTCTATCCCTTTTAAAGCACTGAAATCCAGGAATATTGAGAATCCATTCCTGCCCTGGCGCCAGCCAAGTTTCTGGAATGGCCACTACATCATAATTCCATATATGTATCCAAGCTCTTAGTTCATCACCTTTATTTCTGATGCTTCTTGCATTGAGGTACACACATTTCAGCCCTTCTACCTTACTGTCTTTACACTGTTTATTCTGCTTCTCTTTCCTCAAAACCTCTCTGTATGTTAGATCTGGCTTTACTCCATGCACTTCTTTCACTGCTCTTTCGCTCTGGATCCCATCCCCCTTATAACATATAGTTACAGCAGCGCAAAGCAATACCATAATTTGATGAAGAACAAACCATGGGCACGGTAAAAAAAAGTCTCAAAGTCCCCAAGTCGATTGACTCCCAAGTCCCCGATAGCAGGTGGCAAAAGGGAGAAACTCCCTGCCATAAACCTCCAGGCACCGTCAACTTGCCGATACCTTGGAAGCAGCCGACCACAGCCGACACTGAGTCTGTCCATCCGAAAGCTTCGAGCCTCCGACCAGCCCCTCTGATACAGCCTCCCAAGCGCCATCCTCTGCTGAGCACCTTCGACCTAGCCCCGGCCGCTGAAACACGCAAAGCCGAGGATTCGGGGCCTTCTGCTCCGGAGATTCCGGTTACTACACAGTAGCAGCGGCAGCAAAACTGGCATTTCAGAAGTTTTCCAGATGTTCCTCCGTACTCTTACGTCTGTCTCCATCAAATCAGAATTGTGTACGGTCCCCTACTTGACAGATTACAGATATCATTCACCGGAGAGGCCACGCACACTGCCATCGCGCTGCCACACTGTGTGTCCGACAGAGTGATCAGCAGCACTGGGGCTCCACAGGGGACTGTCTTGTCTCCCTTTCTCTTCACCATTTAGACCTCGGACTTCAACTACTGCACAGAGTCTTGTCATCTTCAGAAGTTTTCGGATGACTCTGCCATAGTTGGATGCATCAGCAAGGGAGATGAGGTTGAGTACAGGGCTACGGTAGGAAACTTTGTCACATGGTGTGAGCAGAATTATCTGGAGCTTAATGTGAAAAAGACTAAGGAGCTGGTGATAGACCTGAGGACAGCTAAGGTACCGGTGACCCCTGGAGTTATTTCCTGGCATAATTTACATATTACCATTTAACTATTTATGGTTTTAGTACTATTTATTATTTATGGTGTAACTGTAATGAAAACCAATTTCCCCCGGGATCAATAAAGTATGACTCTGACTATCTTCTCCTCCTCCTTCAAGTGAAGTATCAGAACCATTGCCTCCTTTCCACCTCCTGGGTGGTTGAAAACCTGGTGCATCTCAGTGGCAAGATCCTTATATTTTTTGCAAATGGGGTTTTAATGCCCTAATTAGCAGTGGCCCAGGTCTGGGCCCACCCAGTCAAGAGAAGGATGAGGAAGGTGATCTTGGCTGTCTATATGAAGTTTGCATGTTCTCCTGAGACCCTTGTGGGCTTTCTTCCACGTGCTCCACATGAAAGATCCTGTTCACCTTCAACTTGTATATGAGCTTGTCAAGTTCCATACACATTCTTTCTGACTCTGTGGTCACAAGGAGAAAATCTTCAACTCTTCCCCTGGGGAGGAGTCACACACACATTTCACTGGTTAACTGGAAATTCAGATGAAAGGCATTCCTTCACCACTGACTGCTTATTGTCAGCTCTATCATCAGCAATATCATTGTCCATTGTGTTATAACTACTCTTCCTTAATCTTACAGATTAGCCGTTTGACCTGGTTCACCCGTTTCGATGTGACCAATTCTGAGGCAAGCCAGAGTGAAACAGGTAAGTCAGTCTTGGGGCACCCACAAGCCTGAGCTGAACCACCTTTACAAAAGGTAGGAGTTCACCTTGACATTTGACTGGCATACGTTAGGGCTTAATAACAACTGCCACTGAGCTTTTCCCTGAGCAATTTAACACCAGTCTGATGCCTGATGTCACATGGAGAGCTCGCACACTCACACTTCAATCTACCCCACTCTGTTGTGTCTATAACACCAGAACCCTGGAATATTGAGCTGGTAGTCCTGCGCCTTCTGTAACTATGTCTCACTAATGGCTACAATATCATAACTCCATGTGTTGATTCATGCCCTGATCTCATCTGCCTTCTTGCATTGAAATATACACAGCTCAGGACACTAGTTACACGATGTTCTACCTTCTGATTCCTGACTTTGTCTGGGGTCTTAACAGCATCTATCTCCACAACCTCTCCACTAACTGTTCTGGTACTCTGGTTCCCATACCCTACAACTGTAGTTTAAACCCCACCGTGCAGCATTAACAAACCTTCCCACAAGAATATTAGCCCCACTCCAGTTCACCTCTTCTGTACAGGTTCCACCTCCGCTGAAAGAGAGCCCAATGATCGAAAAATCTTATGCCTTCTCTCCTACACCAACTCCTTAACCACATATTAAACTGTATAACCTTCCTAACTCTGGCCTCACCAGCACGTGGCGCGGGTAGCAATCCTGCGATCACAACTCTGGAGATCTTGCCCTTAACTTAGCGCCTACCTCCCTATGCAGAACCTCGTCACACTTCCTAACTATGTCATTGCTACCTATATGGACTACGACTTCTGGATGTTCACCCTCACATTTAAAAATGCTGAGGACTCGATCAGAGATGTCCTGGACGCTGACATCTGGGAGGTAACATACCATCCGATAATCTCATTCTCATCCGTAGAAACTCCTTTCTGTTCCGCTAACTAATGAATCCCCTATTATCACAGCTCACCTCTTCTTCCCCCTCCCCTCCTTCCCTTCTGAGCTACAGAGTCACTCTCAGTGCCAGAGACTCACCCACTGTGACTTTCCTCTGTTCGGTCCTCCTCCAACAGTATCCAAAGTGATATACAGTACCTGTTGTTGAGGGGGACAGACACAGGGATACTCTGCACTAGCTGTTTAACCCCTTTCCCCTTCCTGACTGTCGCCTAGATTTCTACGTAAGAAATAAAGTGGATGAGCTTGAGGCACAGTTGGAAATTGGTAAGTGTGATGTTTTGGGAATAACAGAGACATGGCTTCAAGTGGACAGGGCCTGGGAAATGAATATTCAAGGGTATACGTCCTATCGAAAGGACAGACTGATGGGCAGAGGGGGTGGGGTGGCTCTGTTGGTGAGGAATGATATTCAGTCCCTTGCGAGGGGCGACATAGAATCAGGAGACATAGAGTCAGTATGGATAGAACTGAGAAATTCTAAGGGTAGAAAGACCCGAATGGGAGTTATCTACAGGCCCCCAAACAGTAGTCTGGATGTAGGGTGTAAGTTGAATCAAGTGTTAAAATTGGCATGTTGCAAAGGTAATGCTACAGTTATTATGGGGGATTTCAACATGCAGGTAGACTGGAGGAATTAGGTTGGTACTGGGCCCCAAGAAAGGGAGGTTGTGGAGTCCCTTTGAGATGGATTCTTAGAACAGCTTGTACTGGAGCCTACCAGAGAGAAGGCAATTCTAGATTTAATGTTGTGCAATGAACCGGATTTGATCAGGGACCTCGAGGTAAAGGAGCCATTAGGAGGTAGTGACCATAATATGATATTTTAATCTACAAATTGAGAGGGAGAAGGGAAAATCAGAAGTGTCAGTATTACAGTTGAACAATGGGGACTATGGAGCCATGAGGGAGGAGCTGCTCAAAGTTGACTGGAAAGATACCCTAGCAGGGATGACAGTGGAACAACAATGGCAGGTATTTCTGGGAATAATGCAGAAGGTGCAGAATCAGTTCATTTCAAAGAGGAAGAAAAATCCTAAGGGGAGTAAGGAGAGGCCATGCTGACAAGGGAAGTAAAGGACAGTATAAAGATAAAAGAGAAGAAGTATAACATAGCAAAGATGAGTGGGAAGCCGGAGGACTGGAAAACTTTTAAAGAGCAACAGAAGATAACTAAAAAGGCAATACGGGGTGAAAAAAATGAGGTACGAAGGTAAACTAGCCAAGAATATAAAGGAGGATAGTAAAAAGCTTCTTTAGGTATGTGAAAAGGAAAAAAATAGTTAAGACCAAAATTGGGCCCTTAAAGACAGAAAAGGGTGAATTTATTATGGGGAACAAGGAAATGGCAGACTAGTTGAACAGGTACTTTGGTTCTGTCTTCACTAGGGAAGACACAAACAATCTCCCAGATATAATAGTAGCCAAAGGATCTAGGGTAATGGATGAACTGAAGAAAATTTATATTAGGCAGGAAATGGGGTTGGATAGATTGTTGGGTCTGAAGGCTGATAAGTCCCCGGGACCTGATGGTTTGCATCCCAGAGTACTTAAGGAGGTGGCTTTAGAAATCGTGGACGCATTGGTAACCATTTTCCAATGTTCTATAGATTCAGGATCAGTTCCTGTGGATTGAAGGGTGGCTAATATCGTCCCACTTTTCAAGAAAGGAGGGAGAGAGAAAACAGGGAATTATAGACCGGTTAGCTTGATGTCAGTGGTGGGAAAGATGCTGGAGTCAATTATAAAAGATGAAATTATGACCCATTTGGATGGCAGTAACAGCATAGGTCCGAGTCAGCATGGATTTACGAAGGGGAAATCGTGCTTGACTAATCTTCTGAAATTTTTTGAGGATGTGTGATTTTTTTAAATTTTTTAACAATTTTTTAACTGTGTGTCAGATTGGAGGACGGTGTGTAGCGGTGTGCCTCAGGGATCTGTACTGGGTCCAACATTGTTTGTCATATATATTAATGATCTGGATGATGAGGTGGTAAATTGGATTAGTAAGTATGCAGATGATACTAAAATAGGTGGCGTTGTGGATAATGAAGTAGGTTTTCAAAGCTTGCAGAGAGATTTAGGCCAGCCAGAAGAGTGGGCTGAAAGATGGCAGATGGAGTTTAATGCTGAAAAATGTGAGGTGCTACATTTTGGTAGGACTAATCAAAATAGGACATAAATGGTAAATGGTAGGACATTGAAGAATGCTGTAGAACAGAGGGATCCAGGAATAATGGTGCATAGTTCCCTGAAGGTGGAATCTCATGTGGATAGGGTGGTGAAGAAAGCTTTTGGTATGCTGGCCTTTATTAATCAGAGCATTGAGTATAGGAGTTGGGATGTAATGTTGAAATTGTATAAGGCATTGGTAAGGCCAAATTTGGAGTATTGTGTACAGTTCTGGTCACTGAATTATAGGAAAGATGTCAATAAAATTGAGAGAGTATAGAGGAGGATTACTAAAATGTTGCTTGGGTTTCATCTCCTAAGTTACAGAGAAGGGTTGAACAGGTTAGGTCTTTATTCTTTGGAGTGTAGAAGGTTGAGGGGGGACTTGATAGAGGTGTTTAAAATTATGAGGGAGATTGATAGAGTTGACGTGGATAGGCTTTTTCCATTGAGAGTGGGGGAGATTCAAACAAGAGGACATGAGTTGAGAGTTAAAGGACAAAAGTTTACGGGTAACATGAGGGGAAGCGTCTTTACTCAGAGAGTGGTAGCTGTGTGGAACGAGCTTCCATCAGAAGTGGTTGAGGCAGGTTTGATGTTGTCATTTAAAGTTAAATTGGATAGATATATGGACGGGAAAGGAATGGAGGGTTATGGGCTGAGTGCAGGTCGGTGGGACTAGGTGAGAGTAAGAGTTTGGCACAGACTAGAAGGGCCGAGATGGCCTGTTTCCGTGCTGTAATTGTTATATGGTTATATGTAACTATGAAAATGGACAAGGGAGAGCCAGTGGATGTAGTGTACTTGGACTTTCTGAAAGCATTTGATAAATAGGAGATTAGTGGGCTAAATTAGGGCACATGGTATTGGGGGCAGAATACTGAAATGGATTGAAAATTGGCTGGCTGACAGAAAACAAAAAGTAGCGATTAATGGGTCCCTTTCGGAATGGCAGGCGGTGACCAGTGGGGTACCGCAGCTGTTTACAATATACATTAATGATTTAGATGAGGGGATTAAAAGTAACATTAGCAAACTTGCAGATGACACAAAGCTGGGTGGCAGTGTGAAATGTGAGGAGGATGTTATGAGAATGCAGGGTGACTTGGACAGGCGGGTGAGTGGGTGGCTACATGGCAGATGCAGTTTAATGTGGATAAATGTGAGGTTATCCACTTTGGTGGTAAGAACAGGAAGGCAGATTATTATCTAAATGGAGTCAAGTTAGGAAAAGGGGAAGTACAACAAGATCTAGGTGTTCTTGTACATCAGTCACTGAAAGCAAGCTTGCAGGTATAGCAGGCAGTGAAGAAAGCTAATGGCATGCTGGCCTTCATAACAAGGGGAATTGAGTATAGGAGCAAAGAGGTCCCTCTGCAGCTGTACAGGGCCCTGGTGAGACCACACCTGGAGTACTGTGTGCAGTTTTGGTCTCCAAATTTGAGGAAGGACATTCTTGCTATTGAGGGAGTGCAGCGTAGGTTCACGAGGTTAATTCCCGGGATGGCGGGACTGTCATATGTTGAAAGATTGGAGTGACTGGGCTTGTATACACTGGAATTTAGAAGGATGAGAGGGGATCTGATTGAAACATATAAGATTGTTAAGGGATTGGACATGTTGGAGGCAGGAAGCATCTTCCTGCTGATGGGTGAGTCCAGAACCAGAGGCCACAGTTTAAGAATAAGGGGTAGGCCATTTAGAACGGAGTTGAGGAAAAACTTTTTCACCCAGAGAGTGGTGGATATGTGGAATGCTCTGCCCCAGAAGGCAGTGGAGGCCAAGTACCTGGATGTTTTCAAGAAAGAGATGGATAGAGCTCTTAAAGATAGCGGATCAAAGGTTATGGGGATAAGGCAGGAACTGGATACTGATTGTGGATGATCAGCCATGATCACAGGGAATGGGGGTGCTGGCTCGAAGGACCGAATGGCCTATTCCTGCACCTATTGTCTATTGTCCTGTACATCGGGTGTAACTACCTCTCTATATGTCTTATCTACACCATCCCCCCCAGCCTTCTGAACGATCCGGGGTCCATCTAGTCCCAGCTCCAACTCCTTAATATGTAGTGGTAGAAGCTGCAGCTGGATGGACTTCTCACAGTTGTAGTCATCAAGGACACTGGAGGTCTCCCTGCCTTCCCATATCCTGCAAGAGGAGCATTCCAACATCCTCTTTGGCATCTCTACTGCTCTAACTGGGAACACAGAAAGAAGGAAGAACAATAAATTGCTTTGGAAAAAACTCTCAATACTGTTTTTAAAATTTCTCTTGCTGAAGCCTGTCCTAGCTGAAGCCTTGAAGAGCTAAAGCCTAAAAACTCTCCACTCTAACTTGGACCACTCCGACAAAAGTCACTCCGCTTGTCCCTGCCTTACTTTAATTTGGTCTTGCCGATCAATTCCAATCACTGATTGGCCACCGCTCAAAGCACCAAACTGCCATGAGTAGCTGCCTTTTCTACTCAGTCGGGGAACCTGAGTGGAACTATGTCTTCTCAGGCTTTCAATCTCTGATTTGCTGCTGCTCAAAGCTCCAAACTGCTGCAAGTTGCTACGGGGGGTGGGGGGGGGGCGGTGGTAACTTTACCTATGGTTTTTTTTCCATCTCTCATGGAAACTTCTAAGAGCTAAAACCTAAAAAATCTCCACTCTAAATCTGACCACTCAAACCATGGCTGCTCTGACAATGGTCACTCCATTTGTCACTGCCTTACTTTAATTTGGTCTTTGCCAATCAATTCTGAATGCTGATTGGCCACTGTTCAAAGCACTAAACTGCCGCAAGTCACTGCCTTTTCCACTGAATTTGCAAACCTTTAGTGAACTACATCTTCTCAGACTTCTGATCTTCGACTTGCTGCTGCTCAAATCTCCAAACTGCCATGAGTTGCTGCCTTTTCTACTCAGTCAGCGTACCTGAGTGGTGCTACATTGTAAATGGAAATGAATATTGTTCAGTCATTAGTGAACTTCCCTCTTCTGACCTGATGATGGAAGGAAAGGCATTGATGAAGCAGCTGCAGATGGCTGGATCCAGGACAGTGCCTTGAGAAATCCTGCACTGGATGAAATCCTGGGACTGGATGATTGATATTAGACAATCACAACGCAAAAAGTAAAAGCCCTTTCAAGTATGTAAAAAAATAAAGGGACGTGAGAATAGATATAGGACTGTTAGAAAAGGAGGCCAGAGAAATAATAACGGCGGCGGGGAGCGGGGAGGAGATGGCAGATGAACTAAATGAGTATTTTGCATCAGTCTTCACTGTGGAAGACACTAGCAGTGTGCCAGATGTTGGAGGGTGTGAAGGCAGAGAAGTGAGTGCAGTTACGATTACAGGGGCCAAGGTGCTCATAAAGCTGAAAGACCTAAAGGTACATAAGTCACCCGGACCAGATGAACTGCATCCTAGGGTTTTGAAAGTGGTAGCGGTCAAGATTGTGGAGGCATTAGTATTGATCTTTCAAAAATCATTGGATCTGGCATGGTGTCAGAGGACTGGAAAATTGCAAATGTCACTCCACTCTTTAAGAATTCTTTGAACGGATTTCAAACAGGATAGATAAAAGGGATGCAGTAGATGTTGTATATTTGGACTTTCAGAAGGCCTTTGACAAGGTGCCACACATGAGGCTGCTTATCAAGTTATGAGCCCATGGTATTACAGAGCATTGGCTGATCGGTAGGAGGCAGTGAATGAGAATAAAATGATCCTTTTCTGATTGGCTGCCAGTGACTAGTGGTGTTCCGTAGGGGTCGGTGTTGGGACAGTTTCTTTTTATGCTGTATTTCAATGACTTAGACGATGGAATAGATGACTTTGTTGCCAAGTTTGCAGATGATATGAAGATTGGTGGAGGGGCAGACAGTGTTGAGGAAATAGGCTGCAGAAGGACTTGGACAGATTAGGAGAATGGGCAAGAGAATGACAAATGAAATACAATGTTGGAAAATGCAATCATGCACTTTGGTAGTAGAAATAAATGTGCAGACTACAGTATTTTCTAAACAGGGAGAAAATCCAAAAATCTGAGATGCAAAGAGACTTGGGATCCTTGTACAGAACAACCTAAAGATTGACTTGCAGGTAGAGTCGGTGGTGAGGAAGGCAAATGAAATGTTTGCATCCATTTCAAGAGATCTAGAATACAAGAACAGGCATGTGGTGCTGAGGCTTTATAAGGCACTGGTGAGGTCTCACCTTGAGTAGTTTTAGGCTCCTCATCTAAGAAAAGATAAGTTGACATTGGAGAGGGTTCAGAGGAAGTTGACAAGGATAATTCCAGGAATGAAAGGGTTATCATACGAGAAATGTTTGATAGCTCTGGGTCTGTACTCCCTGGAACTTGGAAGGGTGTGGGGGGAGATCTCATTGAAACCTTTCAAAAGTTGAAAGGCCTAGACAGAGTAGATGTGGACAGGATGTTTCCCATGGTGGGGGAGTCTAGAACAAGAGGGCACAGCTTCAAGATAGAGGGGCGTCCCTTTGAAATAGGAATGCAGAGGAATTTCTTTAGCCAGAGGGTGGTGAATTTGTGGAATTTATTACCACAGGCAGTTGTGGAGGCCAGGTTGGGTGTACTTAAGGCAGAGCTTGATACGTCTTTGAATGTATATGGCATTAAAGGTTACAGGGAGAAGGCCGGGAAGTGGGGCTGAGGAGGGGGTTGAATGACAGAGCAGTCTCAATGGGCCAAATGGTCTAATTCAGCTCTTATAGTCTTAACTCATGGTCCTTGTTAAATCAGACTCCATCATTGGTGTGTTGTCCCCTTGATACCCACTAACTTCAGTTTTGACAAGGACTTCTTGATTTCAAACTCAAATAAACTGTGCTCAGTTCTGGTCACCTCACTACAGGAAGGATGTGGAAACCATAGAAAGGGTGCAGAGGAGATTTCCAAGGATGTTGCCTGGATTAGGGAGCATGCCTTATGAGAATAGTTTGAGTGAACTCGGCCTTTTCTCCTTGGAGCAATGGAGGATGAGAGGTCACCTGACAGAGGTGTACAAGATGATGAGAAGTATTGATTGTGTGGATAGTCATAGGATTTTTCCCAGGGCTGAAATGGCTAACACAAGAGGGCATAGTTTTAAGGCGCCTGGAAGTAGGTACAGAGGAGATGTCAGAGGTAAGTTTTTTATGCAGAGAGTGGTGAGTGCGTGGAATGGGCTGCCAGCGATGGTGGTGGAGGTGGAAACGATAGGGTCATTTAAGAGACTCCTGGATAGGTACATGGAGCTTGGAAAAATAGAGGGCTATGGGTAAGCCTAGGTAGTTGTAAGGTAAGGACATGTTCAGCACAGCTTTGTGGGCCAAAGGGCCTGTATTGTGCTGTAGGTTTTCTATGTTTCTATGTTTAAACTCTGGAGTTTAGCACTTTGGTCTATGTTTGGACTAAGGCAGTGATGAAATCTGGATCTGAGTGGTCCTGGTGAAGTTCAAAATGGGCATCAGGGAGCCAATTTCTGATGACCCTTGCTTTTAGCACCATTGATGATAGCTTTTGTCAGTTTCAATCAGATGATGGAAATTAGACAATACTTTGTCCTGATTTTTGAGAAAATGTAATTTTCCCTTGGGTGGAAAGGCTGAGCACTGAAGGCATGGTTTTGGTTTACAAGCAGCATTATGGTACTGGAAAACTTCCACAATTATCAACTGCATGTTTCTTACATTAGGTGCTCCAAGTCTTGGGGAGAAACGGACTGAAGGAGATAACAAGAACCATGAGGGAATCAGCAAAAGAGACCAATTTACCCTGTCAACAGATAAGAAGTGGTTGAGGCAGGTTCGATGTTGTCGTTTAATGTTAAATTAGATAACTATATAGACAGGATGGGAATGGAGGGTTATGGGCTGAGTGCAGGTTGGTGGGACTAGGTGAGAGTATGAGTTCGGCACGAACTAGAAGGGCCGAAAAGGCCTGTTTCTGTCCTGTAATTGTTATATGGTTATACGGTTACTTGGTAAGCAGCTTCACTCACATTACTTTAGCACATAATGCAGAAGGATCGTAACAGATATCCACTGTCTCATCCAGAACAATGTGAAGAAATTAAGGTTGACTCAGAGGAGATCACCAACACGTGCCATGTCAGCGTCTCCGCAGGTAAGGAATACTCTGCAATAACATCTTTCTGTTAAAAGGCAATGTACTAATGCTGTCTAATCAATTTCTACCATTTACATCATTGTAGTATGACCTTGACTCTGAAATTCCAAATCATTTTTAGCCTGGTTTAAGTGTGAGTTTACTGGAGATGTGTTTCATGGCACTAAGTTTGCTGTTGTTCCACCAGCTCTCCTGTCCTGTGGGGTAGTAGGATTTCCTGGAGTACGTTTTCAGTGCATTAGTGCATCAGAATTTAATGGTATGGCTGCTGCGGCTACACTGATGAAATTTGAGGCCTCCTTCGGCATTAACTGTGCACACAATGCAGCTCGTGAAAATCTAAGTGAGGAATGTACTCTCAAAGAATCCCTTTTACTGAAGTGACTCTCTATCACCCACTTTATTTCATAGTTTGTCAATAAATACATGATTTTTGGAATTCAGGCAGTGGTGGAGTCAGTTATGCTGTAAGCCTTAAGGGATTGCATTTTTCACCGGATTTGTCTGGTCATAAGAAACTTACATCCTTCGAATTGATATTTTGTCGCTGAAACACAAACAACAGTGCAGGAAGAGTTCACCCAGTCGGGTAGCCTCTGTGGAAACCATTCGTAATTTCAGGTTGAAGACAGCCTTCATTAAAACTGCAATAGAGAAGCAAGCTAGGCTAAGTTACTGAGATGGAAGGGGAGGACAGTGGTTGGGAAGCTCCTTTGTATCAGGACAAACCATTTGTAGATAATATTCCTCAGTTGTATATCCTGGCCTGCTCAGCACATTCCAGTGAGCCAGACTTTACAAACTTATCCAGACCTCACAACACTAGCAGTCCATTTGATAAAGAGATTATAGTACTATCATTCCCTTTGTTGCAGCCACTGACCTCCGCCACCTTCTCTGTACTTAGACTGACTTGCTTTCTCTCTTTCTCAGTTCTTTGGCCCAAAACTTTAACTGTCTTCTCTTTGCACAGATGCTGGCTGAGTTTGTCCAGCATTTCTGTTTGTGTTTCAGATTCGAGCATCAGCTTTTGTGCTTTTGTGCTTGGCCAGTTGGACAACTTTCTCTAATAAGTTGTATTCTCTCTCCCAGGTGAATTGAAGCAAAGATCAAAACTGGTTTCCTTTCTGCTGTGGTTCTGTGGGATGGATAAGAGGCAAGAAGCAGAGAGTCCTGAACCAACTGAAACTCCAGACCACACACAATTGCACACAGAGGAATCCCACAAGCATTATATCATTAATGCTAATTTAATTGTCTGCTTGAGTGTTGCTGTATTTCTCTATGCTTACTTCGCTTAAAATAATCAAATGATGTAATATTTCTTACACTTATACCACAGCAAAATTGTTACAATTCTAAAAAGGACTAAATTCATTTTTTCCATGGAAAAAATAATGGGAAACTTGCCTTTTATGTCTCTGCACAGCCACCAGACAACACAGGCAAAGAACTATTGTAAATTAGGTAATTCAGGGGACGTGATGGACTAAGTGCCCAGACCATTCTCCCATAAGCAGCTGTCTGATGGTGACCAGATGATCCATTAATAAAGCCATAATCATAGAAAAGTACAGCACAAAATGGACCCTTTGGCCCATCCAGTCTGTGCCATACCATTTAAACTATCTATTCCCATCAACCTGCACAGGGACCATAGCTCTCCATATCTCTACCATCCATCTACCTATCCAAACTTCTCTTAAACATTGAAATCAAGTTCACATGAACCACTTGTGCTGCCAGCTCGTTCCACACTCTCACGACCCTCTGAGTGAAGAAATTTCCCCTCATGTTCCCCTTGAACTTTTCATCTTTCACTCTGAACTCAATACCTCTGGTTGTAATCCCACCCAATCTCAGTGGGAAAAGCCCTCTACCCCTCATAATTTTGTATACCTCTGTCAAATCTCTTCTCAATTTTCTATATTTCAAGGTAGAAAGTCCTAACCTATTCAATTATTCCTTATAACTCAGATCCTCCAGACCTGGCAACATCCTTGTAAATTTTCTCTGTAACCTTCCAATCTTATTTACATCTTTCTTGTAGGTAGGTGACCAAACTTGCAGATAATATTCCAAATTAGGCCTCACTAATGTCATATACAACTTCAGCATCCCATCTCCTGTACTCAATACTCTGATTTATGAGGGCCAATATGCCAAAAGCTTTCTAAATGACCCTATCTACCTGTGCCGCCACTTTCAATGAACTATGGATCTGTGTTCCCAGATCCTTTTGTCCCTTTGTTCTACCGCACTCCTCAGTGCCCTACCGCTCATTGTGGAAGACCCATCATGGTTGGCCCTACCGTAGTGCAACACCTTGCACGTGTCTGCATTAATTTCCATCTACTATTTTTCAGCCCATTTTGCCAACTGGTCCAGATCCTGCTGCAACTTCATGAGAGCCTTCCTTGCTGTCCAATACACCCCCAATCTTAGTGTCACCCACAATTTTTGCTGATACATTTAACCACTTGATAATCCAGATCATTGATATAGATCTGTTCTGGGACCCCTTCTCTTCGTGATTTTTATAAATGACCTGGATGAGGAAGTGGAGGAATGGGTTAGTAATCTGCTGAGGACACAAAGGTTGGAGGTGTTGTGGATAGTGTGGAGGGCTGCCAGAGGTTACGGAGGGACATCGATAGGATGCAAAACCGGCTGAGAAGTGGCAGATGGAGTCCAACCCAGATAAGTGTGAGGTGGTTCATTTTGGTAGGTCAAATATGATGGCAGAATATAGTATTAATGGTAAGACTATTGGCAGTGTGGAGGATCAGAGGGATCTTGGGATCTGGGTCCATAGGACACTCAAAGCTGCTGTGCAGGTTGACTGTGTAGTTAAGAAGGCATACGGTGCATTGGCCTTCATCGACCATGGGATTGAGTTCAAGAGCTGAGAAGTAATGTTACAGCTGTATAGGACCCTGGTCAGACCCCTCTTGGAGTACTGTGCTCAGTTCTGGTCACCTCACTTACAGGAAGGATGTGGAAACTATTGACAGGGTGCAGAGGAGATTTACAAGTATGTTGCCTGGATTGGGGAGCATGCCCTGTTAAAACAGGTTGATTGAACTCAGCCTTTTCTGCTTGGAGTGATGGAGGATAAGAGGTGACCTGATAGAGGTGTATAAAATGATTAGATTAGATTATGAGGACTCTCAGAGCTCGTTTATTGTCATTTAGAAATGCATGCATTAAAAAAATGATACAATGTTCCTCCAGAATATATCACAAAAAAAAAGGACAAACCAAGACTAAAACTGACAAAATCACATAATTATAACATATAGTTACAACAATACAAGGCAATACCATAATTTGATAAAGAGCAGACCATGGACACAGTAAAAAAAAAGTATCAAAGTCCCAACAGCCTCATCATCTCACGCAGACAGTAGAGGGGAGAAACTCTTCCGGCCGTGAACCTTCAAACGCCGACAACTTGCCGATGCAGCACCATTGGAAGCACCCGACCGCAGCCGACTCTGAGTCCATCCAAAAACTTCGAGCCTCTGACCAGCCCCTCCGATACAGCCCCTCCGAGCACCATCCTCTGCCGAGCACTTCGACCCCACCCCGGCCGCCTAACAACAAGGAAAGCCGAGGATTCGGGGCCTTCCCCTCTGGAGATCCCGGACCACACAGTAGCAGCAGCAGCGAAGCAGGCATTTCAGAAGCTTCTCCAGATGTTCCTCCATGCTCTCACGTCCGTCTCCATCAAATCAGGATTGTGCACAGCACCCTACTTGACAAATAAGACATCACCACCGGAGTGGCTGCTGCGAGCTGCATCGCACTGCCATCTTCTCCTCCCAACATCCCAATCAATGAGAGGAATTGATCATGTGGATAGTCAGAGCCTTTTTCCTAGGCTGAAATGGCTAACACAAGAGGGTACAGTTTTAAGGTGCTTGGAAGTAGGCACAGAGAAGATATCAGGGACAAGTTTTTTACGCGGAGAGTAGTGTGCATGTGAAATGGGCTGCCAGTGATGGTGGTGGAGGCGGATACGATAGGGTCTTTTAGGAGACTCCTGGATAGGTACGTGGAGTTTAGAAAAATAGAAGGCTATGGGTAACCCTAGGTAATTTCCAAAGTAAATACATGTTCGGCACAGTATCATGGGCCGAAGGGCCTGTTTAAGGCCTACATGCAGAAGGCCTCTTTGCCTTCTGTGGGCAAGCCAATTCTGGATCCACAAAGCAAGGTCCCCTTGGATCCCATGCCTCCTTACTTTCGCAATAAGCCTTGCATGTGGTACCTTATCAACTGCCTTGCAGAAATCCTTATACACTACATCTATTGCTCTACCTTCATCAACGTGTTTAGTCACATCCTCAAAAAATTCAATCTGGCTTGTAAGGCACGACCTGCCATTGACAAAACCACCTATTCCTAATCGTATTATGCCTCTCCAAATGTTCATAAGTCCTGCCTCTCAGGATCTTTTCAATCAACTTACCAACCACTGAAGTAAGTCTAACTTTTCTATAATTTCCTGTATCTATATCTATATCTACACCCTTTCTTGAATAAGGGAACAACATCTGCAACCCTCCAATCCTCCGGAACTTCTCTTGTCTCCATTGATGATACAAAGATCATTGCCAGAGGCTCAGCAATCTCCTCCCTCACCTCCCACAGTAGCCTGGGGAACATCTCGTCCAATCCCGGTGACTTATCCAACTTAAGCTTTCTAAAAGCTCCAGCCCATTCTCCTTCTTAATGTCTAAATGTTCAAATTTTTCAATCCGCTTTAAATCATCCCTACAACTGCCAATGTCCTTTTCCATAGTGAATACTGAAGCAAAGTATTCATTAAGTACCTCTGCTATCTCCTCCGGTTCCATACACACTTTTCCACTGTCACACTTGATTGGTCCCATTCTCTTACATCTTAGCCTCTTTCTCTTCACATACTTGTAGAATGTCTTGGGGTTTTCCTTAATCCTGTCCAGTAAGGCCTTATCACGACCCCTTCTGGCTCTCCTAATTTCATTCTTAAGCTCCTTCCTGCTGGCTTTATGATTTTCTAGATCTCTATCATTACCTAGTTTTTTGAACCCTTCGTAAGCTTTTCTTCTTGACTAGATTTTCAACAGCCTTTGTACACCACGGTTTCTGAAACCTACCATTCTTTCCCTGTCTCATTGGAACGTACCTGTTCAGTAACTATACACAACTCTACACAAATATCCCCTAAACATTTGCCACATTTCTTCCGTACATCTCCCTGAGACCATCTGTTCCCAATTTATGCTTCCAAGTTCCTGCTTGATAGCTTCATATTTCCCCTTACTCCAATTAAATGTTTTCCTAACTTGACTGTTCCTATCCCTTTCTAATGCTATGGCAAAGGAGATAGAATTGTGATCATTATCTCCAAAATGCTCTCCCACTGAGAGAACCAGACCAGGTTCATTTCCCAATACCAAGACCAAGTACAGCCTCTCCTCTTGTAGGCTTATCTACATATTATATCAGGAAACATTCTTGAATACACCCAACAAACTCTACCCCATCTAAACCCCTCACTCTAGGGAAATGCCAATCAATATTTGGAAAATTAAAATCTTCCACCACCACCACCACCACCCTGTTGTTATTACACCTTTCCAGAATCTGTCTCTCTATTGGCTCCTCGATGTCCTTGTTACTATTGGGTGTCTATAAAAGCACTGAGTAGAGTTATTGACCCCTTCCTGTTTCTAACTTCCACCCACAGAGACAATCCCTCCATGTCTTCCTCCTTTTCTGCAGCTGTAACACTATCTCTGATCAGTAGTGCCACACCCCCACCTCTTTTGCCTCCCTCCCTATCCTTTCTGAAACATCTAAAGCCTGGCATTCTAAGTAACCATTCCTGCCCCTGATCCATCCAAGTCTCTGTAATGGCCACAACATCATAGCTCCAAGTACTGATCCAGGCTCTAAGCTTATCCGCTTTGTTCATGATGCTTCTTGCATTAAAATAGATGCATCTCAAACCATCGGTCAATATGTGGAAAGTGAAAATCACCTACTATAACATTATTATGCTCCATGCAACAGTCCACGATATCTCTACAGATTTGCTCTTCGAAATCCCTGACTGTTGGGTGGTCTGTATTTCGTCCCAATAACGTGGTCATAGCTTTCTTATTGCAACACACATCAATGTTTGACGGGATGATTTTTCCAATCTGCCCTGACTGTGACATTTCCCCTGACCAGTAATGCCATTCCTTCTCTAACCCCTCCTGCACTGTTGCATCTAAAACAACGTAACCCCAGAATATTCAGCTGCCAGTCCAGACCCTACTGCAATCAAGTCTCACTAATGACTACAACATCATAATTCCAGGTGTTGATCCATAGCCTACCTTTCCAATATCTTGCATTGAAAGTTTATGTGAAGTGAAGCAAGAGACTTGAAAGGTCTGACTGGCTCTGGAAAGCAGAGGATGATGATGGGCAAAACAAATTGCTGGAGGAGCTCATTGGGTCAGGCTGCATCTACAGAGGGAATTGAAGAGTCAACATTTTGGATTGAGACCTTCACCTGGACTAGAAGAGTAGAGAGGAGGTAGCCTGTATAAATAGGTAAGGGGAAGGACTGAGACCAGTTGGCAGGCGGATCTAGGTAGATCCAGGTGAGGGGTGTGATAGGAAGGTGGAGGAGAGGAGAAAATGGAAATAGTGTTAAAGGCTGGGAGGCGATGTGTTGGTAAAAATGGGCTTTAGATGATGAAATTTCATAGGAAGGGAAGGTGGAGCATGGGACTAGATAAGAGAGCAGGAAATGGCAGATGGGATAAGTGAGGGGAAGGAACCCAGTGGGAGAAATGCAGGCATGATGGGCAGATGGAGTGAGAGAATGAGGGGAAAAAACAGGAGGCTGAAGGGTGGGGTGGGGTGTGAGCATGAGGAACTGTGAAGTTCGATTAGAGAAAGCAGGTTACCTGAAATTGGATAATTTCTGGACAAGATGGAGCCGAGATAAGAGGAGATATGTTTTGTAAGGCAGAAGCTGGCAGAAATAATACACCTACCAAGGTAGTTTTGTTGTAAATCTTGGGTGAGAAATAGAAATGGGTAAAGTGGGGTTGGGGAATGTTCAGGTTGGAGGCTGGAGAATCTTAACCAGAGCATTACATTGACAAGGGATTTTCGCCCACAGATCTACTGCTCAGTGGATGTCCTTTTTGCTTCTCACACCTTTGCCTAGTCTGCCTTTGGACAACAGAGCAACAAGCTGAGAGAGTTGGAGGGAGGGGAGAGTCACAGGTGGGAAGGAATGATCAGGGAAGAGTTACAGGGCAGAGGATTAGATAGATCAGACAGAGTTAGAAAGATTGGACGCAGTTATAAACAGAACAAGAGGAATAATTTTATATACAAAGGCAATCAAATGATTACAATATTACAGCAAGACACAATATAGAGGACTTCATAAAACACACTATGTAGTTTCAAACAATACACACGAACCCCTGCGCTGCTCATTGGTCCCGTTGTAATCATAGACATTGTATGCTCCTTCTCCAAAAGAGGGGCAGCCAGTTAGCTTGGCAGAACCCGTCACAGCGTGTTGTCTGGATGGCCAGCAGCAGTAACCAGACATCAGGAGCTGAAGGCTAAAGTGCAATCAAACCTTCAGGAGCAGCCGGCTCCGATTTTGAAAACAAGGGTGTAACCGTTCACACTCCATATACATGAGGAACACTGACCACTCAGGCCACAGAAATGGAAGGTTGCCCAACCATATACAATAAAAAAAGGATCAAGCTCTGCCTTAAATACACCCAACAGAGGGAGAGGTGTGCGGAACTGGAGGGTTGTGGGGTATTGGAGGGCTGTGGGGAATTGGGGGTGTGGGGAATTGGAGGGCCGTGGGGAGTAGGAGGGTTGTGGGGAATTGGAGGGTTGTGGGGAATTGGGGGTGTGGGGAATTGGAGGGCCGTGGGGAGTAGGAGGGTTGTGGGGAATTGGGGGTGTGGGGAATTGGAGGGGTGTAGGGAGTGGGAGGGGTGTGGGGAATTGGAGGGGTGTGGGGAATTGGAGGGGTGTGGGGAGTGGCAGGGGTGTGGGGAATTGGAGGGGTGTGGGGAGTGGGGTGTGGGGAGTGGGAGGGGTGTGGGGAGTGGGAGGGGTGTGCAGAATTGTAGGGGTGTGGGGAGTGGGAGGGGTGTGGGGAATTGTAGGGGTGTGGGGAGTGGGAGGGGTGTAGGGAATTGTGGGGGTGTGGGGAATTGGACGGTGTGGGGAATTGGGGGGTATGGGGAATTGGAGGGGTGTGGTGAGTGGGAGGGGTGTGGGGAATTGGAGGGGTGTGGGGAGTGGCAGGGGTGTGGGGAATTGGGGGTGTGGGGAATTGGAGGGTTGTGGGGAATTGGAGGGGTGTGGGGAGTGGGAGGGGTGTAGGGAATTGTGGGAGTGTGAGGAATTGGATGGTGTGGGGAATTGGGGGGTGTGGGGAATTGGAGGGGTGTGGGGAGTGGGACAGGTGTGGGGTGTGGGGAGTGGGAGGGGTGTGGGGAATTGGAGGGGTGTGGGGAGTGGGAGGGGTGTGGGGAATTGGAGGGGTGTGGGGAGTGGGAGCGGTGTGAGGAATTGGGGTGTGGGGAGTTGGAGGGGTGTGGGGAGTGGGAGGGGTGTAGGGAACTGTAGGGGTGTGGGGTGTGGGGAGTGGGAGGGGTGTGGGGAATTGGAGGGGTGTGGGGAGTGGAAGGGGTGTGGGGAATTGGAGGGGTGTGGGGAGTGGGAGGGGTGTGAGGAATTGGGGTGTGGGGAGCTGGAGGGGTGTGGGGAGGTGGAGGGGTGTGGGGAGTGGGAGGGGTGTAGGGAATTGTAGGGGTGTGGGGAGTGGGAGGGGTGTGGGGAATTGGACAGTGTGGGGAATTGGAGGGGTGTGGGGAGTGGGAGGGGTGTGAGGAATTGGGGTGTGGGGAGTTGGAGGGGTGTGGGGAGTGGGAGGGGTGTAGGGAATTGTAGGGGTGTGGGGAGTGGGAGGGGTGTGGGGAATTGGACAGTGTGGGGAATTGGAGGGGTGTGGTGAGTGAGGAATTAAATTTGTGTGGGGAATTGGAGTTGTGTGGGGAATTGGGGGGTGTGGGGAATTGGGGGGTATGGGAATTGGGAGGGGTGTGGGGAATTGCAAGGCTGTGGGGAGCGGAAGGGGCGAGGGAAATTGGAGGGGTGTGGGGAGTTGGAGTGGTGTGGGGAGTTGGAGGGGCTGGGGAATTGGGGGTGTGGGGAATTGAAGGGGTGTGTGCAGTGGGAGGGGTGTGAGGAATCGGAAGGGTGTGGGGAACTGGATGGATGTAAGGAGTGGGAAGCGTGTGGGGAATTGGAGGGGTGTGGGGAATTGGAGAGTTGTGGGGAGCGGGAGGAGTGTGAGGAATTGGAGGGCTGTGGTGAACTGGAAGGGTGTGAGGAGTGGGAAGGGTGTGGGGTGTGGGAGGGGTGTGAGGAATTGGACGGGTGTGAGGATTGGGAGGTGGGTGGGGGAGTGGCAGGGGTGTGGGGAATTGGCAGGGTTGTGGAGAGTTGGAGGGGTGTAGGGAGTGGGAGGCATGTAGGGAGTGGGAGGAGTGTGGGGAATTGGAGGGGTGGGAGGAATCGGAGCTTGTGGGGAGTGGGAGGGGTGTATGAAATTGGAGGGGTGTGGGGAATGGGGAATTGGAGGGGTGTGGGGAACGGGAGGGATGTGGGGAATTGGAGGGGTGTGGGGAGTGGCAGCAGTGTGGGGAATTGCAGGGCTGTGGGGAATTGGAGGAATGTGGGAAGTTGGAGGGGTGTGGGGAATTGAAGGGGTGTGGGGAGTGGGAGCGGTGTGTGAAATTGGAAGGGCGTGGGGGATGGGAGGGGTGTGGGGAATTGAAGGGGTGTGGGGAGTGGGACAGGTGTGGGGTGTGGGGAGTGGGAGGGGTGTGGGGAATTGGAGGGGTGTGGGGAGTGGGAGGGGTGTGGGGAATTGGAGGGGTGTGGGGAGTGGGAGCGGTGTGAGGAATTGGGGTGTGGGGAGTTGGAGGGGTGTGGGGAGTGGGAGGGGTGTAGGGAACTGTAGGGGTGTGGGGTGTGGGGAGTGGGAGGGGTGTGGGGAATTGGACAGTGTGGGGAATTGGAGGGGTGTGGGGAGTGGAAGGGGTGTGGGGAATTGGAGGGGTGTGGGGAGTGGGAGGGGTGTGAGGAATTGGGGTGTGGGGAGCTGGAGGGGTGTGGGGAGCTGGAGGGGTGTGGGGAGTGGGAGGGGTGTAGGGAATTGTAGGGGTGTGGGGAGTGGGAGGGGTGTGGGGAATTGGACAGTGTGGGGAATTGGAGGGGTGTGGGGAGTGGGAGGGGTGTGAGGAATTGGGGTGTGGGGAGTTGGAGGGGTGTGGGGAGTGGGAGGGGTGTAGGGAATTGTAGGGGTGTGGGGAGTGGGAGGGGTGTGGGGAATTGGACAGTGTGGGGAATTGGAGGGGTGTGGTGAGTGAGGAATTAAATTTGTGTGGGGAATTGGAGTTGTGTGGGGAATTGGGGGGTGTGGGGAATTGGGGGGTATGGGAATTGGGAGGGGTGTGGGGAATTGCAAGGCTGTGGGGAGCGGAAGGGGCGAGGGAAATTGGAGGGGTGTGGGGAGTTGGAGTGGTGTGGGGAGTTGGAGGGGCTGGGGAATTGGGGGTGTGGGGAATTGAAGGGGTGTGTGCAGTGGGAGGGGTGTGAGGAATCGGAAGGGTGTGGGGAACTGGATGGATGTAAGGAGTGGGAAGCGTGTGGGGAATTGGAGGGGTGTGGGGAATTGGAGAGTTGTGGGGAGTGGGAGGAGTGTGAGGAATTGGGGTGTGGGGAGTGGGAGGGGTGTAGGGAACTATAGGGGTGTGGGGTATGGGGAGTGGGAGGGGTGTGGGGAATTGGACAGTGTGGGGAATTGGAGGGGTGTGGGGAGTGGAAGGGGTGTGGGGAATTGGAGGGGTGTGGGGAGTGGGAGGGGTGTGAGGAATTGGGGTGTGGGGAGTTGGAGGGGTGTGGGGAGTGGGAGGGGTGTAGGGAATTGTAGGGGTGTGGGGAGTGGGAGGGTTGTGGGGAATTGGACAGTGTGGGGAATTGGAGGGGTGTGGGGAGTGGAAGGGGTGTGGGGAATTGGAGGGGTGTGGGGAGTGGGAGGGGTGTGAGGAATTGGGGTGTGGGGAGTTGGAGGGGTGTGGGGAGTGGGAGGGGTGTGGGGAATTGGACAGTGTGGGGAATTGGAGGGGTGTGGTGAGTGAGGAATTAAATTTGTGTGGGGAATTGGAGTTGTGTGGGGAATTGGGGGGTGTGGGGAATTGGGGGGTATGGGAATTGGGAGGGGTGTGGGGAATTGCAAGGCTGTGGGGAGCGGAAGGGGCGAGGGAAATTGGAGGGGTGTGGGGAGTTGGAGTGGTGTGGGGAGTTGGAGGGGCTGGGGAATTGGGGGTGTGGGGAATTGAAGGGGTGTGTGCAGTGGGAGGGGTGTGAGGAATCGGAAGGGTGTGGGGAACTGGATGGATGTAAGGAGTGGGAAGCGTGTGGGGAATTGGAGGGGTGTGGGGAATTGGAGAGTTGTGGGGAGCGGGAGGAGTGTGAGGAATTGGAGGGCTGTGGTGAACTGGAAGGGTGTGAGGAGTGGGAAGGGTGTGGGGTGTGGGAGGGGTGTGAGGAATTGGACGGTGTGAGGATTGGGAGGTGGGTGGGGGAGTGGCAGGGGTGTGGGGAATTGGCAGGGTTGTGGAGAGTTGGAGGGGTGTAGGGAGTGGGAGGCATGTAGGGAGTGGGAGGAGTGTGGGGAATTGGAGGGGTGGGAGGAATCGGAGCTTGTGGGGAGTGGGAGGGGTGTATGAAATTGGAGGGGTGTGGGGAATGGGGAATTGGAGGGGTGTGGGGAACGGGAGGGATGTGGGGAATTGGAGGGGTGTGGGGAGTGGCAGCAGTGTGGGGAATTGCAGGGCTGTGGGGAATTGGAGGAATGTGGGAAGTTGGAGGGGTGTGGGGAATTGAAGGGGTGTGGGGAGTGGGAGCGGTGTGTGAAATTGGAAGGGCGTGGGGGATGGGAGGGGTGTGGGGAATTGAAGGGGTGTGGGGAGTGGGACAGGTGTGGGGTGTGGGGAGTGGGAGGGGTGTGGGGAATTGGAGGGGTGTGGGGAGTGGGAGGGGTGTGGGGAATTGGAGGGGTGTGGGGAGTGGGAGCGGTGTGAGGAATTGGGGTGTGGGGAGTTGGAGGGGTGTGGGGAGTGGGAGGGGTGTAGGGAACTGTAGGGGTGTGGGGTGTGGGGAGTGGGAGGGGTGTGGGGAATTGGACAGTGTGGGGAATTGGAGGGGTGTGGGGAGTGGAAGGGGTGTGGGGAATTGGAGGGGTGTGGGGAGTGGGAGGGGTGTGAGGAATTGGGGTGTGGGGAGCTGGAGGGGTGTGGGGAGCTGGAGGGGTGTGGGGAGTGGGAGGGGTGTAGGGAATTGTAGGGGTGTGGGGAGTGGGAGGGGTGTGGGGAATTGGACAGTGTGGGGAATTGGAGGGGTGTGGGGAGTGGGAGGGGTGTGAGGAATTGGGGTGTGGGGAGTTGGAGGGGTGTGGGGAGTGGGAGGGGTGTAGGGAATTGTAGGGGTGTGGGGAGTGGGAGGGGTGTGGGGAATTGGACAGTGTGGGGAATTGGAGGGGTGTGGTGAGTGAGGAATTAAATTTGTGTGGGGAATTGGAGTTGTGTGGGGAATTGGGGGGTGTGGGGAATTGGGGGGTATGGGAATTGGGAGGGGTGTGGGGAATTGCAAGGCTGTGGGGAGCGGAAGGGGCGAGGGAAATTGGAGGGGTGTGGGGAGTTGGAGTGGTGTGGGGAGTTGGAGGGGCTGGGGAATTGGGGGTGTGGGGAATTGAAGGGGTGTGTGCAGTGGGAGGGGTGTGAGGAATCGGAAGGGTGTGGGGAACTGGATGGATGTAAGGAGTGGGAAGCGTGTGGGGAATTGGAGGGGTGTGGGGAATTGGAGAGTTGTGGGGAGTGGGAGGAGTGTGAGGAATTGGGGTGTGGGGAGTGGGAGGGGTGTAGGGAATTGTGGGAGTGTGAGGAATTGGATGGTGTGGGGAATTGGGGGGTGTGGGGAATTGGAGGGGTGTGGGGAGTGGGACAGGTGTGGGGTGTGGGGAGTGGGAGGGGTGTGGGGAATTGGAGGGGTGTGGGGAGTGGGAGGGGTGTGGGGAATTGGAGGGGTGTGGGGAGTGGGAGCGGTGTGAGGAATTGGGGTGTGGGGAGTTGGAGGGGTGTGGGGAGTGGGAGGGGTGTAGGGAACTGTAGGGGTGTGGGGTGTGGGGAGTGGGAGGGGTGTGGGGAATTGGAGGGGTGTGGGGAGTGGAAGGGGTGTGGGGAATTGGAGGGGTGTGGGGAGTGGGAGGGGTGTGAGGAATTGGGGTGTGGGGAGCTGGAGGGGTGTGGGGAGCTGGAGGGGTGTGGGGAGTGGGAGGGGTGTAGGGAATTGTAGGGGTGTGGGGAGTGGGAGGGGTGTGGGGAATTGGACAGTGTGGGGAATTGGAGGGGTGTGGGGAGTGGGAGGGGTGTGAGGAATTGGGGTGTGGGGAGTTGGAGGGGTGTGGGGAGTGGGAGGGGTGTAGGGAATTGTAGGGGTGTGGGGAGTGGGAGGGGTGTGGGGAATTGGACAGTGTGGGGAATTGGAGGGGTGTGGTGAGTGAGGAATTAAATTTGTGTGGGGAATTGGAGTTGTGTGGGGAATTGGGGGGTGTGGGGAATTGGGGGGTATGGGAATTGGGAGGGGTGTGGGGAATTGCAAGGCTGTGGGGAGCGGAAGGGGCGAGGGAAATTGGAGGGGTGTGGGGAGTTGGAGTGGTGTGGGGAGTTGGAGGGGCTGGGGAATTGGGGGTGTGGGGAATTGAAGGGGTGTGTGCAGTGGGAGGGGTGTGAGGAATCGGAAGGGTGTGGGGAACTGGATGGATGTAAGGAGTGGGAAGCGTGTGGGGAATTGGAGGGGTGTGGGGAATTGGAGAGTTGTGGGGAGCGGGAGGAGTGTGAGGAATTGGAGGGCTGTGGTGAACTGGAAGGGTGTGAGGAGTGGGAAGGGTGTGGGGTGTGGGAGGGGTGTGAGGAATTGGACGGGTGTGAGGATTGGGAGGTGGGTGGGGGAGTGGCAGGGGTGTGGGGAATTGGCAGGGTTGTGGAGAGTTGGAGGGGTGTAGGGAGTGGGAGGCATGTAGGGAGTGGGAGGAGTGTGGGGAATTGGAGGGGTGGGAGGAATCGGAGCTTGTGGGGAGTGGGAGGGGTGTATGAAATTGGAGGGGTGTGGGGAATGGGGAATTGGAGGGGTGTGGGGAACGGGAGGGATGTGGGGAATTGGAGGGGTGTGGGGAGTGGCAGCAGTGTGGGGAATTGCAGGGCTGTGGGGAATTGGAGGAATGTGGGAAGTTGGAGGGGTGTGGGGAATTGAAGGGGTGTGGGGAGTGGGAGCGGTGTGTGAAATTGGAAGGGCGTGGGGGATGGGAGGGGTGTGGGGAATTGAAGGGGTGTGGGGAGTGGGAGCGGTGTGTGAAATTGGAAGGGTGTGGAGGATGGGGAATTAGAGGGGAGTGGGGAATGGGAGGGATGTGGGGAATGGGAGGGGTGAGGGGAGTTGGTGGGGTGTGGGGAGTGGGAGGGCTGTGGGGAATTGGCAGGGTGTGGGGAGTGGCAGCAGTGTGGGGAATTGCATGGCTGTGGGGAATTGGGGAGTGTGGAGAATTGGAGGGATGTCGGGAATTGGAAAGGGTGTGGGCAATTGGAGTAGTGTGGGGAGTGCGAAGGGTTTGGGGAGCGGGAGGCTGTGGGGAATTGGAGGGGTGTGGGGAATTGGAGGGGTGTGGGGAGTTGGAGCTGTGTGGGGAATTGGAGGGGTGTGGGGAATTGAAGGGGTGTGTGGAGTGGGACGCGTGTGGGGAATCCAAGGGGTGTGGGGAACTGGAGGGAAGTAGGGAGTGGGAAGGGAGTGTGGAATTGGGGGGTGTGGGGAATCGGACTGTGTCGGGAGTAAGAAGGCTGTGGAGAATTGGAAAGTTGGGCTGAGTGGTAGGGGTGTGGGGAATTGGAGGGGTATGGGGAGTGGGAGGGGTGTGGGAAATTAGAGTGGAGTGGGGAATTGGAGGGGTGTGGGGAGTTGAAGGGGTTTGGGGAGTTAGAGGGGTGTGGGGAATTGGAGGAGTGTGGGCAATTGGAGGGGTGTGAGGAGCGGGAGGGGTGTGGGGAGTCGGAGGGTGGTGGGGGAGTGGCAGTGGTGTGGAGAGTTGGAGGGATGTGGGGAATCAGAGGGGCGTGGGAGGGATATGGCGAGTTGGAGGGACGTGGGGAAATGGAGAGGTGTGACGAGTGGAAAGGGTGTGGGGAACTGGAGGGGTGTGTGGAATTGGAGGGGTGTGTGGAGTGGGAGGTATGTAGAGAATTGTAGGGGTGTGGTGAGTGGGAGGGGTGTGGGGAATTGGACAGTGTGGAGAATTGAGGTGTGGGTGGAATTGGAGGGGTATGGGAAGTGGAAAGGGTGTGCGTATTTGGAGGGGTGTTGGAAATTGGAGGGGTGTGGGAAGTGCGAGGGGTGTGGGGAATTGGAGGGCTGTGGGGAATTGGAGGGGTGTAGGTAATTGGAGCAGTGTGGGAAATTGGAGGGGTGTGGGGAGTGGGAGAGGTGTGGGGAATTGGAGGGAAGTAGGGAGTGGGAAGGGTATGTGGAATTGGAGGGGTGTGTGGAATCGGACGGTGTCGAGAGTAAGAGGGGAGTGGGGAATTGGAGGGGTGTGAGGAATTGGAGAGTTGTGGGGAGTGGGATGGGTGTGGGGAATTGGAGGGCTGTGGCGAATTGCAGTGGTGTGGGGAGTGGGAGGGGTGCGGGGAATTGGAGTGGAGTGGGGAATTGGAGGGGTGTGGGGAGTGGGAGGGTTGTGGGGAATTGAAGGGGTGTGTGAAATTGGAGGGGTGTGGGGAATTGGAGGGGTGTGGGGAGTGGGAGGGGTGTGAGGAATTGGGGTGTGGGGAGTTGGAGGGGTGTGGGGAGTGGGAGGGCTGTGGGGATTTGGTGGGGTGTGGGAAATTGCAGGGCTGTGGGGAGTGGGACGGGTGTGGGGAATTGGAGGGCTGTGGCGAATTGCAGTGGTGTGGGGAGTGGGAGGGGTGCGGGGAATTGGAGTAGAGTGGGGAATTGGAGGGGTGTGGGGAGTGGGAGGGTTGTGGGGAATTGAAGGGGTGTGTGAAATTGGAGGGGTGTGGGGAATTGGAGGGGTGTGGGGAGTGGGAGGGTTGTGGGTTGTGGGGAATTGAAGGGGTGTGTGAAATTGGAGGGGTGTGGGGAATTGGAGGGGTGTGGGGAGTGGGAGGGCTGTGGGGATTTGGTGGGGTGTGGGAAATTGCAGGGCTGTGGGGAGCGGGACGGGTGTGGGTAATTGGACGGCTGTGGAGAATTGGAGGGGTGTGGGGAATCGGAGGGGTGTGGAAAGTGGAAGGGGTATGGAGAATTGGAGCAGAGTGAGGAATTAGAAGGGTGTGGGGAGTGGGAGTAGTGTGGGGAATTGGGGGGTGTGGTGAGTGGGGAATTCTAGGGCTGTGTGGAGTGGGAGGGGTGTAGAGAATTGTAAGGGTGTGTTGAGTGGGAGGGGTGTAGAGAATTGTAAGGGTGTGGGGAGTGGGAGGGGTGTGGGGAATTAGACGGTGTGGAGAATTGCAGCAGTGTGGGGAATTGGAAGGGTCTGGGGAGTGGGAAGGGTGTGGGGTATTGGGGGTGTGGGGAATTGGAGGGGTGTGGGGAGTGTGAGGGATGTGGGGAATTGGAGGGGTGTGGGGAGTGTGAGGGATGTGGGGAATTGTAGGGGTGTGGCAAGTGGGGAATTCTAGGGTTGTGCAGAGTGGGAGGGGTGTGGGGAATTGGACGGTGTCTGGAATTGGAGGGGTGTGGGGTGTGGGAGGGATGTAGAGAATTGTAGGGGTGTGGAAAGTGGGAGGGGTGTGGTGAATTGGATGGTGTGGAAAATTGGAGGAGTGTGGGGAATGTAGGGGTGTGGGGAGTGGGAGGGGTGTGGGGAATTAGACGGTGTGGAGAATTGCAGGAGTGTGGGGAATTGGAGGGGTGTGGGGAGTGGGAGTGGTGTGTGGAATTGGAGGGCTGTGAGGAATTGGAGGAGTGTGGGTAATTGGAGGGGTGTGGGAAATTGGAGGGGTGTGGGGAGTCGGAGGGGTGTGGGGAGTCGGAGTGGTGTGGGGAATTGGGGGGTGTGGGGAGTGGGAACGGTGTGGGGAATTGGAGGGATGTGGGGAGTGGCAGGTTGTGGGGAATTGGAGGGTGTGGGGACTGGGGAATTCTTGGGGTGTGTGGAGTGGAAGGGGTGTGGGGAATTGGATGGTTTGTGGAATTGGAGCGGTGTGGGGTGTGGGAGGGACGTAGAGAATTGTAGGGGTGTGGGGAATTGGAGGGGTATGGGGAGTGGAAAGGGTGTGGGTAATTGGAGGGGTGTGGAGAGTTGGAGTGGTGTGGGGAATTGGAGGTGTGTGCCAATTGGAGGGGTGTGGGGAATTGGAGGGGTGTGGGGAGTGGTAGAGTGTGGGGAATTGGGTGGTGTGGGGAATCGTAGGGGAGGGTGGAGTGGGAGGGGGGTGGGGAATTGTAGGGGTGTAGGAAATTGTAGGGGTGTGGGGAATTGGAGAGGTGTAGGGAATTGGGGGCTGCGGGGAATTGCACGGGTGTGGGAAATTGCTGGGCTGTGGGGAATGAGAGGGCATGGGGAATTGGAGGGGTGTGGGGAATTGCAGGGGTGTGGGGAGTTGGAGGTGTGTGGGGAGTGGGAGGGGTGTGGTGAATTGAAGAGGTGTGTGGAGTGGAATGGGTGTGTGGAATTGGAGGGGGGTGGGGAATCGGACGGTGTGAGGAGTGAGAGGGGAGTGGGGTCTTGGAGGGGTGTTCAGAATTGGAGAGTTGTGAGGAGTGGGGGGAGTGTGGGGAATTGGAGGGCTGTGGAGAATTGGAAGGCAGCGGCGAACTGCAGTCGTGTGGGGAGTGGGAGGGGTGCGGAGATTTAGAGTGTAGTGGGGAGTGGGAGGTGTGTGGGGAGTGGTAGGGGTGTGGGTAATTGAAGGGGTGTGGGTAATTGGAGGGGTATGAGGAGTGAGAAGGGTGTCGGGAATTGGAAAGGTGTGGGGAGTGGGAAAGGTGTGGGGTATTTCGGGGTGTGAAGAATTGTAGGTGTGTGGGGAGTGGGAGGGGTGTGGGGAATTGGAGGGGTATGGGGAGTGGAAAGGGTGTGGGTAATTGGAGGGGTGTGGGAAATTGGAGGGGTGTGGGGAGTGGGAGTGGTGTGGAGAATTGGAGGTGTGTGCCAATTGGAGGAGTGTGGGGAGTGGGAGGGGTGTGGGGAGTGGCAGAGTGTGGGGAATTGGGTGGTGTGGGGAATCGTAGGGGAGTGTGGAGTGGGAGGAGGGTGGGGAATTGTAGGGGTGTAGGAAATTGTAGGGGTGTGGGGAATTGGAGAGGTGTGGGGAATTGGGGGCTGCGGGGAATTGCAGGGGTGTGGGAAATTGCCTGCCTGTGGGAAATGGGAGGGCATGGGGAATTGGAGGGGTGTGGGGAATTGCAGTGGTGTGGGGAGTTGCAGGTATGTGGGAAGTGGGAGGGGTGTGGTGAATTGAAGAGGCGTGTGGAGTGGAATGGGTGTGTGGAATTGGAGGGGGGTGGTGAATCGGACGGTGTGAGGAGTGAGAGGGGAGTGGGGACTTGGAAGGGTGTGCAGAATTGGAGAGTTGTGAAGAGTGGGGGGAGTGTGAGTAATTGGAGGGGTGTGGGAAATTGGAGGGATGTGGGGAGTGGCAGGGTGTGGGGAATTGGGTGGTGTGGGGAATTGTAGAGGTGTGGGCAGTGGGAGGGGGTAGGGAATTGTAGGGCTGTAGAAAATTGTAGGGGTGTGGGGAATTGGAGGGCTGTGGAGAATTGGAAGGCTGTGGCGAACTGCAGTCGTGTGGGGAGTGGGAGGGGTGCGGGGAATTGGAGTGGAGTGGGGAATTGGAGGTGTGTGGGGAGTGGGAGGGGTGTGGGAAATTGGACAGTGTGGAGAATTGGAGGGGTGTGGGGAATTGGAGGGGTATGGGGAGTGGAAAGGGTGTGGGTAATTGGAGGGGTGTGGGAAATTGGAGGGGTGTGGGGATTGGGAGGCGTGTGGGGAATTGGAGGGGTGTGGGGAATTGGGTGGTCTGGGGAATCGTAGGGGAGTGTGGAGTGGGAGGGGGGTGGGGAATTGTAGGGATGTAGGAAATTGTCGGGATGTGGGGAATTGGAGAGGTGTGGGGAATTGGAGAGGTGTGGGGAATTGGGGGCTGCGGGGAATTGCAGGGGTGTGGGAAATTGCTGGGCTGTAGGGAATGAGAGGGCGTGGGGAATTGGAGGGGTGTGGGGAATTGCAGTGGTGTGGGGAGTTGGAGGTGTGTGGGGAGTGGGAGGGGTGTGGTGAATTGAAGAGGTGTGTGGAGTGGAATGGGTGTGTGGAATTGGAGGGGGGTGGGGAATCAGACGGTGTGAGGAGTGAGAGGGGAGTGGGGACTTGGAGGGGTGTTCAGAATTGGAGAGCTGTGAGGAGTGGGGGGAGTGTGTTGAATTGGAGGGCTGTGGAGAATTGGAAGACAGCGGCGAACTGCAGTCGTGTGGGGAGTGGGAGGGGTACGGGGATTTGGAGTGGAGTGGGGAGTGGGAGGGGTGTGAGTAATTGGAGGGGTGTGGGTAATTGGAGGGGTATGAGGAGTGGGAAGGGTGTGGGGAATTGGAAGGGTGTGGGGAGTGGGAAGGGTGTGGGGTATTGGGGGTGTGGGGAGTGTGAGGGATGTGGGGAATTGTAGGGGTGTGGGGAGTGAGAGTGGTGTGGGGAATTGGGGGTGTGGGGAGTGGGGAATTCTAGGGGTGTGTGGAGTGGAAGGAGTGTGGGGAATTGGACGGTTTGTGGAATTGGAGAGGTGTTGGGTGTGGGAGGGACGTAGAGAATTGTAGGGGTGTGGGGAGTGGGAGGGGTGTGGGAAATTGGACGGTGTGGAGAATTGGAGGAGTGTGGGGAATTGGAGGGGTATGGGGAGTGGAAAGGGTGTGGGTAATTGGAGGGGTGTGGGTAATTGGAGGGGTGTGGGAAATTGGAGGGGTGTGGAGAGTGGGAGTGGTGTGGGGAATTGGAGGGGTGTGGGGAGTGGCAGAGTGTGGGGAATTGGGTGGTCTGGGAATCGTAGGGGAGTGTGGAGTAGGGGGGTGGGGAATTGTAGGGATGTAGGACATTGTAGGGGTGTGGGGAATTGGAGAGGTGTGGGGAATTGGCGGCTGCGGGGAATTGTAGGGGTGTGGGAAATTGCTGGGCTGTGGGGAATGAGAGGGCGTGGGGAATTGGAGGGGTGTGGGGAATTGCAGGGGTGTGGGGAGTTGGAGGTGTGTGGGGAGTGGGAGGGGTGTGGTGAATTGAAGAGGTGTGTGGAGTGGAATGGGTGTGTGTAATTGGAGGGGGGTGGGGAATCGGACGGTGTGAGGAGTGAGAGGGGAGTGGGAACTTGGAGGGGTGTTCAGAATTGGAGAGTTGTGAGGAGTGGGGGGAGTGTGAGGAATTGGAGGGCTGTGGAGAATTGGAAGGCAGCGGCGAACTGCAGTCGTGTGGGGAGTGGGAGGGGTACAGGGATTTGGAGTGGAGTGGGAAGTGGGAGGTGTGTGGGGAGTGGGAGGGGTGTGGGTAATTAGAGGGGTATGAGGAGTGGGAAGGGTGTGGGGAATTGGAAGGGTGTGGGGAGTGGGGAGGGTGTGGGGTATTGGGGGTGTGGGGAATTGGAGGGGTGTGGGGAGTGTGGGGGATGTGGGGAATTGGAGTGGTGTGGGGAGTGTGAGGGATGTGGGGAATTGTAGGGGTGTGGAGAGTGGGAGGGGTGTGGGGAATTGGACGGTGTGGAGAATTGGAGGCGTGTGGGGAATTGTAGGGGTGTGGGGAGTTGCAGGTATGTGGGAAGTGGGAGGGGTGTGGTGAATTGAAGAGGCGTGTGGAGTGGAATGGGTGTGTGGAATTGGAGGGGGGTGGTGAATCGGACGGTGTGAGGAGTGAGAGGGGAGTGGGGATTTGGAGGGGTGTTCAGAATTGGAGAGTTGTGAGGAGTGCGGGGAGTGTGGGGAATTGGAGGGGTGTGGGAAATTGGAGGGATGTGGAGAATTAGAAGGCAGTGGCGAACTGCAGTCGTGTGGGGAGTGGGAGGGGTACGGGGATTTGGAGTGGAGTGGGGAGTGGGAAGTGTGTGGGGAGTGGGAGGGGTGTGGGTAATTGAAGGGTATGAGGAGTGGGAAGGGTGTGGGGAATTGGAAGGGTGTGGGGAGTGGGAAGGGTGTGGGGTATTGGGGGGTGTGGGGAATTGGAGTGGAGTGGGGAGTGGGAGGTGTGTGGGGAGTGGGAGGGGTGTGGGTAATTGAAGGGTATGAGGAGTGGGAAGGGTGTGGGGAATTGGAAGGGTGTGGGGAGTGGGAAGGCTGTGGGGTATTGGGGGGTGTGGGGAATTGGAGGGGTGTGGGGAGTGTGAGGGATGTGGGAAATTGGAGGGGTGTGGGGAGTGTGAGGGATGTGGGGAATTGTAGGGGTGTGGCAAGTGGGGAATTCTAGGGTTGTGCAGAGTGGGAGGGGTGTGGGGAATTGGACGGTGTCTGGAATTGGAGGGGTGTGGGGTGTGGGAGGGATGTAGAGAATTGTAGGGGTGTGGAAAGTGGGAGGGGTGTGGTGAATTGGATGGTGTGGAAAATTGGAGGAGTGTGGGGAATGTAGGGGTGTGGGAAATTGCTGGGCTGTAGGGAATGAGAGGGCGTGGGGAATTGGAGGGGTGTGGGGAATTGCAGTGGTGTGGGGAGTTGGAGGTGTGTGGGGAGTGGGAGGGGTGTGGTGAATTGAAGAGGTGTGTGGAGTGGAATGGGTGTGTGGAATTGGAGGGGGGTGGGGAATCAGACGGTGTGAGGAGTGAGAGGGGAGTGGGGACTTGGAGGGGTGTTCAGAATTGGAGAGCTGTGAGGAGTGGGGGGAGTGTGTTGAATTGGAGGGCTGTGGAGAATTGGAAGACAGCGGCGAACTGCAGTCGTGTGGGGAGTGGGAGGGGTACGGGGATTTGGAGTGGAGTGGGGAGTGGGAGGGGTGTGAGTAATTGGAGGGGTGTGGGTAATTGGAGGGGTATGAGGAGTGGGAAGGGTGTGGGGAATTGGAAGGGTGTGGGGAGTGGGAAGGGTGTGGGGTATTGGGGGTGTGGGGAGTGTGAGGGATGTGGGGAATTGTAGGGGTGTGGGGAGTGAGAGTGGTGTGGGGAATTGGGGGTGTGGGGAGTGGGGAATTCTAGGGGTGTGTGGAGTGGAAGGAGTGTGGGGAATTGGACGGTTTGTGGAATTGGAGAGGTGTTGGGTGTGGGAGGGACGTAGAGAATTGTAGGGGTGTGGGGAGTGGGAGGGGTGTGGGAAATTGGACGGTGTGGAGAATTGGAGGAGTGTGGGGAATTGGAGGGGTATGGGGAGTGGAAAGGGTGTGGGTAATTGGAGGGGTGTGGGTAATTGGAGGGGTGTGGGAAATTGGAGGGGTGTGGAGAGTGGGAGTGGTGTGGGGAATTGGAGGGGTGTGGGGAGTGGCAGAGTGTGGGGAATTGGGTGGTCTGGGAATCGTAGGGGAGTGTGGAGTAGGGGGGTGGGGAATTGTAGGGATGTAGGACATTGTAGGGGTGTGGGGAATTGGAGAGGTGTGGGGAATTGGCGGCTGCGGGGAATTGTAGGGGTGTGGGAAATTGCTGGGCTGTGGGGAATGAGAGGGCGTGGGGAATTGGAGGGGTGTGGGGAATTGCAGGGGTGTGGGGAGTTGGAGGTGTGTGGGGAGTGGGAGGGGTGTGGTGAATTGAAGAGGTGTGTGGAGTGGAATGGGTGTGTGTAATTGGAGGGGGGTGGGGAATCGGACGGTGTGAGGAGTGAGAGGGGAGTGGGAACTTGGAGGGGTGTTCAGAATTGGAGAGTTGTGAGGAGTGGGGGGAGTGTGAGGAATTGGAGGGCTGTGGAGAATTGGAAGGCAGCGGCGAACTGCAGTCGTGTGGGGAGTGGGAGGGGTACAGGGATTTGGAGTGGAGTGGGAAGTGGGAGGTGTGTGGGGAGTGGGAGGGGTGTGGGTAATTAGAGGGGTATGAGGAGTGGGAAGGGTGTGGGGAATTGGAAGGGTGTGGGGAGTGGGGAGGGTGTGGGGTATTGGGGGTGTGGGGAATTGGAGGGGTGTGGGGAGTGTGGGGGATGTGGGGAATTGGAGTGGTGTGGGGAGTGTGAGGGATGTGGGGAATTGTAGGGGTGTGGAGAGTGGGAGGGGTGTGGGGAATTGGACGGTGTGGAGAATTGGAGGAGTGTGGGGAATGTAGGGGTGTGGGGAGTTGCAGGTATGTGGGAAGTGGGAGGGGTGTGGTGAATTGAAGAGGCGTGTGGAGTGGAATGGGTGTGTGGAATTGGAGGGGGGTGGTGAATCGGACGGTGTGAGGAGTGAGAGGGGAGTGGGGATTTGGAGGGGTGTTCAGAATTGGAGAGTTGTGAGGAGTGCGGGGAGTGTGGGGAATTGGAGGGGTGTGGGAAATTGGAGGGATGTGGAGAATTAGAAGGCAGTGGCGAACTGCAGTCGTGTGGGGAGTGGGAGGGGTACGGGGATTTGGAGTGGAGTGGGGAGTGGGAAGTGTGTGGGGAGTGGGAGGGGTGTGGGTAATTGAAGGGTATGAGGAGTGGGAAGGGTGTGGGGAATTGGAAGGGTGTGGGGAGTGGGAAGGGTGTGGGGTATTGGGGGGTGTGGGGAATTGGAGTGGAGTGGGGAGTGGGAGGTGTGTGGGGAGTGGGAGGGGTGTGGGTAATTGAAGGGTATGAGGAGTGGGAAGGGTGTGGGGAATGGGAAGGGTGTGGGGAGTGGGAAGGCTGTGGGGTATTGGGGGGTGTGGGGAATTGGAGGGGTGTGGGGAGTGTGAGGGATGTGGGAAATTGGAGGGGTGTGGGGAGTGTGAGGGATGTGGGGAATTGTAGGGGTGTGGCAAGTGGGGAATTCTAGGGTTGTGCAGAGTGGGAGGGGTGTGGGGAATTGGACGGTGTCTGGAATTGGAGGGGTGTGGGGTGTGGGAGGGATGTAGAGAATTGTAGGGGTGTGGAAAGTGGGAGGGGTGTGGTGAATTGGATGGTGTGGAAAATTGGAGGAGTGTGGGGAATGTAGGGGTGTGGGGAGTGGGAGGGGTGTGGGGAATTAGACGGTGTGGAGAATTGCAGGAGTGTGGGGAATTTGAGGGTTATGGGAAATTGGAGGGGTGTGGGGAGTGGGAGTGGTGTGTGGAATTGGAGGGCTGAGAGGAATTGGAGGAGTGTGGGTAATTGGAGGGGTGTGGGAAATTGGAGGGGTGTGGGGAGTCGGAGTGGTGTGGGAATTGGAGGGGTGTGGGGAATGGGAGGGGTGTGGGGAGTGGCAGGGTGTGGGGAATTGGGTGGTGTGGGGAATTGTAGGGGTGTGGGCTGTGGGAGGGGGTGGGGAATTGTAGGAGTGTAGGAAATTGTAGGGGTGTGGGGAATTGGAGAGGTGTGGGGAATTGGGGGCTGTGGGGAATTGCAGGTGTGTGGGAAATTGCTGGGCTGCGGGGAATGGGAGGGGTGTGGGGAATTACAGGGGTGTGGGTAATTGCAGGGGTGTGGGGAGTTGGAGGTGTGTGGTGAGTGGGAGGGCTGTGGGGAATTGAAGGGGTATGTGGAGTGGGACGTGTGTGTGGAATTGGAGGGGTGTGGGGAATCGGACGGTGTGAGGAGTGAGAGGGGAGTGGGGAATTGGAGGGGTGTGCAAAATTGGAGAGTTGTGAGGAGTGGGAGGGGTGTGGGGAATTGGAGGGCTGTGGAGAATTGGAAGGCTGTGGTGAACCGCAGTCGTATGGGGAGTGGGAGGGGTGCGGGGAATTGGAGTGGAGTGGGGAATTGGAGCTGTGTGGGGAGTGGGAGGGGTGTGGGGAATTGGAGGGGTGTGGGGAATTGGAGGGGTGTGGGAAATTGCAGGGGTGTGGGGAATTGGAGGGCTGTGAGGAATTGGATGGGAGTGGGTAATTGGAGGGGTGTGGGAAATTGGAGGGGTGTGGGGAGTGGCAGGGGTGTGGGGAATTGGGGGGTGTGTGGAATTGGAGGGGTGTTGGGAGTGTGAGGGGTGTGGGAAATTGGAGGGGTGTGGGGAGTGGGAGGGGTGTGGGTAATTGGAGGGGTGTGGGGAGTGGCAGGGGTGTGGGGAATTGGGTGGTGTGTGGAATTGGACGGGTGTTGGGAGTGTGAGGGGTGTGGGAAATTGGAGGGGTGTGGGGAGTCGGAGGGGTGTGGGGAGTCGGAGAGGTGTGGGGAATTGGGGGGTGTGGGGAATGGGAAGGGTGTGGGGAGTGGCAGGGTGTGGGGAATTGGGTGGTGTGGGGAATTGTAGGGGTGTGGGCAGTGGGAGGGGGTGGGAAATTGTAGGAGTGTAGGAAATTGTAGGGGTGTGGGGAATTGGAGAGGTGTGGGGAATTGGGGGCTGTGGGGAATTGCAGGTGTGTGGGAAATTGCTGGGCTGCGGGGAATGGGAGGGCTGTGGGGAATTGCAGGGGTGTGGGGAATTGCAGGGCTGTGGGGAGTGGGAGGGTGTGTGGGGAATGGGAGTGGAGTGGGGAATTGGAGGGTTGTGGTGAATTGGAGAGGTGTGGGGAGTTCGAGGGGTGTGGGGAGTTGGTGGTGTGTGGGGAATTGGACTGGTGTGGGGAGTGGGAAGGGTCTGGGTAATTAGAGGGGTGTGGGGCATTGGATGGGTGTGGGGAGTGGGAAGAGTGTGGGGAATTGGATGGATGTGGGGAGCAGCAGGGTGTGGGGATTTGGGGGCTACGGGGAATTGCAGGGGTGTGGGAAATTGCTGGGCTGTGGGGAATGGGAGGGGCGTGGGGAATTGGAGTGGTGTGGGGAATTGCTGGGGCGTGGGGAGTTGGAGGAGTGTGGGGAGTGGGAGGAGTGTGGGGAATTGGAGGGCTGTGGAGAATTGGAAGGCTATGGCGAACTGCAGTCGTGTGGGGAGTGGGAGGGGTGTGGGTAATTGGAGGGGTGTGGGGAGTGGCAGGGGTGTGGGGAATTGGGGGGTGTGTGGAATTGTAGGGGTGTTGGGAGTGTGAGGGGTGTGGGAAATTGGAGGGGTGTGGGGAGTCGGAGCAGTGTGGGGAGTCGGAGAGGTGTGGGGAATTGGGGGGTGTGGGGAATGGGAAGGGTGTGGGGAGTGGCAGGGTGTGGGGAATTGGGTGGTGTGGGGAATTGTAGGGGTGTGGGCAGTGGGAGGGGCTGGGGAATTGTAGGAGTGTAGGAAATTGTAGGGGTGTGGGGAATTGGAGAGGTGTGGGGAATTGGGGGCTGTGGGGAATTGCAGGTGTGTGGGAAATTGCTGGGCTGCGGGGAATGGGAGGGGTGTGGGGAATTGCAGGGGTGTGGGGAATTGCAGGGGTGTGGGGAGTTGGAGGTGTGTGGTGAGTGGGAGGGCTGTGGGGAATTGAAGGGGTGTGTGGAGTGGGATGGGTGTGTGGAGTGGGACGTGTGTGTGGAATTGGAGGGGTGTGGGGAATCGGACGGTGTGAGGAGTGAGAGGGGAGTGGGGAATTGGAGGGGTGTGCAAAATTGGAGAGTTGTGAGGAGTGGGAGGGGTGTGGGGAATTGGAGGGCTGTGGAGAATTGGAAGGCTGTGGCGAACTGCAGTCGTATGGGGAGTGGGAGGGGTGCGGGGAATTGGAGTGGAGTGGGGAATTGGAGCTGTGTGGGGAGTGGGAGGGGTGTGGGTAATTGGAGGGGTGTGGGGAATTGGAGGGGTGTGGGAAATTGCAGGGGTGTGGGGAATCGGAGGGCTGTGAGGAATTGGATGGGAGTGGGTAATTGGAGGGGTGTGGGAAATTGGAGGGGTGTGGGGAGTGGCAGGGGTGTGGGGAATTGGGGGGTGTGTGGAATTGGAGGGGTGTTGGGAGTGTGAGGGGTGTGGGAAATTGGAGGGGTGTGGGGAGTGGGAGGGGTGTGGGTAATTGGAGGGGTGTGGGGAGTGGCAGGGGTGTGGGGAATTGGGTGGTGTGTGGAATTGAAGGAGTGTGGGTAATTGGAGGGGTGTGGGAAATTGGAGGGGTGTGGGGAGTCGGAGTGGTGTGGGGAATTGGGGGGTGTGGGGAATGGGAAGGGTGTGGGGAGTGGCAGGGTGTGGGGAATTGGGTGGTGTGGGGAATTGTAGGGGTGTGGGCTGTGGGAGGGGGTGGGGAATTGTAGGAGTGTAGGAAATTGTAGGGGTGTGGGGAATTGGAGAGGTGTGGGGAATTGGGGGCTGTGGGGAATTGCAGGTGTGTGGGAAATTGCTGGGCTGCGGGGAATGGGAGGGGTGTGGGGAATTGCAGGGGTGTGGGGAATTGCAGGGGTGTGGGGAGTTGGAGGTGTGTGGTGAGTGGGAGGGCTGTGGGGAATTGAAGGGGTATGTGGAGTGGGACGTGTGTGTGGAATTGGAGGGGTGTGGGGAATCGGACGGTGTGAGGAGTGAGAAGGGAGTGGGGAATTGGAGGGGTGTGCAAAATTGGAGAGTTGTGAGGAGTGGGAGGGGTGTGGGGAATTGGAGGGCTGTGGAGAATTGGAAGGCTGTGGCGAACCGCGATCGTATGGGGAGTGGGAGGGGTGCGGGGAATTGGAGTGGAGTGGGGAATTGGAGCTGTGTGGGGAGTGGGAGGGGTGTGGGGAATTGGAGGGGTGTGGGGAATTGGAGGGGTGTGGGAAATTGCAGGGGTGTGGGCAATTGGAGGGCTGTGAGGAATTGGATGGGAGTGGGTAATTGGAGGGGTGTGGGAAATTGGAGGGGTGTGGGGAGTGGCAGGGGTGTGGGGAATTGGGGGGTGTGTGGAATTGGAGGGGTGTTGGGAGTGTGAGGGGTGTGGGAAATTGGAGGGGTGTGGGGAGTGGGAGGGGTGTGGGTAATTGGAGGGGTGTGGGGAGTGGCAGGGGTGTGGGGAATTGGGTGGTGTGTGGAATTGGACGGGTGTTGGGAGTGTGAGGGGTGTGGGAAATTGGAGGGGTGTGGGGAGTCGGAGGGGTGTGGGGAGTCGGAGAGGTGTGGGGAATTGGGGGGTGTGGGGAATGGGAAGGGTGTGGGGAGTGGCAGGGTGTGGGGAATTGGGTGGTGTGGGGAATTGTAGGGGTGTGGGCAGTGGGAGGGGGTGGGAAATTGTAGGAGTGTAGGAAATTGTAGGGGTGTGGGGAATTGGAGAGGTGTGGGGAATTGGGGGCTGTGGGGAATTGCAGGTGTGTGGGAAATTGCTGGGCTGCGGGGAATGGGAGGGCTGTGGGGAATTGCAGGGGTGTGGGGAATTGCAGGGCTGTGGGGAGTGGGAGGGTGTGTGGGGAATGGGAGTGGAGTGGGGAATTGGAGGGTTGTGGTGAATTGGAGAGGTGTGGGGAGTTCGAGGGGTGTGGGGAGTTGGTGGTGTGTGGGGAATTGGACTGGTGTGGGGAGTGGGAAGGGTCTGGGTAATTAGAGGGGTGTGGGGCATTGGATGGGTGTGGGGAGTGGGAAGAGTGTGGGGAATTAGATGGATGTGGGGAGCAGCAGGGTGTGGGGATTTGGGGGCTACGGGGAATTGCAGGGGTGTGGGAAATTGCTGGGCTGTGGGGAATGGGAGGGGCGTGGGGAATTGGAGTGGTGTGGGGAATTGCAGGGGCGTGGGGAGTTGGAGGAGTGTGGGGAGTGGGAGGAGTGTGGGGAATTGGAGGGCTGTGGAGAATTGGAAGGCTATGGCGAACTGCAGTCGTGTGGGGAGTGGGAGGGGTGTGGGTAATTGGAGGGGTGTGGGGAGTGGCAGGGGTGTGGGGAATTGGGGGGTGTGTGGAATTGTAGGGGTGTTGGGAGTGTGAGGGGTGTGGGAAATTGGAGGGGTGTGGGGAGTCGGAGCAGTGTGGGGAGTCGGAGAGGTGTGGGGAATTGGGGGGTGTGGGGAATGGGAAGGGTGTGGGGAGTGGCAGGGTGTGGGGAATTGGGTGGTGTGGGGAATTGTAGGGGTGTGGGCAGTGGGAGGGGCTGGGGAATTGTAGGAGTGTAGGAAATTGTAGGGGTGTGGGGAATTGGAGAGGTGTGGGGAATTGGGGGCTGTGGGGAATTGCAGGTGTGTGGGAAATTGCTGGGCTGCGGGGAATGGGAGGGGTGTGGGGAATTGCAGGGGTGTGGGGAA
Source organism: Mobula hypostoma (assembly GCF_963921235.1). NCBI lineage: Eukaryota > Metazoa > Chordata > Chondrichthyes > Myliobatiformes > Myliobatidae > Mobula > Mobula hypostoma. The sequence continues at coordinate 85,729,384 of NC_086105.1, read as the reverse complement.
TTGCAGGGGTGTGGGGAGTTGGAGGTGTGTGGTGAGTGGGAGGGCTGTGGGGAATTGAAGGGGTGTGTGGAGTGGGATGGGTGTGTGGAGTGGGACGTGTGTGTGGAATTGGAGGGGTGTGGGGAATCGGACGGTGTGAGGAGTGAGAGGGGAGTGGGGAATTGGAGGGGTGTGCAAAATTGGAGAGTTGTGAGGAGTGGGAGGGGTGTGGGGAATTGGAGGGCTGTGGAGAATTGGAAGGCTGTGGCGAACTGCAGTCGTATGGGGAGTGGGGAGGGGTGCGGGGAATTGGAGTGGAGTGGGGAATTGGAGCTGTGTGGGGAGTGGGAGGGGTGTGGGGAATTGGAGGGGTGTGGGGAATTGGAGGGGTGTGGGAAATTGCAGGGGTGTGGGGAATCGGAGGGCTGTGAGGAATTGGATGGGAGTGGGTAATTGGAGGGGTGTGGGAAATTGGAGGGGTGTGGGGAGTGGCAGGGGTGTGGGGAATTGGGGGTTGTGTGGAATTGGAGGGGTGTTGGGAGTGTGAGGGGTGTGGGAAATTGGAGGGGTGTGGGGAGTGGGAGGGGTGTGGGTAATTGGAGGGGTGTGGGGAGTGGCAGGGGTGTGGGGAATTGGGTGGTGTGTGGAATTGGAGGAGTGTGGGTAATTGGAGGGGTGTGGGAAATTGGAGGGGTGTGGGGAGTCGGAGTGGTGTGGGGAATTGGGGGGTGTGGGGAATGGGAAGGGTGTGGGGAGTGGCAGGGTGTGGGGAATTGGGTGGTGTGGGGAATTGTAGGGGTGTGGGCTGTGGGAGGGGGTGGGGAATTGTAGGAGTGTAGGAAATTGTAGGGGTGTGGGGAATTGGAGAGGTGTGGGGAATTGGGGGCTGTGGGTAATTGGAGGGGTGTGGGAAATTGGTGGGGTGGGGGGAATGGGAGGGGTGTGGGGAATTACAGGGGTGTGGGGAATTGCAGGGGTGTGGGGAGTTGGAGGTGTGTGGTGAGTGGGAGGGCTGTGGGGAATTGAAGGGGTATGTGGAGTGGGACGTGTGTGTGGAATTGGAGGGGTGTGGGGAATCGGACGGTGTGAGGAGTGAGAGGGGAGTGGGGAATTGGAGGGGTGTGCAAAATTGGAGAGTTGTGAGGAGTGGGAGGGGTGTGGGGAATTGGAGGGCTGTGGAGAATTGGAAGGCTGTGGTGAACCGCAGTCGTATGGGGAGTGGGAGGGGTGCGGGGAATTGGAGGGGAGTGGGGAATTGGATCGGTGTGGGGAGTGGGAGGGGTGTGGGGAATTGGAGGGGTGTGGGGAATTGGAGGGGTGTGGGAAATTGCAGGGGTGTGGGGAATTGGAGGGCTGTGAGGAATTGGATGGGAGTGGGTAATTGGAGGGGTGTGGGAAATTGGAGGGGTGTGGGGAGTGGCAGGGGTGTGGGGAATTGGGGGGTGTGTGGAATTGGAGGGGTGTTGGGAGTGTGAGGGGTGTGGGAAATTGGAGGGGTGTGGGGAGTGGGCGGGGTGTGGGTAATTGTAGGGGTGTGGGGAGTGGCAGGGGTGTGGGGAATTGGGTGGTGTGTGGAATTGGACGGGTGTTGGGAGTGTGAGGGGTGTGGGAAATTGGAGGGGTGTGGGGAGTCGGAGGGGTGTGGGGAGTCGGAGAGGTGTGGGGAATTGGGGGGTGTGGGGAATGGGAAGGGTGTGGGGAGTGGCAGGGTGTGGGGAATTGGGTGGTGTGGGGAATTGTAGGGGTGTGGGCAGTGGGAGGGGGTGGGAAATTGTAGGAGTGTAGGAAATTGTAGGGGTGTGGGGAATTGGAGAGGTGTGGGGAATTGGGGGCTGTGGGGAATTGCAGGTGTGTGGGAAATTGCTGGGCTGCGGGGAATGGGAGGGCTGTGGGGAATTGCAGGGGTGTGGGGAATTGCAGGGCTGTGGGGAGTGGGAGGGTGTGTGGGGAATGGGAGTGGAGTGGGGAATTGGAGGGTTGTGGTGAATTGGAGAGGTGTGGGGAGTTCGAGGGGTGTGGGGAGTTGGTGGTGTGTGGGGAATTGGACTGGTGTGGGGAATTGGACTGGTGTGGGGAGTGGGAAGGGTCTGGGTAATTAGAGGGGTGTGGGGCATTGGATGGGTGTGGGGAGTGGGAAGAGTGTGGGGAATTGGATGGATGTGGGGAGCAGCAGGGTGTGGGGATTTGGGGGCTACGGGGAATTGCAGGGGTGTGGGAAATTGCTGGGCTGTGGGGAATGGGAGGGGCGTGGGGAATTGGAGTGGTGTGGGGAATTGCAGGGGCGTGGGGAGTTGGTGGTGTGTGGGGAGTGGGAGGAGTGTGGGGAATTGGAGGGCTGTGGAGAATTGGAAGGCTATGGCGAACTGCAGTCGTGTGGGGAGTGGGTAATTGGAGGGGTGTGGGGAGTGGCAGGGGTGTGGGGAATTGGGGGCTGTGTGGAATTGTAGGGGTGTTGGGAGTGTGAGGGGTGTGGGAAATTGGAGGGGTGTGGGGAGTCGGAGCAGTGTGGGGAGTCGGAGAGGTGTGGGGAATTGGGGGGTGTGGGGAATGGGAAGGGTGTGGGGAGTGGCTGGGTGTGGGGATTTGGGTGGTGTGGGGAATTGTAGGGGTGTGGGCAGTGGGAGGGGCTGGGGAATTGTAGGAGTGTAGGAAATTGTAGGGGTGTGGGGAATTGGAGAGGTGTGGGGAATTGGGGGCTGTGGGGAATTGCAGGTGTGTGGGAAATTGCTGGGCTGCGGGGAATGGGAGGGGTGTGGGGAATTGCAGGGGTGTGGGGAATTGCAGGGGTGTGGGGAGTTGGAGGTGTGTGGTGAGTGGGAGGGCTGTGGGGAATTGAAGGGGTGTGTGGAGTGGGATGGGTGTGTGGAGTGGGACGTGTGTGTGGAATTGGAGGGGTGTGGGGAATCGGACGGTGTGAGGAGTGAGAGGGGAGTGGGGAATTGGAGGGGTGTGCAAAATTGGAGAGTTGTGAGGAGTGGGAGGGGTGCGGGGAATTGGAGTGGAGTGGGGAATTGGAGCTGTGTGGGGAGTGGGAGGGGTGTGGGGAATTGGAGGGGTGTGGGGAATTGGAGGGGTGTGGGAAATTGCAGGGGTGTGGGGAATCGGAGGGCTGTGAGGAATTGGATGGGAGTGGGTAATTGGAGGGGTGTGGGAAATTGGAGGGGTGTGGGGAGTGGCAGGGGTGTGGGGAGTCGGAGAGGTGTGGGGAATTGGGGGGTGTGGGGAATGGGAAGGGTGTGGGGAGTGGCAGGGTGTGGGGAATTGGGTGGTGTGGGGAATTGTAGGGGTGTGGGCAGTGGGAGGGGCTGGGGAATTGTAGGAGTGTAGGAAATTGTAGGGGTGTGGGGAATTGGAGAGGTGTGGGGAATTGGGGGCTGTGGGGAATTGCAGGTGTGTGGGAAATTGCTGGGCTGCGGGGAATGGGAGGGGAGTGGGTAATTGGAGGGGTGTGGGAAATTGGAGGGGTGTGGGGAGTGGCAGGGGTGTGGGGAATTGGGGGGTGTGTGGAATTGGAGGGGTGTTGGGAGTGTGAGGGGTGTGGGAAATTGGAGGGGTGTGGGGAGTGGGAGGGGTGTGGGTAATTGGAGGGGTGTGGGGAGTGGCAGGGGTGTGGGGAATTGGGTGGTGTGTGGAATTGGACGGGTGTTGGGAGTGTGAGGGGTGTGGGAAATTGGAGGGGTGTGGGGAGTCGGAGGGGTGTGGGGAGTCGGAGAGGTGTGGGGAATTGGGAGGTGTGGGGAATGGGAAGGGTGTGGGGAGTGGCAGGGTGTGGGGAATTGGGTGGTGTGGGGAATTGTAGGGGTGTGGGCAGTGGGAGGGGCTGGGGAATTGTAGGAGTGTAGGAAATTGTAGGGGTGTGGGGAATTGGAGAGGTGTGGGGGAATTGGGGGCTGTGGGGAATTGCAGGTGTGTGGGAAATTGCTGGGCTGCGGGGAATGGGAGGGCTGTGGGGAATTGCAGGTGTGTGGGGAATTGCAGGGCTGTGGGGAGTGGGAGGGTGTGTGGGGAATGGGAGTGGAGTGGGGAATTGGAGGGTTGTGGTGAATTGGAGAGGTGTGGGGAGTTCGAGGGGTGTGGGGAGTTGGTGGTGTGTGGGGAATTGGACTGGTGTGGGGAATTGGACTGGTGTGGGGAGTGGGAAGGGTCTGGGTAATTAGAGGGGTGTGGGGCATTGGATGGGTGTGGGGAGTGGGAAGAGTGTGGGGAATTGGATGGATGTGGGGAGCAGCAGGGTGTGGGGATTTGGGGGCTACGGGGAATTGCAGGGGTGTGGGAAATTGCTGGGCTGTGGGGAATGGGAGGGGCGTGGGGAATTGGAGTGGTGTGGGGAATTGCAGGGGCGTGGGGAGTTGGAGGTGTGTGGGGAGTGGGAGGGGTGTGGGGAATTGAAGGGGTGTGTGGTGTGGGACGGGTGTGTGGAATTGGAGGGGTGTGCAGAATTGGAGAGTGGTGGGGAGTGGGAGGAGTGTGGGGAATTGGAGGGCTGTGGAGAATTGGAAGGCTATGGCGAACTGCAGTCGTGTGGGGAGTGGGAGGGGTGTGGGTAATTGGAGGGGTGTGGGGAGTGGCAGGGTGTGGGGAATTGGGGGGTGTGTGGAATTGTAGGGGTGTTGGGAGTGTGAGGGGTGTGGGAAATTGGAGGGGTGTGGGGAGTCGGAGCAGTGTGGGGAGTCGGAGAGGTGTGGGGAATTGGGGGGTGTGGGGAATGGGAAGGGTGTGGGGAGTGGCAGGGTGTGGGGAATTGGATGGTGTGGGGAATTGTAGGGGTGTGGGCAGTGGGAGGGGGTGGGGAATTGTAGGAGTGTAGGAAATTGTAGGGGTGTGGGGAATTGGAGAGGTGTGGGGAATTGGGGGCTGTGGGGAATTGCAGGTGTGTGGGAAATTGCTGGGCTGCGGGGAATGGGAGGGGTGTGGGGAATTGCAGGGGTGTGGGGAATTGCAGGGGTGTGGGGAGTTGGAGGTGTGTGGTGAGTGGGAGGGCTGTGGGGAATTGAAGGGGTGTGTGGAGTGGGATGGGTGTGTGGAATGGGACGTGTGTGTGGAATTGGAGGGGTGTGGGGAATCGGACGGTGTGAGGAGTGAGAGGGGAGTGGGGAATTGGAGGGGTGTGCAAAATTGGAGAGTTGTGAGGATTGGGAGGGGTGTGGGGAATTGGAGGGCTGTGGAGAATTGGAAGGCTGTGGCGAACTGCAGTCGTATGGGGAGTGGGAGGGGTGCGGGGAATTGGAGTGGAGTGGGGAATTGGAGGTGTGTGGGGAGTGGGAGGGGTGTGGGGAATTGGAGGGGTGTGGGGAATTGGAGAGGTGTGGGAAATTGCAGGGGTGTGGGGATTTGGAGGGCTGTGAGGAATTGGATGGGATTGGGTAATTGGAGGGGTGTGGGAAATTGGAGGGGTGTGGGGAGTCGGAGGGGTGTGGGGAGTCAGAGAGGTGTGGGGAATTTGGGGGTGTGAGGAGTGGGAAGGGTGTGGGGAGTGGCAGGGTGTGGGGAATTGTAGGGGTGTGGGCAGTGGGAGGGGGTGGGGAATTGTAGGGGTGTAGTAAATTGTAGGGGTGTGGGGAATTGGGGGCTGCGGGGAATTGCAGGGGCGTGGGAAATGCTGGGCTGCGGGGAATGGGAGGGGTGTGAGGAATTGCAGGGGTGTGGGGAGTTGGAGGTGTGTGGGGAGTGGGAGGGGTGTGGGGAATTGAAGGGGTGTGTGGAGTGGGACGGGTGGGTGGAATTGGAAGGGTGTGGGGAATCGGACAGTGTGAGGAGTGAGGGGGAGTGGGGAATTGGAGGGGTGTGCAAAATTAGAGAGTTGTGAGGAGTGGGAGGAGTGTGGGGAATTGGAGGGCTGTCGAGAATTGGAAGGCTGTGGCGAACTGCAGTCGTGTGGGGAGTGGGATGGGTGCGGGGAATTGGAGTGGAGTGGGGAATTGGAGGTGTGTGGGGAGTGGGAGGGGTGTGAGAAATTGGACGGTGTGGAGAACTGGAGGTGTGTGGGGAATTGGAGGGGTATGGGGAGTGGAAAGGGTGTGGGAAATTGGAGGGGTGTGGGGAGTGGGAGTGGTGTGGGGAATTGGAGGGGTGTGCCAATTGGAGGGGTGTGGGGAGTGGGAGGCGTGTGGGGAATTGGTGGGGTGTGGGGAGTGGCAGAGTGTGGGGAATTGGGTGGTGTGGGGAATTGTAGGGGAGTGTGGAGTGGGAGGGGTGTGGGGAATTGTAGGGGTGTGTGGATTTGGAGAGGTGTGGGGAATTGGGGACTACAGGGAATTAGAGTGGTGTGGGGAATTGTAGGGGTGTAGGAAATTGTAGGGGTGTGGGGAATTGGAGTGGTGTGGGGAATTGGGGGCTGCGGGGAATGGGAGGGTTGTGGGGAGTGAGAGGGGTGTGGGGAATTGGAGGGCTCTGGGGAGTTGGAGGTGTGTGGGGAGTGGGAGGGGTGTGGGGAGTGGGAGGGGTGTGGGGAATTGTAGGCGTGTAGGAAATTGTAGGGGTGTGGGGAATTGGAGTGGTGTGGGGAATTGGTGGATACGGGAAATGGGAGGGTTGTGGGGAGTGAGAGGGGTGCAGGGAATTGGAGTGGAGTGGGGAATTGATGGGGTGTGGAGAGTTGGAGGGGTGTTGGGAGTGGGAGGGGTGTGGGGAATTGGACGGTGTGGAGAATTGGCGGGGTGCGAGGAATTGGAGGGGAATGGGGAGTGGAGAGGGTGTGGGTAATTGGAGGGGTGTGGGAAATTGGAGGGGTGTGGGGAGTGCGAGTCGTGTGGGGAATTGGCTGGGTGTGGGCAATTGTAGCGGTGTGGGGAATTGCAAGTGTGTGGGGAATTGGGGGCTACGGGGAATGGGAGGGGTGTGGGGAGTGAGAGGGGTGTGGGGAATTAGAGGGCTCTGGGGAGTTGGTGGTGTGTGGGGAGTGGGAGGGGTGTGGGGAATTGAAAGAGTGTGTGGAGTGGGACGGGTGTAGGGAATCAAAGGGGTGTGGGGAACTGGAGGGAAGTAGAAAGTGGGAAGGGTGTGTGGAATTGGAGGGGGTGGGGAATCAGATGGTGTGGGGAGTGAGAGGGGAGTGGGGAATTGGAAAGTTGTGGGGAGTGGGAGGAGTGTAGCCATTTGGAGGGCTGTGGAGAATTGGAAGGCTGTGGCAAAATGCAGTGGTGTGGGGAGTGGGAGGGGTGCGGGGAATTGGAGTGGTGTGGGGAATTGAAGGGGTGTGGAGAGTGGGAGGGGTGTGGGTAACTGGAGGGGTGTGGGTAATTGGAGGGGTGTGGGAAATTGCAGGGCTGTGGGGAATTGGAGGGGTGTGGGGAATTGGAGGGGTGTGGAGATTTGGAGGGGTGTGGGGAATTGGAGGGGTGTGGGGAATTGGAGGGGTGTCGGGAGTGGGATGGGTGTGGGAAATTTGAGGGGTATGGGAAATTGCAGGACTGTGGGGAATTGGAGGGGTATGGAGAATTGCAGGGGTGTGGGAAATTGCTGGGCTATGGGGAGCGTGACGGGTGTGGGTAATTGGAGGGGTGTGGGGAATTGGAGGGGTGTGGGAAGTGGAAGGGCTATGGGGAATTGGAGCGGAGAGAGGAATTAGAAGGGTGTGGGGAATTAGACGGTGTGGAGAATTGGAGGAGTGTGGGGAATTGGAGTGGTATGGGCAGTGGAGAGGGTGTGGGTAATTGGAGGGGTGTGGGCAATTGGAGGGGTGTGGGGATTTGGAGTGGTGTGGGAAATTGGGGGCTACAGGGAACTCGAGGGGTGTGGGGAATTGGAGGGGTGTGGGGAGTGGGAGTGGTGTGGGGAATTGTAGGGGTGTAAGAAATTGTAGGGGAGTGGGAAATTGGGGGCTACAGGGAATTAGAGGGGTGTGGGGAATTGGAGGGGTGTGGGCAGTGGGAGGGGTGTGGGGAATTGCAGGGGTGTGGGAAATTGCAGGGCTTTGGGGAGTTGGAGGTGTGTGGGGTGTGAGAAGGGTGTGGGGAATTGAAGGGGTGTGTGGAGTGGGACGGGTGTGGGGAATCAAAGGGGTGTGGGGAACTGCAGGGAAGTGGGGAGTGGGAAGAATGTGTGGAATTGGAAGGGTGTGGGGAATCGAACAGTGTGGGGAGTGAGATGGGAGTGGGGAATTGGAGGGGTGTGCGGAATTGCAGAGTTGTGGGGAGTGGGAGGTGTATGGGGAATTAGAGGGCTGTGGGAAATTGGAGGGGTGTCGGGAGTGGGGGGGTGGGGAATTGGAGGGGTGTGGGAAATTGCAGGGCTGTGGGGAATTGGAGGGGTGTGGGTAATTGGAGGGGTGTGGGAAATTGGAGGGGTGTTGGGAGTGGGAGGGCTGCGGGGATTTGGTGGGGTGTGGGAAATTGCAGGGCTGTGGGGAGCGGGACAGGTGTGGGTAATTGGACGGCTCTGGGGAATTGGAGGGGTGTGGGGAATTGGACGGTGTGGGGAGAGAGAAGGGAGTGGGGAATTGGAGGGGTGTGAGGAATTGCAGGGGTGTGGGGAGTTGGAGATGTGTGGGGAATTGGACGGTGTGGGGAGTGAGAAGGGAGTGGGGAATTGGAGGGGTGTGTGGAGTGGGACGGGTGTGTGGAATTGGAGGGGTGTGGGGAGAGAGAAGGGAGTGGGGAATTGGAGGGGTGTGCGGAATTGGAGAGCTGTGGGGAGTGGGAGGAGTGTGGGGAATTGGAGGGCTGTGGAGAATTGGAAGGCTGTGGCAAACTGCAGTGGTGTGGGGAGTGGGAGGGTTGCGGGGTGTTGGAGTGGAGTGGGGAATTGAAGGGGTGTGGGAAATTGGAGAGGTGTCGGGAGTGGGAGGGTGGTGGGGAAATGGAAGGGTGTGGGAAACTGCAGGGCTGTGGGGAATTGGAGGGGTGTGGGGAATTGGAGGGGAGTGGAGAGTTCGAGGGGTGCGGAGAGTGGGAGGGGTGTGGGTAATTGGAGGGGTGTGTGAAATTGGAGGGGTGTCAGGAGTGGGAAGGGTCTGGGTAATGAGAGGGGTGTGGGGCATTGGAGGGGTGTGGGAAGTGGAAGGGGTATGGGGAATTGGAGCGGAGAGAGGAATTAGAAGGGTGTGGGGAGTGGGAGGGTGTGTGGGGAATGGGAGTGGAGTGGGGAATTGGAGGGTTGTGGTGAATTGGAGAGGTGTGGGGAGTTCGAGGGGTGTGGGGAGTTGGTGGTGTGTGGGGAATTGGACTGGTGTGGGGAGTGGGAAGGGTCTGGGTAATTAGAGGGGTGTGGGGCATTGGATGGGTGTGGGGAGTGGGAAGAGTGTGGGGAATTGGATGGATGTGGGGAGCAGCAGGGTGTGGGGATTTGGGGGCTACGGGGAATTGCAGGGGTGTGGGAAATTGGAGAGTTGTGAGGAGTGGGAGGGGTGTGGGGAATTGGAGGGCTGTGGAGAATTGGAAGGCTGTGGCGAACTGCAGTCGTGTGGGGAGTGGGAGGGGTGCGGGGAATTGGAGTGGAGTGGGGAATTGGAGGTGTGTGGGGAGTGGGAGGGGCGCGGGGAATTGGAGTGGAGTGGTGAATTGGAGGGGTATGGGGAGTGGAAAGGGTGTGGGAAATTGGAGGGGTGTGGGGAGTGGGAGTGGTGTGGGGAATTGGAGGGGTGTGCCAATTGGAGGGGTGTGGGGTGTGGGGTGTGGGAGGCATGTGGGGAATTGGTGGGGTGTGGGGAGTGGCAGATGTGGGGAATTGGGTGGTGTGGGGAATTGTAGGGGAGTGTGGAGTGGGAGGGCGGTGGGGAATTGTAGGGGTGTAGGAAATTGTAGGGGTGTGGGGAATTGGAGTGGTGTGGGGAATTGCAGGGGAGTGGAGAGTTCGAGGGGTGTGGGGAGTGGGAGGGGTATGGATAATTGGAGGGGTGTGGGAAATTGGAGGGGTGTGGAGAGTTCGAGGGGTGTGGTGAGTGGGAGGGGTGTGGGTAATTGGAGGGGTGTGGGAAATTGGAGGGGTGTCGGGAGTGGGAAGGGTTTGGGTAATTAGAGGGGTGTGGGGCATTGGAGGGGTGTGGGAAGTGGAAGGGGTATGGGGAATTGGAGCGGAGAGAGGAATTAGAAGGGTGTGGGGAGTGGGAGGGTGTGTGGGGAATGGGAGTGGAGTGGGGAATTGGAGGGTTGTGGTGAATTGGAGAGGTGTGGGGAGTTCGAGGGGTGTGGGGAGTTGGTGGTGTGTGGGGAATTGGACTGGTGTGGGGAGTGGGAAGTGTCTGGGTAATTAGAGGGATGTGGGGCATTGGATGGGTGTGGGGAGTGGGAAGAGTGTGGGGAATTGGATGGATGTGGGGAGCAGCAGGGTGTGGGGATTTGGGGGCTACGGGGAATTGCAGGGGTGTGGGAAATTGCTGGGCTGTGGGGAATGGGAGGGGCGTGGGGAATTGGAGTGGTGTGGGGAATTGCAGGGGCGTGGGGAGTTGGAGGTGTGTGGGGAGTGGGAGGGGTGTGGGGAATTGAAGGGGTGTGTGGAGTGGGACGGGTGTGTGGAATTGGAGGGGTGTGCAGAATTGGAGAGTTGTGGGGAGTGGGAGGAGTGTGGGGAATTGGAGGGCTGTTGAGAATTGGAAGGCTATGGCGAACTGCAGTCGTGTGGGGAGTGGGAGGAGTGTGGGTAATTGGAGGGGTGTGGGGAGTGGCAGGGGTGTGGAGAATTGGGGGGTGTGTGGAATTGGAGGGGTGTTGGGAGTGTGAGGGGTGTGGGAAATTGGAGGGGTGTGGGGAGTCGGAGGGGTGTGGGGAGTCGGAGGGGTGTGGGGAGTCGGAGAGGTGTGGGGAATTGGGGGTTGTGGGGAATGGGAAGGGTGGGGGGAGTGGCAGGGTGTGGGGAATTGGGTGGTGTGGGGAATTGTAGGGGTGTGGGCAGTGGGAGGGGGTGGGGAATTGTAGGAGTGTAGGAAATTGTAGGGGTGTGGGGAATTGGATAGGTGTGGGGAATTGGGGGCTGTGGGGAATTGCAGGTGTGTGGGAAATTGCTGGGCTGCGGGGAATGGGAGGGGTGTGGGGAATTGCAGGGGTGTGGGGAATTGCAGGGGTGTGGGGAGTTGGAGGTGTGTGGTGAGTGGGAGGGCTGTGGGGAATTGAAGGGGTGTGTGGAGTGGGATGGGTGTGTGGAGTGGGACGTGTGTGTGGAATTGGAGGGGTGTGGGGAATCGGACGGTGTGAGGAGTGAGAGGGGAGTGGGGAATTGGAGGGGTGTGCAAAATTGGAGAGTTGTGAGGAGTGGGAGGGCTGTGGAGAATTGGAGGGCTGTGGAGAATTAGAAGGCTGTGGCAAACTGCAGTCGTGTGGGGAGTGGGAGGGGTGCGGGGAATTGGACGGTGTGGAGAATTGGAGGGGTGTGGTGAATTGGAGGGGTATGGGGAGTGGAAAGGGTGTGGGAAATTGGAGGGGTGTGGGGAGTGGGAGTGGTGTGGGGAATTGGAGGGGTGTGCCAATTGGAGGGGTGTGGGGTGTGGGAGGCGTGTGGGGAATTGGTGGGGTGTGGGGAGTGGCAGATGTGGGGAATTGGGTGGTGTGGGGAATTGTAGGGGAGTGTGGAGTGGGAGGGCGGTGGGGAATTGTAGGGGTGTAGGAAATTGTAGGGGTGTGGGGAATTGGAGTGGTGTGGGGAATTGCAGGGGAGTGGAGAGTTCGAGGGGTGTGGGGAGTGGGAGTGGTGTGGATAATTGGAGGGGTGTAGGAAATTGTAGGGGTGTGGGGAATTGGAGTGGTGTGGGGAATTGCAGGGGAGTGGAGAGTTCGAGGGGTGTGGGGAGTGGGAGGGGTGTGGATAATTGTAGGGGTGTAGGAAATTGTAGGGGTGTGAGGAATTGGAGTGGTGTGGGGAATTGCAGGGGAGTGGAGAGTTCGAGGGGTGTGGGGAGTGGGAGGGGTGTGGATAATTGTAGGGGTGTAGGAAATTGTAGGGGTGTGGGGAATTGGAGTGGTGTGGGGAATTGCAGGGGAGTGGAGAGTTCGAGGGGTGTGGGGAGTGGGAGGGGTGTGGGTAATTGTAGGGGTGTAGGAAATTGTAGGGGTGTGAGGAATTGGAGTGGTGTGGGGAATTGCAGGGGAGTGGAGAGTTCGAGGGGTGTGGGGAGTGGGAGGGGTGTGGATAATTGGAGGGGTGTGGGAAATTGGAGGGGTGTGAAGAGTTCGAGGGGTGTGGGTAATTGGAGGGGTGTGGGAAATTGGAGGGGTGTCGGGAGTGCAAGGAGTGTGGGGAATTGCAGGGGTGTGGGAAGTTGCACGGCTGTGGGGAACTGGAGGGGTACGGAGAATTGGAGGGGTGTGGGAAATTGAGGGCTGTGGGGAGCGGGACGGGTGTGGGTAATTGGACGGCTGTGGGAAATTGGAGGAGTGTGGGGAATTGGAGGGGTGTGGGGAATTGGGGGGTGTGGGGAGTGGGGAATTCTAGGGCTGTGTGGAGTGGGAGGGATGTCAAGAATTTAGGGGTGTGGGGAGTGGGAGTGGTGTGCGGAATTAGACGGTGTGGAGAATTGGAGGAGTGTGGGGAATTGGAGGGGTATGGGGAGTAGAAAGGCTTTGGGAAATTGGAGGGGTGTCGGGAGTGGGAGAGGTGTGGGGAATTGGAGGGGTGTGGGAAATTGCAGGGCTGTGGGGAATTGGAGGACTGTGAGGAATTGGATGGGAGTGGGTAATTGGAGGGGTGTGGGAAATTGGAGGGGTGTGGGGAGTCGGAGGGGTGTGGGGAGTCGGAGAGGTGTGGGGAATTTGGGGGTGTGAGGAGTGGGAAGGGTGTGGGGAGTGGCAGGGTGTGGGGAATTGTAGGGGTGTGGGCAGTGTGAGGGGGTGGGGAATTGTAGGGGCGTAGGAAATTGTAGGGGTGTGGGGAATTGGGGGCTGCGGGGAATTGCAGGGGCGTGGGAAAATGCTGGGCTGCGGGGAATGGGAGGGGTGTGAGGAATTGCAGGGGTGTGGGGAGTTGGAGGTATGTGGGGAGTGGGAGGGGTGTGGGGAATTGAAGGGGTGTGTGGAGTGGGACGGGTGGGTGGAATTGGAAGGGTGTGGGGAATCGGACAGTGTGAGGAGTGAGGGGGAGTGGGGAATTGGAGGGGTGTGCAAAATTAGAGAGTTGTGAGGAGTGGGAGGAGTGTGGGGAATTGGAGGGCTGTCGAGAATTGGAAGGCTGTGGCGAACTGCAGTCGTGTGGGGAGTGGGATGGGTGCGGGGAATTGGAGTGGAGTGGGGAATTGGAGGTGTGTGGGGAGTGGGAGGGGTGTGAGAAATTGGACGGTGTGGAGAACTGGAGGTGTGTGGGGAATTGGAGGGGTATGGGGAGTGGAAAGGGTGTGGGAAATTGGAGGGGTGTGGGGAGTGGGAGTGGTGTGGGGAATTGGAGGGGTGTGCCAATTGGAGGGGTGTGGGGAGTGGGAGGCGTGTGGGGAATTGGTGGGGTGTGGGGAGTGGCAGAGTGTGGGGAATTGGGTGGTGTGGGGAATTGTAGGGGAGTGTGGAGTGGGAGGGGTGTGGGGAATTGTAGGGGTGTGTGGATTTGGAGAGGTGTGGGGAATTGGGGACTACAGGGAATTAGAGTGGTGTGGGGAATTGTAGGGGTGTAGGAAATTGTAGGGGTGTGGGGAATTGGAGTGGTGTGGGGAATTGGGGGCTGCGGGGAATGGGAGTGTTGTGGGGAGTGAGAGGGGTGTGGGGAATTGGAGGGCTCTGGGGAGTTGGAGGTGTGTGGGGAGTGGGAGGGGTGTGGGGAGTGGGAGGGGTGTGGGGAATTGTAGGCGTGTAGGAAATTGTAGGGGTGCAGGGAATTGGAGTGGTGTGGGGAATTGGTGGGGTGTGGAGAGTTGGAGGGGTGTTGGGAGTGGGAGGGGTGTGGGGAATTGGACGGTGTGGAGAATTGGCGGGGTGCGAGGAATTGGAGGGGAATGGGGAGTGGAGAGGGTGTGGGTAATTGGAGGGGTGTGGGAAATTGGAGGGGTGTGGGGAGTGCGAGTCGTGTGGGGAATTGGCTGGGTGTGGGCAATTGGAGGGGTGTGGGGAATTGCAAGTGTGTGGGGAATTGGGGGCTACGGGGAATGGGAGGGGTGTGGGGAGTGAGAGGGGTGTGGGGAATTGGAGGGCTCTGGGGAGTTGGAGGTGTGTGGGGAGTGGGAGGGGTGTGGGGAATTGAAGGAGTGTGTGGAGTGGGACGGATGTAGGGAATCAAAGGGGTGTGGGGAACTGGAGGGAAGTAGAAAGTGGGAAGGGTGTGTGGAATTGGAGGGGGTGGGGAATCAGATGGTGTGGGGAGTGAGAGGGGAGTGGGGAATTGGAAAGTTGTGGGGAGTGGGAGGAGTGTAGCCATTTGGAGGGCTGTGGAGAATTGGAAGGCTGTGGCAAAATGCAGTGGTGTGGGGAGTGGGAGGGGTGCGGGGAATTGGAGTGGAGTGGGGAATTGAAGGGGTGTGGAGATTTGGAGGGGTGTGGGGAATTGGAGGGGTGTGGGGAATTGGAGGGGTGTCGGGAGTGGGAGGGGTGTGGGAAATTTGAGGGGTATGGGAAATTGCAGGACTGTGGGGAATTGGAGGGGTATGGAGAATTGCAGGGGTGTGGGAAATTGCTGGGCTATGGGGAACGTGACGGGTGTGGGTAATTGGAGGGGTGTGGGCAATTGGAGGGGTGTGGGGATTTGGAGTGGTGTGGGAAATTGGGGGCTACAGGGAACTCGAGGGGTGTGGGGAATTGGAGGGGTGTGGGGAATTGAAGGGGTGTAAGAAATTGTAGGGGTGTGGGAAATTGGGGGCTACAGGGAATTAGAGGGGTGTGGGGAATTGGAGGGGTGTGGGCAGTGGGAGGGGTGTGGGGAATTGCAGGGCTTTGGGGAGTTGGAGGTGTGTGGGGTGTGAGAGGGGTGTGGGGAATTGAAGGGGTGTGTGGAGTGGGACGGGTGTGGGGAATCAAAGGGGTGTGGGGAACTGCAGGGAAGTGGGGAGTGGGAAGAATGTGTGGAATTGGAAGGGTGTGGGGAATCGAACAGTTTGGGGAGTGAGATGGGAGTGGGGAATTGGAGGGGTGTGCGGAATTGCAGAGTTGTGGGTAGTGGGAGGTGTATGGGGAATTAGAGGGCTGTGGGAAATTGGAGGGGTGTCGGGAGTGGGGGGGTGGGGAATTGGAGGGGTGTGGGAAATTGCAGGGCTGTGGGGAATTGGAGGGGTGTGGGTAATTGGAGGGGTGTGGGAAATTCGAAGGGTGTCAGGAGTGGGAGGGCTGTGGGGATTTGGTGGGGTGTGGGAAATTGCAGGGCTGTGGGGGAGCGGGATGGGTGTGGGTAATTGGACGGCTCTGGGGAATTGGAGGGGTGTGGGGAATTGGAAGGGTGTGGGAAGTGAAAGGGTTATGGAGAATTGGAGCAGACAGAGGAATTAGAAGGGTGTGTGGAGTATGAGTGGTGTGGGGAATGGCGGGGTGTGGGGAGTGGGAGTGGTGTGTGGAATTGGAGGGCTGTGAGGAATTGGAGGGGTGTGGGTAATTGGAGGGGTGTGGGAAATTGGAGGTGTGTGGGGAGTCGGAGGGGTGTGGGGAGTCGGAGAGGTGTGGGGAATTGGGGGGTGTGGGGAATAGGAAGGGTGTGGGGAGTGGCAGGGTGTGGGGAATTGGGTGGTGTGGGGAATTGTAGGGGTGTGGGGAGTGGGAGGGGTGTGGGGAATTGAAGGGGTGTGTGGAGTGGGACGTGTGTGTGGAATTGGAGGGGTGTGGGGAATCGGACGGTGTGAGGAGTGGGAGGAGTGTGGGGAATTGGAGGGCTGTGGAGAATTGGAAGGCTGTGGCGAACTGCAGTCGTGTGGGGAGTGGGAGGGGTGCGGGGAATTGGAGTGGAGTGGGGAATTGGAGGTGTGTGGGGAGTGGGAGGGGTGTGGGAAATTGGACGGTGTGGAGAATTGGAGGGGTGTGGTGAATTGGAGGGGTATAGGGAGTGGAAAGGGTGTGGGAAATTGGAGGGGTGTGTGGAGTGGGAGTGGTGTGGGGAATTGGAGGTGTGTGCCAATTGGAGGGGTGTGGGGAGTGGGAGGCGTGTGGGGAATTGGTGGGGTGTGGGGATTGGCAGATGTGGGGAATTGGGTGGTGTGGGGAATTGTAGGGGAGTGTGGAGTGGGAGGGCGGTGGGGAATTGTAGGGGTGTAGGAAATTGTAGGGGTGTGGGGAATTGGAGGGGTGTGGGGAATTGCAGGGGAGTGGAGAGTTCGAGGGGTGTGGGGAGTGGGAGGGGTGTGGGTAATTGGAGGGGTGTGGGAAATTGCAGCGGTGTCGGGAGTGGGAGGTGTGTGGGGAATTGGTGGGGTGTGGGAAATTGCAAGGCTCTGGGGAGCGGGACGGGTGTGGGTAATTGGACGGCTGTGGGAAATTGGAGGGGTGTGGGGAATTGGGTGGTGTGGGGAGTGGGGAATTCTAGGGCTGTGTGGAGTGGGAGGGATGTCGAGAATTTAGGGGTGTGGGGAGTGGGAGGGGTGTGGGGAATTAGACGGTGTGGAGAATTGGAGGAGTGTGGGGAATTGGAGGGGTATGGGTAGTAGAAAGGGTGTGGGACATTGGAGGGGTGTGGGAAATTGGAGGGGTGTCGGGAGTGGGAGGGGTGTGGGGTATTGGAGGGGTGTGGTAAGTTGCAGGGCTGTGGGGAATTGGATGGGTATGGAGAATTGCAGGGGTGTGGGAAATTGCAGGGCTGTGGGGAGCAGGAGGGGTGAGGGTAATTGGATGGCTGTGGGGAATTGAAGGGGTGTGGGGAATGGAGGGGTGTGGGAAGTGGAAGGGGTATGGGGAATTGGAGCGGAGAGAGGAATTAGAAGGGTGTGGGGAGTGGGAGGGTGTGTGGGGAAGGAGTGGAGTGGGGAATTGGAGGATTGTGGTGAATTGGAGAGGTGTGGGGAGTTCGAGGAGTGTGGGGAGTTGGAGGGGTGTGGGGAGTTGGAGGTGTGTGGGGAATTGGACTGGTGTGGGGAGTGGGAAGGGTCTGGGTAATTAGAGGGGTGTGGGGCATTGGATGGGTGTGGGGAGTGGGAAGAGTGTGGGGAATTGGTGGGGTGTGGGGAGTGGGGAATTCTGGGTCTGTGTGGAGTGGGAGGGGTGTAGAGAATTGTAGTGGTGTGGGGAGTGGGAGGGGTGTGGGGAATTAGACGGTGTGGAGAATTGGAGGGGTGTCGGGAGTGGGAGTGGTGTGTGGAATTGGAGGGCTGTGAGGAATTGGAGGGGTGTGGGTAATTGGAGGGGTGTGGGAATTTGGAGGGGTGTGGGGAGTCTGGGGGGTGTGGGGAGTTAGAGAGGTGTGGGGAATTGGGGGGTGTGGGGAGTGGGAGAGGTGTGGGGAATTGGGGGGTGTGGGGAGTGGGAAGGGCGTGGCGAGTGGCAGGGTGTGGGGAATTGGGTGGTGCGGGGAATTGTAGGGGTGTGGGCAGTGGGAGGGGGTGGGTAATTGTAGGGGTGTGGGGAATTGGGGGCTGCCGGGAATTGCAGGGGCGTGGGAAAATGCTGGGCTGCGGGGAATGGGAGGGGTGTGAGGAATTGCAGGGGTGTGGGGAGTTGGAGATGTGTGGGGAATTGGACGATGTGGGGAGTGAGAAGGGAGTGGGGAATTGGAGGGGTGTGTGGAGTGGGACGGGTGTGTGGAATTGGAGGGGTGTGGGGAGAGAGAAGGGAGTGGGGAATTGGAGGGGTGTGCGGAATTGGAGAGTTGTGGGGAGTGGGAGGAGAGTGGGGAATTGGAGGGCTGTGGAGAATTGGAAGGCTGTGGCAAACTGCAGTGGTGTGGGGAGTGGGAGGGTTGCGGGGAATTGGAGTGGAGTGGGGAATTGAAGGGGTGTGGGAAATTGGAGAGGTGTCGGGAGTGGGAGGGTGGTGGGGAAATGGAAGGGTGTGGGAAACTGCAGGGCTGTGGGGAATTGGAGGGGTGTGGGGAATTGGAGGGGAGTGGAGAGTTCGAGGGGTGTAGAGAGTGGGAGGGGTGTGGGTAATTGGAGGGGTGTGGGAAATTGGAGGGGTGTCGGGAGTGGGAAGGGTCTGGGTAATGAGAGGGGTGTGGGGCATTGGAGGGGTGTGGGAAGTGGAAGGGGTATGGGGAATTGGAGCGGAGAGAGGAATTAGAAGGGTGTGGGGAGTGGGAGGGTGTGTGGGGAATGGGAGTGGAGTGGGGAATTGGAGGGTTGTGGTGAATTGGAGAGGTGTGGGGAGTTCGAGGGGTGTGGGGAGTTGGTGGTGTGTGGGGAATTGGACTGGTGTGGGGAGTGGGAAGGGTCTGGGTAATTAGAGGGGTGTGGGGCATTGGATGGGTGTGGGGAGTGGGAAGAGTGTGGGGAACTGGATGGATGTGGGGAGCAGCAGGGTGTGGGGATTTGGGGGCTACGGGGAATTGCAGGGGTGTGGGAAATTGGAGA
The DNA here is from genome assembly GCF_963921235.1 of Mobula hypostoma. NCBI lineage: Eukaryota > Metazoa > Chordata > Chondrichthyes > Myliobatiformes > Myliobatidae > Mobula > Mobula hypostoma. The sequence goes on along the minus strand of NC_086105.1, from coordinate 85,711,083 downwards.
GTTGTGAGGAGTGGGAGGGGTGTGGGGAATTGGAGGGCTGTGGAGAATTGGAAGGCTGTGGCGAACTGCAGTCGTATGGGGAGTGGGAGGGGTGCGGGGAATTGGAGTGGAGTGGGGAATTGGAGGTGTGTGGGGAGTGGGAGGGGTGCGGGGAATTGGAGTGGAGTGGTGAATTGGAGGGGTATGGGGAGTGGAAAGGGTGTGGGAAATTGGAGGGGTGTGGGGAGTGGGAGTGGTGTGGGGAATTGGAGGGGTGTGCCAATTGGAGGGGTGTGGGGTGTGGGGTGTGGGAGGCATGTGGGGAATTGGTGGGGTGTGGGGAGTGGCAGATGTGGGGAATTGGGTGGTGTGGGGAATTGTAGGGGAGTGTGGAGTGGGAGGGCGGTGGGGAATTGTAGGGGTGTAGGAAATTGTAGGGGTGTGGGGAATTGGAGTGGTGTGGGGAATTGCAGGGGAGTGGAGAGTTCGAGGGGTGTGGGGAGTGGGAGGGGTATGGATAATTGGAGGGGTGTGGGAAATTGGAGGGGTGTGGAGAGTTCGAGGGGTGTGGTGAGTGGGAGGGGTGTGGGTAATTGGAGGGGTGTGGGAAATTGGAGGGGTGTCGGGAGTGGGAAGGGTTTGGGTAATTAGAGGGGTGTGGGGCATTGGAGGGGTGTGGGAAGTGGAAGGGGTATGGGGAATTGGAGCGGAGAGAGGAATTATAAGGGTGTGGGGAGTGGGAGGGTGTGTGGGGACTGGGAGTGGAGTGGGGAATTGGAGGGTTGTGGTGAATTGGAGAGGTGTGGGGAGTTCGAGGGGTGTGGAGAGTGGGAGGAGTGTGGGTAATTGGAGGGGTGTGGGAAATTGGAGGGGTGTCGAGAGTGGGAAGGGTCTGGGTAATTAGAGGGGTGTGGGGCATTGGAGGGGTGTGGGAAGTGGAAGGGTTATGGGGAATTGGAGCGGAGAGAGGAATTAGAAGGGTGTGGGGAGTGGGAGGGTTTGTGGGGAATGGGAGTGGAGTGGGGAATTGGAAGGTTGTGGTGAATTGGAGAGGTGTGGGGAGTTCGAGGGGTGTGGAGAGTTGGAGGTGTGTGGGGAATTGGAGTGGTGTGGGGAGTGGGAAGTGTCTGGGTAATTAGAGGGGTGTGGGGCATTGGAGGGGTGTGGGGAGTGGGAAGAGTGTGGGGAATTGGATGGATGTGGGGAGCAGCAGGGAGTGGGGATTTGGGGGCGACAGGGAATTGCAGGGGTGTGGGAAATTGCTGTGCTGTGGGGAATGGGAGGGGCGTGGGGAATTGGAGTGGTGTGGGGAATTGCAGGGGCGTGGGGAGTTGGAGGTGTGTGGGGAGTGGGAGGGGTGTGGGGAATTGAAGGGGTGTGTGGAGTGGGACGGGTGTGTGGAATTGGAGGGGTGTGGGGAGAGAGAAGGGAGTGGGGAATTGGAGGGGTGTGCAGAATTGGAGAGCTGTGGGGAGTGGGAGGAGTGTGGGGAATTGGAGGGCTGTGGAGAATTGGAAGGCTGTGGCAAACTGCAGTGGTGTGGGGAGTGGGAGCGGTGTGGGTAATTGGAGGGGTGTGGGGAGTGGCAGGGGTGTGGGGAATTGGGGGGTGTGTGGAATTGGAGGGGTGTTGGGAGTGTGAGGGGTGTGGGAAATTGGAGGGGTGTGGGGAGTTGGAGGGGTGTGGGGAGTTGGAGTGGTGTGGGGAATTGGGGTGTGTGGGGAGTGGGACGGGTGTGGGGAGTGGCAGGGTGTGGGGAATTGGGTGGTGTGGGGAATTGTAGGGGTGTGGGCAGTGGGAGGGGGTAGGGAATTGTAGGAGTGTAGGAAATTGTAGGGGTGTGGGGAATTGGAGAGGTGTGGGGAATTGGGGGCTGCGGGGAATTGCAGGGGTGTTGGAAATTGCTGTGCTGCGGGGAATGGGAGGGGTGTGGGGAATTGCAGGGTGTGGGGAATTGCAGGGGTGTGGGGAGTTGGAGGTGTGTGGTGAGTGGGAGGGCTGTGGGGAATTTAAGGGGTGTGTGGAGTGGGATGGATGTGTGGAGTGGGACGTGTGTGTGGAATTGGAGGGGTGTGGGGAATCGGACGGTGTGAGGAGTGAGAGGGGGGTGGGGAATTGGAGGGGTGTGCAAAAGTGCAGAGTTGTGAGGAGTGGGAGGGGTGTGGGGAATTGGAGGGCTGTGGAGAATTGGAAGGCTGTGGCGAACTGCAGTCGTGTGGGGAGTGGGAGGGGTGCGGGGAATTGGAGTGGAGTGGGGAATTGGAGGTGTGTGGGGAGTGGGAGGGGTGTGGGAAATTGGACGGTGTGGAGAATTGGAGGGGTGTGGTGAATTGGAGGGGTATGGGGAGTGGAAAGGGTGTGGGAAATTGGAGGGGTGTGGGGAGTGGGAGTGGTGTGGGGAATTGGAGGGGTGTGCCAATTGGAGGGGTGTGGGGTGTGGGAGGCGTGTGGGGAATTGGTGGGGTGTGGGGAGTGGCAGATGTGGGGAATTGGGTGGTGTGGGGAATTGTAGGGGAGTGTGGAGTGGGAGGGCGGTGGGGAATTGTAGGGGTGTAGGAAATTGTAGGGGTGAGGGGAATTGGAGTGGTGTGGGGAATTGCACGGGAGTGGAGAGTTCGAGGGGTGTGGGGAGTGGGAGGGGTGTGGGTAATTGGAGGGGTGTGGGAAATTGGAGGGGTGTCGGGAGTGGGAGGTGTGTGGGGAATTGGTGGGGTGTGGGAAATTGCAAGGCTCTGGGGAGCGGGACGGGTGTGGGTAATTGGACGGCTGTGGGAAATTGGAGGGGTGTGGGGAATTGGGGGTTGTGGGGAGTGGGGAATTCTAGGGCTGTGTGGAGTGGGAGGGATGTTGAGAATTTAGGGGTGTGGGGAGTGGGAGGGGTGTGGGGAATTAGACGGTGTGGAGAATTGGAGGAGTGTGGGGAATTGGAGGGGTATGGGGAGTAGAAAGGGTGTGGGAAATTGGAGGGGTGTCGGGAGTGGGTGTGGGGTATTGGAGGGGTGTGGGAAGTTGCAGGGCTGTGGGGAATTGGATGGGTATGGAGAATTGCAGGGGTGTGGGAAATTGCAGGGCTGTGGGGAGCAGGAGGGGTGAGGGTAATTGGATGGCTGTGGGGAATTGAAGGGGTGTGGGGAATGGAGGGGTGTGGGAAGTGGAAGGGGTATGGGGAATTGGAGCGGAGAGAGGAATTAGAAGGGTGTGGGGAGTGGGAGGGTGTGTAGGGAATGGGAGTGGAGTGGGGAATTGGAGGGTTGTGGTGAATTGGAGAGGTGTGGGGAGTTGGAGGGGTGTGGGGAGTTGGAGGTGTGTGGGGAATTGGACTGGTGTGGGGAGTGGGAAGGGTCTGGGTAATTAGAGGGGTGTGGGGCATTGGATGGGTGTGGGGAGTGGGAAGAGTGTGGGGAACTGGAGGGGTATGGAGAATTGCAGGGGTGTGGGAAATTGCAGGGCTGTGGGGAGCGGGACGGGTGTGGGTAATTGGACGGCTCTGGGGAATTGGAGGGGTGTGGGGATTTGGAGGGGTGTGGGAAGTGGAAGGGGAACGGGGAATTGGAGCAGAGAGGGGAATTAGAAGGGCGTGGGGAGTGGGAGGGTGTGTGGGAAATTGGAGTGGAGTGGGGAATTGGAGGGTTGTGGTGAATTGGAGAGGTGTGGGGAGTTGGAGGTGTGTGGGGAATTGGAGTGGTGTGGGGAGTGGGAATGGTCTAGGTAATTAGAGGGGTGTCGGGAATTGGAGGGGTGTGGGGAGTGGGAAGTGTGCGGGGAATTGGAGGGATGTGGGGAGTGGCAGCGGATGGGGAATTTGATGGTGTGGGGAATTGTAGGGGTGTAGGAAATTGTAGGGATGTGGGGATTTGGAGGGGTGTGGAAAATTGGGGGCTACAGGGAATTAGAGGGGTGTGGGGAATTGGAGGGCTGTGGGGAGTGGGAGGGGTGTGGGGAATTGCAGGGGTGTGGGAAATTGCAGGGTTTTGGGGAGTTGGAAGTGTGTGGGGTGTGGGGGGGTGTGGGGAATTGAAGGGGTATGTGGAGTGGGACGGGTGTGGGGAATCAAAAGGGTGTGGGGAACTGGAGGGAAGTAGGGAGTGGGAAGGGTGTGTGGAATTGGAAGGGTGTGGGGAATCGAACAGTGTGGGGAGTGAGATGGGAGTGGGGAATTGGAGGGGTGTGCGGAATTGGAGAGTTGTGGGGAGTGGGAGGAGTGTGGGGAATTAGAGGGCTGTCGGAAATTGGAGGGGTGTGGGAAATTGCAGGGCTGTGGGGCATTGGAGGGGTGTGGGTAATTGGAGGGGTGTGGGAAATTGGAGGGGTGTCGGGAGTGGGTGGGCTGTGGGGATTTGGTGGGGTGTGGGAAATTGCATGGCTGTGGGGGAGCGGGACGGGTGTGGGTAATTGGACGGCTCTGGGGAATTGGAGGGGTGTGGGGAATTGGAAGGGTGTGGGAAGTGAAAGGGTTATGGAGAATTGGAGCAGACAGAGGAATTAGAAGGGTGTGTGGAGTATGAGTGGTGTGGGGAATGGCGGGGTGTGGGGAGTGGGAGTGGTGTGTGGAATTGGAGGGCTGTGAGGAATTGGAGGTGTGTGGGGAGTCGGAGGGGTGTGGGGAGTCAGAGAGGTGTGGGGAATTGGGGGGTGTGGGGAATAGGAAGGGTGTGGGGAGTGGCAGGGTGTGGGTAATTGGGTGGTGTGGGGAATTGTAGGGGTGTGGGGAGTGGGAGGGGTGTGGGGAATTGAAGGGGTGTGTGGAGTGGGACGTGTGTGTGGAATTGGAGGGGTGTGGGGAATCGGACGGTGTGTGGAGTGGGAGGAGTGTGGGGAATTGGAGGGCTGTGGAGAATTGGAAGGCTGTGGCGAACTGCAGTCGTGTGGGGAGTGGGAGGGGTGCGGGGAATTGGAGTGGAGTGGGGAATTGGAGGTGTGTGGGGAGTGGGAGGGGTGTGGGAAATTGGACGGTGTGGAGAATTGGAGGGGTGTGGTGAATTGGAGGGGTATAGGGAGTGGAAAGGGTGTGGGAAATTGGAGGGGTGTGTGGAGTGGGAGTGGTGTGGGGAATTGGAGGTGTGTGCCAATTGGAGGGGTGTGGGGAGTGGGAGGCGTGTGGGGAATTGGTGGGGTGTGGGGATTGGCAGATGTGGGGAATTGGGTGGTGTGGGGAATTGTAGGGGAGTGTGGAGTGGGAGGGCGGTGGGGAATTGTAGGGGTGTAGGAAATTGTAGGGGTGTGGGGAATTGGAGTGGTGTGGGGAATTGCAGGGGAGTGGAGAGTTCGAGGGGTGTGGGGAGTGGGAGGGGTGTGGGTAATTGGAGGGGTGTGGGAAATTGCAGCGGTGTCGGGAGTGGGAGCTGTGTGGGGAATTGGTGGGGTGTGGGAAATTGCAAGGCTCTGGGGAGCGGGACGGTTGTGGGTAATTGGATGGCTGTGGGGAATTGGAGGGGTGTGGGGAATTGGGGGGTGTGGGGAGTGGGGAATTCTAGGGCTGTGTGGAGTGGGAGGGATGTCGAGAATTTAGGGGTGTGGGGAGTGGGAGGGGTGTGGGGAATTAGACGGTGTGGAGAATTGGAGGAGTGTGGGGAATTGGAGGGGTATGGGTAGTAGAAAGGGTGTGGGACATTGGAGGGGTGTGGGAAATTGGAGGGGTGTCGGGAGTGGGAGGGGTGTGGGGTATTGGAGGGGTGTGGGAAGTTGCAGGGCTGTGGGGTATTGGATGGGTATGGAGAATTGCAGGGGTGTGGGAAATTGCAGGGCTGTGGGGAGCAGGAGGGGTGAGGGTAATTGGATGGCTGTGGGGAATTGAAGGGGTGTGGGGAATGGAGGGGTGTGGGAAGTGGAAGGGGTATGGGGAATTGGAGCGGAGAGAGGAATTAGAAGGGTGTGGGGAGTGGGAGGGTGTGTGGGGAAGGAGTGGAGTGGGGAATTGGAGGATTGTGGTGAATTGGAGAGGTGTGGGGAGTTCGAGGAGTGTGGGGAGTTGGAGGGGTGTGGGGAGTTGGAGGTGTGTGGGGAATTGGACTGGTGTGGGGAGTGGGAAGGGTCTGGGTAATTAGAGGGGTGTGGGGCATTGGATGGGTGTGGGGAGTGGGAAGAGTGTGGGGAACTGGAGGGGTATGGAGAATTGCAGGGGTGTGGGAAATTGCAGGGCTGTGGGGAGCGGGACGGGTGTGGGTAATTGGACGGCTCTGGGGAATTGGAGGGGTGTGGGGATTTGGAGGGGTGTGGGAAGTGGAAGGGGTATGGGGAATTGGAGCGGAGAGAGGAATTAGAAGGGTGTGGGGAGTCGGGAATTCTAGGGCTGTGTGGAGTGGGAGGGGTGTAGAGAATTTAGGGGTGGGGGAGTGGGAGGGGTGTGGGGAATTAGACGGTGTGGAGAATTGGAGGAGTGTGGGAAGTGGAAAGGGTATGGGGAATTGGAGCGGAGAGAGGAATTAGAAGGGTGTGGGGAGTGGGAGTGTGTGTGGAGAATTGGAGTGGAGTAGGGAATTGGAGGGTTATGGTGAATTGGAGAGCTGTGGGGAGTTCGAGGGGTGTGGGGAGTTGGAGTTGTGTGGGGAATTGGAGTGTTGTGGGGAGTTGGAGTTGTGTGGGGAATTGGAGTGTTGTTGGGAGTGGGAAGGGTCTGGGTAATTAGAGGGTTGTGGGGCATTGGAGGGATGTGGGGAGTGGGAAGGGTGTGGGGAATTGGATGGATGTGGGGAGTGGCAGGGTGTGGGGAATTGGGGGCTGCGGGGAATTGCAGGGGTGTGGGAAATTGGACGGCTGTGGGGAATTGAAGGGGTGTGAGGAATTGGAGGGGTGTGGGAAGTGGAAGGGGAATGGGGAATTGGAGCAGAGAGAGGAATTAGAAGGGCGTGGGGAGTGGGAGGGTGTGTGGGGAATTGGAGTGGAGTGGGGAATTGGAGGGTTGTGGTGAATTGGAGAGGTGTGGGGAGTTGGAGGTGTGTGGGGAATTGGAGTGGTGTGGGGAGTGGGAAGGGTCTGGGTAATTAGAGGGGTGTCGGGAATTGGAGGGGTGTGGGGAGTGGGAAGTGTGCGGGGAATTGGAGGGATGTGGGGAGTGGCAGCAGATGGGGAATTTGGTGGTGTGGGGAATTGTAGGGGTGTAGGAAATTGTAGGGATGTGGGGATTTGGAGGGGTGTGGGAAATTGGGGGCTACAGGGAATTAGAGGGGTGTGGGGAATTGGAGGGCTGTGGGGAGTGGGAGGGGTGTGGGGAATTGCAGGGGTGTGGGAAATTGCAGGGTTTTGGGGAGTTGGAAGTGTGTGGGGTGTGGGAGGGGTGTGGGGAATTGAAGGGGTATGTGGAGTGGGACGGGTGTGGGGAATCAAAGGGGTGTGGGGAACTGGAGGGAAGTAGGGAGTGGGAAGGGTGTGTGGAATTGGAAGGGTGTGGGGAATCGAACAGTGTGGGGAGTGAGATGGGAGTGGGGAATTGGAGGGGTGTGCGGAATTGGAGAGTTGTGGGGAGTGGGAGGAGTGTGGGGAATTAGAGGGCTGTGGGAAATTGGAGGGGTGTCAGGAGTGGGGAGGTGGGGAATTGGAGGGGTGTGGGAAATTGCAGGGCTGTGGGGCATTGGAGGGGTGTGGGTAATTGGAGGGGTGTGGGAAATTGGAGGGGTGTCGGGAGTGGGAGGGCTGTGGGGATTTGGTGGGGTGTGGGAAATTGCAGGGCTGTGGGAAGCGGGACGGGTGTGGGTAATTGGACGGCTCTGGGGAATTGGAGGGGTGTGGGGAATTGGAAGGGTGTGGGAAGTGAAAGGGTTATGGAGAATTGGAGCAGAGAGAGGAATTAGAAGGGTGTGTGGAGTATGAGTGGTGTGGGGAATGGCGGGGTGTGGGGAGTGGGAGTGGTGTGTGGAATTGGAGGGCTGTGAGGAATTGGAGGGGTGTGGGTAATTGGAGGGGTGTGGGAAATTGGAGGTGTGTGGGGAGTCGGAGGGGTGTGGGGAGTCGGAGAGGTGTGGGGAATTGGGAGGTGTGGGGAATGGGAAGGGTGTGGGGAGTGGCAGGGTGTGGGGAATTGGGTGGTGTGGGGAATTGTAGGGGTGTGGGCACTGGGAGGGGGTGGGGAATTGTAGGAGTGTTGGAAATTGTAGGGGTGTGGGGAATTGCAGGGGTGTGAGAAATTGCTGGGCTGTGGGGAATGGGAGGGGTGTGGGGAATTGCAGGGGTGTGGGGAGTTGGAGGTGTGTGGGGAGTGGGAGGGGTGTGGGGAATTGAAGGGGTGTGTGGAGTGGGACGTGTGTGTGGAATTGGAGGGGTGTGGGGAATCGGACGGTGTGAGGAGTGGGAGGAGTGTGGGGAATTGGAGGGCTGTGGAGAATTGGAAGGCTGTGGCGAACTGCAGTCGTGTGGGGAGTGGGAGGGGTGCGGGGAATTGGAGTGGAGTGGGGAATTGGAGGTGTGTGGGGAGTGGGAGGGGTGTGGGAAATTGGACGGTGTGGAGAATTGGAGGGGTTTGGTGAATTGGAGGGGTATGGGGAGTGGAAAGGGTGTGGGAAATTGGAGGGGTGTGGGGAATTGGAGGTGTGTGCCAATTGGAGGGGTGTGGGGAGTGGGAGGCGTGTTGGGAATTGGTGGGGTGTGGGGAGTGGCAGAGTGTGGGAATTGGGTGGTGTGGGGAATTGTAGGGGAGTGTGGAGTGGGAGGGGGGTGGGGAATTGTAGGGGTGTAGGAAATTGTAGGGGTGTGGGGAATTGGAGTGGTGTGGGGAACTGGGGGCTATGGGGAATTGGAGGGGTGTGGGGAGTGGGAGGGGGGTGGGGAATTGGAGGGGTGTGGGAAATTGGAGGGGTGTCGGGATTGGGAGGGGTGTGGGGAATTGGAGGGGTGTGGGAAATTGCAGGGCTGTGGGGAACTGGAGGGGTATGGAGAATTGCAGGGGTGTGGGAAATTGCTGGGCTGTGGGGAATGGGAGGGGCGTGGGGAATTGGAGTGGTGTGCGGAATTGCAGGGGCGTGGGGAGTTGGAGGTGTGTGGGGAGTGGGAGGGTGGTGGGGAATTGGAAGGGGTGTGTGGAGTGGGACGGGTGTGTGGAATTGGAGGGGTGTGCTGAATTGGAGAGTTGTGGGGAGTGGGAGGAGTGTGGGGAATTGAAGGGCTGTTGAGAATTGGAAGGCTATGGCGACTGCAGTCGTGTGGGGAGTGGGAGGAGTGCGGGGAATTGCAGTGGAGTGAGGAATTGGAGGGGTGTGGTCGTGGCCGTGTGTGACGGTGTGTGGTCGTGGCCGTGTGTGACAGTGATTGCAGGTGTGCGGTCGTGGCCGTGTGTGACGGTGATTGCAGGTGTGCGGTGATGGCCGTGTGTGACGGTGATTGCAGGTGTGTGGTCGTGGCCGTGTGTGACGGTGTGTGGTCGTGGCCGTGTGTGACAGTGATTGCAGGTGTGTGGTCGTGGCCGTGTGTGACGGTGATTGCAGGTGTGCGGTCGTGGCCGTGTGTGACAGTGATTGCAGGTGTGTGGTCGTGCAGGTGTGTGGTCGTGGCCGTGTGTGACGGTGTGTGGTCGTGGCCGTGTGTGACAGTGATTGCAGGTGTGCGGTCGTGGCCGTGTGTGACGGTGATTGCAGGTGTGCGGTCATGGCCGTGTGTGACAGTTAATTGCAGGTGTGTGATCGTGGCCGTGTGTGACGGTGTGTGGTCGTGGCCGTGTGTGACAGTGATTGCAGGTGTGTGGTCGTGGCCGTGTGTGATGGTGTGTGGTCGTGGCCGTGTGTGACAGTGATTGCAGGTGTGTGGTCGTGGCCGTGTGTGACGGTGATTGCGGTCGTGGCCGTGTGTGACAGTGATTGCAGGTGTGTGGTCGTGGCCGTGTGTGACAGTGTGCAGGTGTGTGGTCGTGGCCGTGTGTGACGGTGATTGCAGGTGTGTGGTCGTGGCCGTGTGTGACAGTGATTGCAGGTGTGTGGTCGTGGCCGTGTGTGACGGTGATTGCAGGTGTGTGGTCGTGGCCGTGTGTGACAGTGATTGCAGGTGTGTGGTCGTGGCCGTGTGTGACGGTGTGCGGTCGTGGCCGTGTGTGACGGTGATTGCAGGCGTGCGGTCGTGGCCGTGTGTGACGGTGTGCGGTCGTGGCCGTGTGTGACGGTGATTGCAGGCGTGCGGTCGTGGCCGTGTGTGACGGTGTGCGGTCGTGGCCGTGTGTGACGGTGATTGCAGGTGTGTGGTCGTGGCCGTGTGTGACAGTGATTGCAGGTGTGTGGTCGTGGCCGTGTGTGACAGTGATTGCAGGTGTGTGGTCGTGGCCGTGTGTGACGGTGTGTGGTCGTGGCCGTGTGTGACGGTGTGTGGTCGTGGCCGTGTGTGACGGTGATTGCAGGTGTGTGGTCGTGGCCGTGTGCGTGATTGCAGGTGTGCGGTCGTGGCCGCGTGTGACGGTGATTGCAGGTGTGTGGTCGTGGCCGTGTATGACGGTGATTGCAGGTGTGCGGTTGTGGCTGTGTGTGACGGTGATTGCAGGTGTGTGGTCGTGGCCGTGTGTGACGGTGTGTGGTCGTGGCCGTGTGTGACGGTGATTGCAGGCGTGCGGTCGTGGCCGTGTGTGACGGTGTGTGGTCGTGGCCGTGTGTGACAGTGATTGCAGGTGTGTGGTCGTGGCCGTGTGTGACGGTGATTGCAGGTGTGTGGTCGTGGCCGTGTGTGACGGTGATTGCAGGTGTGTGGTCGTGGCCGTGTGTGACGGTGTGTGGTCGTGGCCGTGTGTGACGGTGATTGCAGGTGTACGGTCGTGGCCATGTGTGACGGTATTGCAGGTGTGTGGTCGTGGCCGTGTGTGACGGTGATTGCAGGCGTGCGGTCGTGGCCGTGTGTCACGGTGTGTGGTCGTGGCCGTGTGTGACAGTGATTGCAGGTGTGTGGTCGTGGCCGTGTGTGACAGTGATTGCAGGTGTGCGGTCGTGGCCGTGTGTGACGGTGATTGCAGGTGTGCGGTCGTGGCCGTGTGTGACGGTGATTGCAGGTGTGTGGTCGTGGCCGTGTGTGACGGTGTGTGGTCGTGGCCGTGTGTGACAGTGATTGCAGGTGTGTGGTCGTGGCCGTGTGTGACGGTGTGTGGTCGTGGCCGTGTGTGACGGTGATTGCAGGTGTGCGGTTGTGGCCGTGTGTGACAGTGATTGCAGGTGTGTGGTCGTGGCCGTGTGCGGTGGCGTGCGGTCGTGGCCGTGTGTGACGGTGATTGCAGGTGTGTGGTCGTGGCCGTGTGTGACGGTGATTGCAGGTGTGCGGTCGTGGCTGTGTGTGACGGTGATTGCAGGTGTGTGGTCGTGGCCGTGTGTGACGTTGTGTAGTCGTGGCCGTGTGTGACAGGTGATTGCAGGTGTGGGGTCGTGGCCGTGTGTGACGGTGTGTGGTCGTGGCCGTGTGTGACGGTGATTGCCGGTGTGCGGTCGTGGCCGTGTGTGACGGTGATTGCAGGCGTGCGGTCGTGGCCGTGTGTGACGGTGATTGCAGGCGTGCGGTCGTGGCCGTGTGTGACGGTGATTGCAGGCGTGCGGTCGTGGCCGTGTGTGACGGTGATTGCAGGCGTGCGGTCGTGGCCGTGTGTGACGGTGATTGCAGGTGTGCGGTCGTGGCCGTGTGTGACGGTGATTGCAGGTGTGCGGTCGTGGCCGTGTGTGACGGTGATTGCAGGTGTGCGGTCGTGGCCGTGTGTGACGGTGATTGCAGGTGTGCGGTCGTGGCCGTGTGCGCGGTGATTGCAGGTGTGCGGTCGTGGCCGTGTGTGACGGTGATTGCAGGCGTGTGGTCGTGGCCGTGTGCGGGGTGATTGCAGGTATGCGGTCGTGGCCGTGTGTGACGGTGATTGCAGGTGTGCGGTCGTGGCCGTGTGTGATGGTGATTGCAGGTGTGCTGTCGTGGCCGTGTGCACGGTGACCAAGCTTCACCCAGAGACCCAGCGGGGATGACGCCCCGCAAGTCAGTCCTGTGTTGGTCTTTAGGGGGATAATGTGTGTCATTTTTCTGTGACCAGTGAGGTTTCAGCTTCTACTGCAGACTAAAAATACACCTTCCTGACTCGATAATTCTCTCCATCTGTGATGCTCTCTCACGCTGGGAGACATTCTGCTCATCAGCAAAGAGTGAAATGCAATCAGTTTTCAAAACCAAATAGATGGAATGCTTTGGGGAGCGAATTATTCAAACAAAATTATTTTAAAAGTGGGCATCACCGAGAGCAAACCCCTGGGCCCTGCTGGGGAATGAGGTTCTGCAGGAGGAGGCAGCCTACCTCACGTGAGGATCAGGCATGATGCACTCATCTGACCAGGGCCCGTGCGAGGAGTTGGAAATGGGGGGGGAATAATGAGAGAAGTGCTGAGGGATGATCTCCTTGCGGGAGGGGTGGTACTGCAGGAGAGTCACACTGTGGGAGGGGTGGTACTGAGGGAGGGTCACACTGTGGGAGGGGTGGTACTGCAGGAGAGTCACACTATGGGAGGGGTGGTACTGAGGGAGGGTCACACTGTGGGAGGGGTGGTACTGCAGGAGAGTCACACTGTGGGAGGGGTGGTACTGAGGGAGGGTCACACTGTGGGAGGGGTGGTACTGCAGGAGAGTCACACTGTGGGAGGGGTGGTACTGAGGGAGAGTCACACTGTGGGAGGGGTGGTACTGCAGGAGAGTCACACTATGGGAGGGGTGGTCCTGAGGGAGGGTCACACTGTGGGAGGGGTGGTACTGCAGGAGAGTCACACTGTGGGAGGGGTGGTACTGAGGGTGTGACACACTCTGGGAGGGTTGGTACTGAGGGGGTGTCGGTACTGAGGGAGGGATGGTACAGAGGGATGGTACAGAGGGATGGTCATACTGAGGGTGGAGTGGTACTGTGGGGTGGAGGGGTCACACAATGGGAGGGCCAGTACTGAAGAAGAATTACACTGTGGAAGGAGCTCTACTGTGGCAAAGTCATACTGTGGAAGGGGTAGTTCTGTGGGAGGATCTCATGCCCAAACCTCTTCCTTTCACGGTTGGGCTTTGAACCATCCAGGACAGAACTCAGAATAATCTGGGTGCTGAAATCCCAAAGAAAACCTGTAAATATTCAGCAGATCAGTCAGCATCTGTGGAGTTGTGAGCTCAGATGGAAGGTCAGTAGTACTGGACATTATCTTTCTGTAGTGATGCTGCCTGACCTGCCAAGTATCTCCAGCAGCCCTTGTTTTATGTTCAATAATTGAGTTGGGTAAGAGAGCTTCGAGTTGCTTGTTGTATATCAAACGCTTCACTGATTCGGAAAATGTGTTATTGTTGTTAATCCAGAATATTCAGACTGTGCCCCCCGCACCCCCGAGGTCACATCCATAAATATAGGGATTCTGTCTGTGACAATCCACAAATCATTCCCTTCCTTATCTTTTTTCTTTCTAAAAAGGAGATTTTTAATGTAAAGAAAATGATGGTGACTGGCCTGTGAAAGGTCCCTGTCCAGGAGGTTAAACTCTACAAATGATGCATCCTTCGTTATCAGGGCAGCAAACACAAAATGCTAGCAAAACTCACTCGAGATGTTGACTGTTTATTCCTCTCCAAGGATGCTGCCTGACCTGCTGAGTACCTCCAGCATTTTGTGTGCGTTGCTTGGATTTCTAGCATCTGCATAATCTCTTGTGTTTATCAGGGGCAGGTGGTTAGTATCTGCAGAGCACCGTTACAAACTATCCATAGTGATATAAAACAGGCTAAACGTCTCTGCCATCTCCCTGTATTTACCCCAGCGTCATGACTGTTGGAGCCATGTTTTGCATTTGTAACCGTCTACCTGTACTCTCATTAACACTGGCCTCAGTGTTTCCCCACACACATCCTTGTCACGGGAATCCTGGATCCGATTTCTGCGGCTCTGCCTTCAGCCACATTTTGTGGTCTTCCCCACAGCCAAGGGAATGCAGATTAAAGATTAATAAAGATGAGCTTTATCAGTCACATGGGACATTAAAACATACAGTGGTAAACGTCACTTGCGTCAACAGCCAACACAGTCAGAGGATAGCACTGAGCAGCCTGCAAGTGTCACCATGCCCACAACTTACTCACTCTAACGGTACACCTTTGCCTGAGGAAGGAAACCGGAGCACCTGGAGGAAACCCATGCAGTCACGGGGAGAAGGTACAAACTCCTTGCAGACAGCGGCAGGAATTGAACCGCCATCTTACAGCTGCCGATGTAAAGGGCCGCAATCGAACTGATCAGAAGTTATGTTTGTAATCAGCTTGTCTCACAGCAAAACTGCCCTCCACATCACGCAAGATCTAAGTGTGTTTCTAATGGTGAGGGTAACTGACAGACACTTTAGTCAGCACTCTTGCCCTGAATACCTCATTTCATGTGTGTGGAGTGTAGTTACCTTGGGCGGGTTTGACCACCTGCCCTGTTTGGAGGCACAAAGTTATAGAGCATGGAAACAGGCTGACTCAATGTCCAGGCCATATCTAGGTCTCTTCTTCCTGTTGAGGTACAGCAGCATGGTCCAACACCACCAAGTTCAGGAACAGTTATTAACCTCCAACCATCAGGATCCTGAACCAGAGTGATAACTTCACTCTCCTCAGTACTGAACTAGTTCCACAACCTACAGTCTCACTTTCAAGGACTCTGCAACTAATGTTCTCAGCATTAGTTACTTATTTATTTGTTTGTTTGTTTATTATTTTCTTTTTATTTTCAGTTTGCCTTTTGCACGTTATGTTGTAATTTAATTGATGCTATTGTATTGAAATAAATGTCTAGATAGTATGTGTGACAAATACATACTTCCATTAAAAAAAATTACTTTGAGCTTTGAATGTTCAGCTCAGCTCATCCCATCTGTATGTGTTAGGTCCACATCCCTCTGATTGTCTCCTGTCCATGAACTTGTCCAAGGGTCTTTGTTGGGTCCACATCCCTCTGACTGTCTCCTGTCCATGAACCTGTCCAAGGGTCTTTGTTGGGTCCACATCCCTCTGACTGTCTCCTGTCCATGAACTTGTCCAAGGGTCTTTGTTAGGTCCACATCCCTCTGACTGTCTCCTGTCCATGAACTTGTCCAAGGGTCTTTGTTAGGTCCACATCCCTCTGACTGTCTCCTGTCCATGAACTTGTCCAAGGGTCTTTGTTGGGTCCACATCCCTCTGACTGTCTCCTGTCCATGAACTTGTCCAAGGGTCTTTGTTGGGTCCACATCCCTCTGACTGTCTCCTGTCCATGAACTTGTCCAAGGGTCTTTGTTGGGTCCACATCCCTCTAAACCTCTTATCCATGAACCTGTTCAAGTGTCTCTGTTCGTGAAGATCAATCTGAACATCTCCTGTCCATCAGCTGCTCTAAGGGACACTGTTAGGTACACATCATTCTGCACCTGTGCTGTCTATGAATCTCTCCTCTCCATGGGTCTCTGGTTAGTTGCATATCCTATTCAACCTCTCCTGTCTATGATCCTGTCCGATTTCCCTGTTTTGTCCATATCAATCTAAACTTCTGTTACTTAATCTGTCCAATGTCTCTGTAGATCTGTATCCCTCTGGACCTCTCCTGTCCATGATCCTGTCCAGGAGTCTCTGTTAGATCTATAATCTTCTGAAACCCTCCTGTCTAAGGACCTGTCCAGGGGTCTCTGTTAAGTCCATATCCCTCTCTCTGAAGCTCTCCTGTCTGTGAACCTACCCTTGTTCCCGGTTTAATGAACGTTCCCATTGTCACAAGCTGCAGAATACTTGTATCTGCATTGGGACAAAAGGCAGGTTGTGAAGTACCCAACGTGGATTGGGAGACTGTTCTGAAGCTCTCCCATCTGTGAACCTACCCCAGTTCCCAGTTTAATAAACGTTCCCATTGTCACAACGTGGGTTGGGAGACTGTTGTGCCAAGCACCTACACTCTTTCTGCTGGAAAATGCGGCATCTCCCAGTGGCCACCCACTTCAATTCCACTTCCTATTCCCATTCCAACATGTCAGTCCATGGCCTCCTCTACTGGTGTGACGAGGCTACACTCTAGTTGGAGGAGCAACACCTGATATTCCACCTGGGTCACCTCCAACCTGATGGCATGAACATCAATTTCTCAACCATTCCAGTAATTCCACCACACCACTTCGCCATTCCCCTTCCCGTTTGCCTCTTTCATCTCATCTCCTTTCATGCCCATCATCTCCCTCTGGTGCTCCTCCTCCTTCCCTTTCTTTTAAGGTCTTCTACCCTATCGGATTCCTTTCTCCAGCCTTGTATCTCGTTTATCTATCGGCTTCCCAGCCCTTTACTTCACTCACCCCCCCCAACATTTCACCCATCCCCTAACACCTTATACTTCTTCCTCCCCTCCCCCCACCTCCTTGCTCTAACTTCTCATCTTTTTTCCAGTCCTGATGAAGGCTCCCGGCCCTAAACTTCAGCGGTTTACTCTCTTCCATGGATGCCGTGTGGCCAGCTGAGCTCCTCCGGCATTTTGTCTGTCATTTGCTCCAGGCGCTCACTGACTTTGTTGCCTGTTGTACTGAGTATCTGTTCTTCCCGATTTTGTGGCCCCTTGTGTCTTGTTATTTTGCGGCCTGTTATTAAAGTTATTGCTCACCGCTGAATTGTTTCTGCTTCTCTGCTTTTGGGTCAAACCTCCCCTTCATTTCCTGTCGGGTCACTTCCTGTCAATGGACGGAAATAGATGACTGACATTTCAAGCCAAGTCCTAATAAAGGGTCTTGGCCCAAAACGTGTGCTGTTATTCCTCTCCATATTTACTCTTCGATTTATTTCTCTGTGTTGTAGGCTCTCACTCCACCTGTGTTCGACAACTGCAAATGTGTTCCTCCCCAGAGCCCATGTACTGTGTCCCAGATCCCATTTAACTCTCACAATCACTGTTTACCACCTAAATATATTAGCCGATTTTGACTGTTTGAACAGCCTTTGCTGGTCCATTTTAAGCAAACTCACGCAAACCGGGTCAGTGTGTCAACAATAGAGACGAGAGATGCTCAAATCCAGGCTAACACCTGCTCTGTACACGGAAATTACTTTTCTACGCCACCTGCCTTTTGTCCCAATGCAGATCAAGTATTCTGTAGCTCGTGGTGATGGGCACATTAATTAAACTGAGAGCAATGGGCACGTTCATTAAACCAAGACTAATCCTGTGTGAAAGCCTTTCAACATTCCTATTTCCAGTACTTATCAGCACTTGAGAATTCCAACCCTTGTGCTACCATCACTGACTATTTGTATGGAGACACTCTTCAAATTAGAAAGGCAATGAATTTGTAAAAGAAACAAAGGCCTCTGCTTCTGTACCAACTCTCCCCGGGGTACAGTCCCTGATGTACTGACTCTCCCCGGGGTACAGTCCCTGATTTACCGACTCTCCCCAGGGTACAGTCACTGATGTACCAACTCTCCCCCTGGGGTACAGTCCCTGATGTACCGACTCTCCCCAGGGGTACAGTCCCTGATGTACCGACTCTCCCCAGGGGTACAGTCCCTGATGTACTGACTCTCCCCGGGGATACGGTCCCCGATGTACCGACTCTCCCCAACACATAATCACTCATGTACTGACTCTCCCCGGGGTACTGTCCCCGATGTACCGACTCTCCTTGGGATACAGTAACTGAAGTACCAACTCTCACCCAGGGTACTGTCCCCGATGTACTGACTCTCCCCGGAGTACTGTCCCTGATGCACCGACTCTCCCCATGGGTACAGTCCCTGATGTACCGACTCTCCCCAACAGACAATCACTCATGTACCGACTCTCCCCAGGGGTACAGTCCCTAATGTACCGACTCTCCCCGGGGTACAGTAACTGAAGTACCAACTCTCACCCAGGGTATTGTCCCCAATGTACTGACTCTCCCCGGGGTACGGTCCCTGATGTACCGACTCTCCTTGGGATACAGTATCTGAAGTACCGACTCTCCCCCGGGGTTCTGTCCCCGATGTACTGACTCTCCCCTGGGAGCACGCTCTGATAGAGTCACAAGGCACAAGAGCACAGAATCAGGCTCTTTGCCCCATTTGGTCCATGGCAAATCATTATTCTGCCATTTCCCATTGACCCGCCCCTGGTCCTCTGCCCACCATAGCCTGCCATCCATGTATTTTACCAAATTTCTCTCAAAAGTTGCAATCAAACCCACATCCACCATTTCCACTGGCAGCTTTTTCCACCTTCTCCCCCCCGAGTGAAGGAACCCCCCTCATATTCCCTTTAAATATTTCACCTTGCCCCCTTAACCACGACTACTTGTAGTCCCGCCCAACCTCAGTGGTAAAAGTCTGCTTGCATTTACCCTGTTTATACTCTCCATAATTTTGTATACTGTATCTCTATCAAATCTCCCCTCATTCTCCTATGCTCCAGGGAGTTCAGCCTCTCCCTTTAACTCAGGTCCTCAAGTCCTGGCAACATCCTTGTAAATTTTCTCTGCACTCTTTCAATCTTATTTATATCTTTCCTGTAGGTAGGTGACCAAAACTGCACACAATACTCCAAATTAGGCCTCACCACTGTCTTATACATCTTCAACATAACGTCCCATTTCCTGTACTCAGTTCATGGATTTATGAAGGCCAATGTGTCATAAGCTCTCTTTAAATTTCAAAGTTCAAATTTATTATCAAAATTAGAATGCCCTGAGATTGATTTCCTTACAGGCACCTACAAAACAAAGAAACACAACACAATCCACAAAAAAACACACAAAACAAAGACTGGCAAATATGTAATGTGCAAAAGAGGACAAGTAGTGTGAATAGATAAGAAACAGTAATACAGAGTCCCTGGGGTGCAGAGTCAGTTCAGTGTTGTTCTGAGTGAAGCCCAGTGGCTGCAGGCAACAACTGCTCCCAAAGCCGGCAACGTGGAATCCCAGAGTCCTGCACCCCACCTCCCGCCTGAGGGAAGCAGTGAGAAGAGAGGGAGATGGGTTAAATGCAGGATGGTGCTGCATATCGGTTTGTTTTCTGTCTAGAGCCACAACCTTTTAATCTGTCTCAATGTTTATGGTATTACAGGAAAGACACTAGTGTAGATGGAGCATTGGCTGATTGGCAGGTGGCAAAGAGAGTGAATAAAAGGAGTCTTTTCTGTTTGGATGTCAGTGACTAATGGTGTTCTGCAGGGGACTATGTAGGGACTGATTCTTTTTATGTTATATGTAAGTGACTTGGATGACAGACTTGATGGCTTTACGGCTAACTACGCGGAAGATACAAAGATAGGTGGAGGTGCAGATAGTGTTGAGGAAGCAGAGAGGGTAGAGTAGGACTCAGACATTAGGAGAAAGGGCAGAGAAGTGGCAGATGAAATACAATGTCAGGAAGTGTATGGTCATACACTTTGGTAAAAGGAATAAAAGCGTAAATTATTTTCTAAATGGAGAGAAAATT